>NC_044039.1:66330190-66658315 GCF_901765095.1 Microcaecilia unicolor | reverse complement strand
GTTCTTCCCAGTTGTAAACTTCCTTCACATACAGATGATTATGACAAGGCTTGAACAAAATGGTATGCCAATTCTCCAAGATGCACATTTTGTATATGTCTACATTTGGTCTCCTCAATCTGTTAAGGCAGATGTCACCTACTATCATCCATCCCAGGGTGAGTTGGTAGGCATATAAAGCATCAGGTGGTCCTTCATGTAACTCGTAGACTCTGATCAGTGATGGTATGTCTCTTCCCATCAAGAGCAAGATTTTTGCATTTGGGTCCAAAGACTGCAGATACTTAACTATAGTTTGTAAATGAGGGTGATGTTGCACAACCTCTGCAGTGGGAATTTCTTCCCAATTATCAGGTGTCAGATTGCACTCAATAAGAGTTAGTAGCTGGGTTTGTTACTGCCATACATCGTTTCTATCATGTATCCACTTGTCTTCGTCCCATCTTCTTTGCCCTCCCTGTACAGGTCTTGAGGTGGTAGGGATAGCAAGCTTCTTAGAGGTCAAAGAACTCTGTTCTTGCCAGGCACTGATTATTCTGCTTTTCAATGGTGACAAACATCTTTACTGCCTTTTCTGGTTGCATGTTTGGATATACATTAACTCAGTGCTTTTTTTGTAGAAAAAGTGCCGATACTCATTGTGGGCGGAGCCACCACATATGACTCCACCCCTATTATAGCCACACCCATATTTGTAACACCCCTTATACCAGCCATAGCGCATATAAGCAGACATCATTGAAAATATTATACTAGTATAGGAGAAAAAATAACGTGATTTTTTTCATTATAATTAATTTCTGTAAGCTGTTCCAGCTCCAGTATACCCAGTGCAAATTAAGACAGCAGATGTAAATTCTCAAATTGGACATATTCCAGACACTAAAATGAAAATAAAATGATTTTTTCTACCTTTGTTGTCTGGTGACTTTGTTTTTCTGATCATGCTGGCTCAGTATCTGATTCTGCTGCTATCTGTCCTCTTAACTCCGTTTCCAGGACTTCCTTTCCATTTATTTCTTTACTTTCCTCCTTTCTTCTTCATTTCTTGCCCTACATCCGTAAGTAAAAGCTGGGTCCTCCGCAGACTTGACTGTCCAGTGGATCCAGCTTCTGCCTATTTTCTACATCCATGTACAGTTTTTCTCCTCTCTTCCTTTTCCCTCATCTCATCTCCTTCCTCACTCTTCCCTCGCCTCCATCCATGTCCAGCATTTCTTCTCTCTCCCTTCCCTCTCCTCCATCCACCCATGTCTAACAGCCCTCCTCTCCCCTGCCCTCCATCCACCCATGTCCAGCGACCCCCCGTCCCTCCTGCCATCCACCCATGTCCAGCGATTCTCTCTTCCCCCTGCCATCCACCCATGTCCAGTGACCCTCCTGTCCCCCCTGCCCTCCCCTGCCATCCACCCATGTCCAGTGACCCCCCTGTCCCCCCTGCCATCCACTCATGTCCAGCGATTCTCTCTTTCCCCTGCCATCCACCCATGTCCAGCGACCCACCTGTTCCCCCTGCCCTCCACCCATGTCCAACAACCCCCCTGTCCCCCCTGCCCACCCATGTCCAGCAACCCCCCTGTCCCCCCTGCCCTCCACCCAAGTCCAGTGACCCCCCTGTCCCCCCTGCCAACCACCCATGTCCAGCGACCCTCCTGTCTCCCCTGCCCTCCACCCATGTGCAGTGACCCCCCATCCCCCCTGCCATCCACCCAGGTCCAGCGACCCCCCCATCCCCCCTGTCATCCACCCATGTCCAGTGATTCTTTCTTCCCCCTGCCATCCACCCATGTCCAGTGACCCTCCTGTCCCCCTGCCCTCCCCTGCCATCCACCCATGTCCAGAGACCCCCGTCCCCCCTGCCATCCACCCATGTCCAGCGATTCTCCCTTCTCCCTGCCATGCACCCATGTCAAGTGACCCTCATGTCCCCCTGCCCTCCCCTGCCATCCACCCATGTCCAGCGACCCTCATGTCCCCCCTGCAAGCCACCCATGTCCAGCGACCCTCCTGTCCCCCCTGCCCTCCCCTGTCATCCACCCATGTCCAGCAACCCCCCTGTCCCCCCTGCCCTCCACCCATATCCAGCGACTCTCCTCTTTTCCCTGCTCCCCCTCCCTCCAGCCACCCATACCCATATGAACCCCCCTCCCCAGCCCAGTCCCCATCTGCCTACCAGCTCCGTGCTGACGACCCTCTTCTCCTGCCACCCGGCGCCGTGACCCAGCCTTTAAAAAAATCTACGAAGCGGCGGAGCGTTGCCTCGCGATTTTTCTTCTTTTACAGGCAGACGCGAGGCACCGCTCCGCCGCTTCGTAGATTTTTTTAAAGGTTGGGTCACGGTGCCGGGTGGCAGGAGAAGAGGGTTGTCGACACAGAGTTGGTAGGCAGGTGGGGACTGGGTCGGGGAGGGGACCTACAAAAAAAGGTGCCGGTACGCCATACCGGCGCGTACCGACACAAAAAAAGCACTGCATTAACTACACAAATCTAGGTGCATGACTGTCCACTGTAGCCCCCACCGCACACTTGTGTACAGTTTCTAGTAATGTTTGGTGGACTCCTTCTCCCTGCTATGGCTTGACTGTAGGGCTGGGGTTCCTGTAGATGTAGGCTTATACTTGTCAGGGTGTAAAGCACTGGCATGTTGGTCACTATTGCACTCTGGACAATTGATGGCTCCTAAACAGTCTTTAGTCATTTGTTTGGATGAAGAGCAACATTTGTAACAAATTCTGTACTTTTTCTTTACATTCTTTCATGGGTTTCGCCCTAAACCCTCTATATTTCTTGAGAAGATAAGGTTTCTTAAATATAGTAGAGAATGATACAGGGACGGGGAACCGCAGTAACCGCAGGGATGAGGATAGGGACAGAGTTCGCAGGGATAGGGTGGGGACAGATCCCAGGGGATGGAGTGGAGAAGGGGACAGATCCCACGGGGACAGGGCAAGGATGGGGACAGGGGACAAACTTTGTCCCTGTGTCATTTTCTACTTTGAAGCTTGTTAATGAACTGGAATGTTATTTATGTTTAAGTTATGCCTTCAAAGATATTTTGATTTTTTGGAAAAACAAGCAAACATACTGGTCACAACTAGCAAAATTTGCATGGGGGATCCTATACATCCTGCTACCAGCACATCTTCTAAGAAGACAACTTCTATTCCAGGAAGGACTGTGGAAGACAGGAGAGCTATTGAATCCTGAGATTGTTGATGACTTCTTATTTATCCACAGATTAAAAAACCATAACGGTGCTTTATAGGGCATATTTTTCTCCTCCAGGGCATATAGAATGGGTTGTATTTGTACCCCTGGACATTTTAACAGTGTGAATTAGGATTCCTTGGTATAGTAGAAATCACTTATTGTTGGGGTTTTGCATTGAGTGTCACATGTATGATTATCTCCCAGTTGGTGAGATGTCATATGTTTGCGCCCGATGCAAAGAGCTCCTAGCTCTTAGAGAACGTGTCCGTTCTCTTGAGGCTAGAGTAGCAGACTTGGTGGAGCTGAGGGAGACAGAGAGGTACATAGAGGAGACCTACAGGGATGTTGTAGAGAAGTCCCACCTCCAGTCTAGTAGCCTTTGTGCTACCTTGGAGGAGGGAGGTCTCCTAGAAGGAGAGCATCACCCTGGTGAAGTAGGAAGTACTCCTGTAGCCAGGACCTGCCCACCAGGGGATGTACTATCCTCTCGCACCGAGGATATGTCTCCAAGTGCTGCCCGGGAGGGAAAGGTTAGGACAGCTGTTGTAGTTGGTGATTCGATCATTAGGCATATAGATAGCTGGGTGGCTGGTGGACGTGAGGATCGCCTGGTGACTTGCCTGCCTGGTGCGAAGGTGGCGGACCTCACGCGTCACCTAGATAGGATTTTTAGATAGTGCTGGGGAGGAGTCCGCTGTCTTGGTACATGTGGGTACCAATGACATAGGAAAATGTGGGAGAGAGGTTCTGGAAGCCAAATTTAGGTAGAAAGCTCAAATCCAGATCCTCTAGGGTAGCATTTTCTGAAATGCTACCTGTTCCACGTGCAGGGCCCAAGAGACAGGCAGAGCTCCAGAGTCTCAATGCGTGGATGAGACGATGGTGCAGGGAGGAGGGAGGAGGGTTTTAGATTTGTTAGGAACTGGGCAACATTCTGGGGAAGGGGGAGCCTATTCCGAAAGGATGGGCTCCACCTTAACCAGGGTGGGACCAGGCTGCTGGCGTCGGCATTTAAAAAGGAGATAGAGCAGCTTTTAAACTAGAAATGGGGGGAAGGCCGACAGTCGCTCAAAAGCGCATGGTTCGGGAAAAGGTATCTTGCAAAGATACCTTACAAACAGGGAAGATAGGGTTTCTGGATAGTGAGGTTGCACAACAGACCGTGGTAGACCAGGTGCCCTTAAATACAACTAAAGATCAGACAAAAGATGTGAAATCAATAGTGTCAGGTACTAAGCATCATGCAAATAAGAACAACAAACATACTGTGAAATGTCTATATGCAAATGCTAGAAGTCTAAGAAATAAGATGGGAGAGTTGGAATATATTGCACTAAACGAAAAATTGGATATAATAGGCATTACTGAGACCTGGTAGAAGGAGGATAACCAGTGGGACTCTGTCATACCGGGGTACAAAGTATATCGTAGTGATAGGGTGGACCGGACTGGTGGAGGGGTAGCATTGTATATTAACGAGAGCCTTGACTCAGATAGATTACAAATTCAGCAGGACACAAATCACACCTTTGAATCATTGTGGGTTGAAATTCCATGTATAAAAGGGAAAAAAACGGTGATAGGAGTGTACTACCGTCTGCCTCGCCAGGATGAGCAGGTAGACACAGAAATGATAAAAGAAATCAGAGACGCAAACAAAATGGGCAATGTGATAATAATGGGTGACTTCAATTATCCAAATATAGACTGGGTAAATTTAACATCGGGACACGCTACAGAGATACAATTCCTTGATGAAATCAAGGACAGCTTTATGGAGCAACTGGTGCAGGAGCCGAAGAGAGAAGGAAAAATTCTAGACTTGGTCCTTAGTGGAGCGCATGATCTGGTGAGGGACGTTATGGTACTGGGGCCGCTTGATAACAGTGACCATAATATGATCAGTTTTGATATCGACCTTGAAGTAACTGGCCATACATATTCCGCGAATTAGAAAAGAAAGACGGAACTCCAAAAGACAGCCGGCCTGGTTGAAAAGTGAGGTGAAGGAAGCTATTAGGGCTAAAAGAAACGCCTTCAGGGAATGGAAGAAGGAACCGTCTGAAAATAACAAGAAGCAACATAAGGAGTGTCAAAGCAAATGCAAGGCGCAGATAAAGAAGGCCAAGAGGGATTACGAAAAAAAGATAGCATTAGAGGCAAAAAAACATAGTAAAAATTTTTTTTGGTATATTAAAAGCAGGAAGCCGGCAAAAGAATCGATTGGGCCGCTGGATGACCGAGGGGTAAAAGGGGCGATCAAGGAAGATAAAGACGTAGCAGAGAGACTGAATGAATTGCTTCGGTCTTCACCGAGGAAGATTTGGGTGGGATACCGGTGTCGGAAATGGTATTTCAAGCGGACGAGTCGGAGAAACTTACTGACTTCACGGTAAACCTGGAGGACGTAATGGGGCAGTTCGGCAAACTGAAGAGTAGCAAATCTCCTGGACCGGATGGTATTCATCCTAGAGTACTGATAGAACTGAAAAATGAGCTTGCAGAGCTACTGCTAGTGATATGCAACTTATCCTTAAAATCGAGCGTGGTACCAGAAGATTGGAGGGTGGCCAATGTAACGCCCATTTTTAAAAAAGGCTCCAGGGGAGATCCAGGAAATTATAGACCGGTGAGTCTGACGTCGGTGCCGGGGAAAATGGTAGAGGCTATTATTAAAAACAAAATTACAGAGCAAATCCGAGGACATGGATTACTGAGACCGAGTCAGCACGGCTTTTGTGTGGGGAAATCTTGCCTGACCAATTTACTTCAATTCTTTGAAGGAGTAAACAAACATGTGGACAAAGGGGAGACGGTTGATATTGTGTATCTGGATTTTCAAAAGGCGTTTGACAAGGTACCTCATGAAAGGCTACAGAGGAAATTGGAGGGACATGGGATAGGAGGAAATGTCCTATTGTGGATTAAAAACTGGTTGAAGGATAGGAAACAGAGAGTGGGGTTAAATGGGCAGTATTCACAATGGAGAAGGGTAGTTAGTGGGGTTCCTCGGGTCTGTGCTAGGACCGCTGCTTTTTAATATATTTATAAATGATTTAGAGATGGGAGTAACTAGCGAGGTAATTAAATTTGCTGATGACACAAAGTTATTCAAAGTCGTTAAATCACGGGAGGATTGTGAAAAATTACAAGAGGACCTTACGAGACTGGGAGACTGGGCGGCTAAATGGCAGATGACATTTAATGTGAGCAAGTGCAAGGTGATGCATGTGGGAAAAAAGAACCCGAATTATAGCTACGTCATGCAAGGTTCCACGTTAGGAGTTACGGACCAAGAAAGGGATCTGGGTGCCGTCGTCGATAACACACTGAAACCTTCTGCTCAGTGTGCTGCTGCGGCTAGGAAAGCGAATAGAATGTTGGGTATAATTAGGAAAGGTATGGAAAACAGGTGTGAGGATGTTATAATGCCGTTGTATCGCTCCATGGTGCGACCGCACCTTGAGTATTGTGTTCAATTCTGGTCGCCGCATCTCAAGAAAGATATAGTAGAATTGGAAAAGGTGCAGCGAAGGGCGACTAAAATGATAGAGGGGATGGGACGACTTCCCTATGAAGAAAGACTAAGGAGGCTAGGGCTATTCAGCTTGGAGAAGAGACGGCTGAGGGGAGACATGATAGAGGTATATAAAATAATGAGTGGAGTGAAACAGGTGGATGTGAAGCGTCTGTTCACGCTTTCCAAAAATACTAGGATTAAACTACAGTGTAGTAAATTTAAAAGAAATCGGAGAAAATTTTTCTTCACCCAACGTGTAATTAAACTCTGGAATTCATTGCCGGAAAATGTGGTGAAGGCGGTTAGCTTAGCAGAGTTTAAAAAGGGGTTGGACGGTTTCCTAAAGGACAAGTCCATAAACCGCTACTAAACGGACTTGGAAAAATCCCAAATCCCAGGAATAACATGTATAGAATGTTTGTACGTTTGGGAAGCTTGCCAGGTGCCCTTGGCCTGGATTGGCCGCTGTCGTGGACAAGATGCTGGGCTCGATGGACCCTTGGTCTTTTCCCAGTATGGCATTACTTATGTACTTATGGGTTGGAAGGATAGAGGATGGCGGTGGGAAGGAGGGTTATTATAGCTGCTCATTGCTATTATTGTTCTCTATTTGTAATTTATACACAACAGTTGCACAGCATATTATTCCTTTTTATACTTTAATAAAAAGATTTAAATATAAAATCATAAGTGTTCAAGGCTTCTGCAGATGAGGACAGAGCCCACGGGGACAGGGTGAGGCTTGGGACAGAACCTGCGGGGACAGGGCAGGGACGGAGACAGAACCTCCGGGGATGGGGTGGGGATGGAGACAAACGTTGTCCCTGTGTCATTCTCTAATATATAGGACATTGGCTATTTGAATCCTTCACTTTCCTTGTAGTAGGACGATCAGCTGATGGGGTTGATGTGGGTGACACATCTGACACATAGATATGGATGCCATTCCTCCACACCTATAATGACAATGTAAAGATTGAGAGGGTTTATTCAGTTATGGTATGACAGGGTGACATCAAAGCACCGGCAATTGAGAGAGCATTTGTTCACTGACCTGCAGGGTCCCAGGGTAGAGAGGAGGGTCCCAGCTCACAGGCAGAGGAGCACTAATGGGTGGTGGCAGAAGATGGTGCAGGAGGGAGCACCACGATTGGTCAGGAGACACCTAGTGAGGAGCAATAGGAACAGTTCTTAGTGGAATCAATTTCACCCTCAACTGAGTTCAGGGATACAGATCAACAGCCAGAGGAAGACAATACAGTGGCAGAGTGTCAGGATTGCTGGTCAGGATTGCTGGACATACTTAGATTAATATGAAACCAGCTACCAGCTTCTGATAACTCCCCCCTCCGTCAGGAAGCACTGAGGATGGCAAATGGACCAAATGCTGCCCATCTGCCTACTAGCCCTTTTCTTTCTCAATTAACATACCTTTTATCCTCTCTGGGCATCTTGGAGCAGGGCTCTCTGAGAACAAAGAAAGCCAGACAGATAGGCTCCAAAACTAGGGACTTCAAAGAGCAGAACCTGTGAAAATGATCACCTTCCTTGCATCAAGGAAATTAAACTGGAGTTTGGCTGGGAAGGAAAGAAGTTATTTGATCCCTTTCTGTTCCTGAGGTATAAAAAGGAGAAGCACATGGCTCTGGGCAGCTCTGCTTTTCTTTCTTTCTCTACACACACACGTCTTCAGCCACGAGAGCCCCTGGCACTGGCCCCCCTTTCTCCTTCAGTCCTTCTCTCTCAGAGCACATGGCTCTGCTTTCTTAGGCTCTTTCTCTGCACACGCACACTTTGTGAAAGATCCGTCCCCCCGCCAGGGGTTCTCAGGATCCTGTCTCCTCTTTTGGGACTCCAGCTATGGGCAAGGCTTCATGCTCAGCCCCATAACCCACTGTAATCCACAGGGTAAGACTCAGGCAATCAATAGTTCCAAAAGAAAACCAGCAAGTTTTATTTCCTTGGGGCTCATAGTCCAGCAGTTCAAAATAAAACAAGCACAAAAACACAGCCCCCACTGTTTTCCCTCTTCAAGGGAGTTAGCACAGCAGGGTAAAAAGAAACACAAACCCCGCTGCTTCCAGAACTCAGTTCGTTCCCCTTAAACAGTCCTATAGCCTAGCGCCTCCCCCCTCTGGGGAGCGACCGCAGGCTGCAGCTCCACCACTGCAAGTCTTCTCCAGGTGCAATGGCAAACAGTTCAAAAAAACAGCTTCCTTTCTCTTTGAGTAGTTCACACAGGAAAAAACAATAATCCCTCCCAAAACAACACACTTTTCACTTTGAGCAGCAGCACACAGTTCCAAACAGCTTGAACTCTATGGGGAGATGCAAGGGTCCCACCCTTTCTGGGTCACACTTTCATTATCACTGACCCTACTCCCGCATGACCCTTTTCTTTCCTCTTTTAGTCCAGCTTCCATACCAAGAAGTCACCTGCTTCCTCAGCTTTTTCCCCAATGATTGAACCCATGCTGCTATGTCCATGGGATCCTCCAGGCTCTCTCCCTTCTCTCTCTCTCCAGCCTACCACTCCATGGGTTCCTCGTCCAACCCCCTTCTCAGCTGTTCCTCCTCCTGATTAACTCCAGGGGACACCTCCCTTGCCTTGTCATGGTGCTCCCCTGGAGGCTGCTGGGGAGGATAGTTTCTATACCAGGGCTTTCCCCGGGGATGATGGGTATTGTAGTTCTTCTCCAGCCTCCATCTTTCAGTGGGAAGAAACCCTTTTCTCTTCTCCCTCTGCGGAAGTAGCAAGGGCAAGGCTCTGTTCTGTCTCCCTTTCCTCTGGACCTTCTTCACTTCTTCTTCTTCCACTTACATTTTATCCACTCCCTTGTCTTCCTCTTCACAATCTTCAGCCCTACCTCAAGGCTTCTCTCTTTCTCTGCACCCCCCCCCCCCCATTCTTACCTTTCTTTCATTGATTCCCCATCTAAACCCCCACACACAGATACAGCATTGTTATATTTACCTGTACTAAGTGCTATGATCCTATATATGTAAATACAATATACTTTCTATATATATCCAAACCTGTGTGGATTGTGTATTCTTTGGGCACCCACTGCCTCTACGAACTCACTGCCTCTGTGAACTGGACCCGGGACCATACCTAGACAACGATTGCTGACACAGAGATGGTTCACAGAAGAGCTAGCTGCCATAAACAGCAGGTGGTGGACATTACTGGTAGGCTTTTGCACCAGAATCAGCATTGGTTAACCCAATTAGGTGAAAAGTTGGAGCTGATGCATCATGGTCTGCAGCTGCAGGAGAGAAGCCTGGAAATGGGAGATCCAACAGGTCCTGCAGAAGTTGTTGTGGGGCTATGCAGGGATTTGAGGGAGTACACAACAACCTGGAAATATAGACTACCAACACAGTCTACAGGGTTCTTATCTTGTGGCAAGGATGCCAACTCTCGCACTATGCCCTGCACACCACCAAGGACCATACCCAAAATGGCTCCCCCTCTTGTCGGTCCCTGACCAGCTGCTCCAAGAAGCAGTCGTTTATTACATCTAGAAATTTTATCTCCCTGGCACTACCTGATGTGACATTTATCCAGTCAATATCAAGGTAATTGAAATCACCCATTATTATGGTGTTGCCCAATTCGCCAGCTTTCCTAATCTCTGTAAACATTTCTTCATCCATCTGTTTGTTCTGCCCTGGTGGATGGTAGTACAGCCCTTTAAGAATATTCCTTCCCTTCACACATGGAATTTCTATCCATAGTGATTCCACGCTGCTGTGTCATATCAAATGTTTATTTTATTTGACTCAATTCCCTCGTCACATTTGCCCAGTCTATATTTGGGTAATTGAAGTCACCCATTATTATCGCATTGCCCATTTTGTTTGCGTCTCTGATTCCTTTTATCATTTCTGCGTCCTCCTGCTCATCCTGGCGAGGCAGACAGTAGTACACTCCTATCACCATCCTTTTCTATATGGAATTTCAACCCACAATGATTCAAAGGTGTGATTTGTGTCCTGCTGAATTTGTAATCTATCTGAGTCAAGGCTCTCATTAATACACAATGCTACCCCTCCACCAGTCCTGTCCACTGTATCACTACGATATACTTTGTACCCCGGTATGACAGTGTCCCACTGGTTATCCTCCTTCCACCAGGTCTCAGTAATGCCTATTATATCCAACTCATAAAAAAGGCCCGTTTCCATAAGAAATGAAACGGGCGCTAGCAAGGTTTTCCGCGAAGTGTGTATGTTTGAGAGAGTGTCTGACTGTGTGAGAGAGAGAGTGTGAATGTGCAAGTGTGTGTGTTTGACAGAGTGGAAGTGGGTGCGAGTGAGTCTGTGAGAGAGTGTGTGTATGTGAGAATGAGTGTGTGCAAGTGCGTATGAGACAGTGATTGTCCTCCCCTCTCTCCCCTCTCAGGTCTCAGGATCCCCTCCCCTGTGGTCTGAGGACCCCCCTTCCCTCCCTCTCTGTGTTCTTAGGGACCCCCCTTCTCCCCTCTCTGGTCTTAGGGACCCCCTTCCCCCCGTCTTAGGGACCCCTCCCCCCTCTCTGGTCTTAGGGGCCCCCCTCCCCCCCTCTTGTCTCTGGACCTCTGAGATTGAGTGTAATTGTGTGTTTTTGAAAGATTGAGAAAGCGTGGCAGGCAGCAACAGTGTGTTTTTTTATTTTTGTTTTTGTGACAGCCTTCCTCCATTTCCTTTCATTTTAGTCTCCCCTTCCATTTCCTTGCACCTGGCATTTAACTTGTTAATTCAGTGGCTGTGTTTTTTTTTTCTTTCACTGAGGTGGGAAACCGAGGTGCATTGCTGCCAGCAGGTCTGGTCTCAGATGGGATACAGGCCAGCCCAGTGCAGGAGAGAGAGCCTGATTAGCACAGAGGAGGGAGGAACAATTGAGCCTGCTAGGCAGCTCCCCGCCTTAGGGAGAGAGGAAAAGCAGAGACTGCAAGGCACAGGAGTGTTTTCCGTAACCTAGTACAATCAATGGTGCTCAGTCATTTAGACTATTGCAACGCACTATATGCTGGCTGCAAAGAACAAATAATCAAAAAACTCCAGACAGCCCAGAATACAGCAGCTAGACTCATATTCGGCAAACCAAAATTCGAAAGTGCTAAACCCCTACAAGAAAAACTACACTGGCTTCCACTCAAAGAACGCATAACGTTCAAAATATGCTCACTAGTCCACAAAATTATCCATGGAGACGCACCAGCATACATGTCAGACCTAATAGACCTGCCACCTAGGAACGCCAAATTATCATCTCGCACATTCCTTGATCTGCACTTCTCCAGCTGCAAAGGAATGAAATACAAAACAATGCACGCGACAAACTTTACCTTCCTGAGTACACAGTCCTGGAATGCACTACCAGGCAGTTTGAAATCGACATTCGAAAGAACGAAATTCCGCATCCTACTTGTGTTTGCTTTAGGTAGGGTGGTGCAATGTGCATTTCTGACTTTGTGTCTTGTTTCCCTGCTTGCTTTTGCTAAGGTCCAGGTTAGCGTTAGTGCAGAGTGCACTGGTGTCTGTGTGTTTAGCTTTCCTGCTTTTCCCTTGTGGTTCCCCTGCTTTTCCCTCTTGGTTTTGAAGCATTGCTGTGTGTAGGGCTTTGGAAGCTCTGTTGTTGTTATGTAACCGGTAACCGGACAGACCGGCAAGTAAATCAGGAGACTGAGACGCTGACTTCAAAAGCAAGGCAACTTTTATTAGCTAGCTGACACAGTACTAAGTTCAGACTCAGGATACTGCACCCCGAGCGTCACCTGACACTCATTTTTATACATCATTAGTGAGCATGCGTATAACACACACCATACATCACACAAGCACATGCGCAGTACAAGCACATGCGCAATACAATAGTAGTTCTGTAGTTCTCACAGAGAGAGAATACGTCAGTTTCACAGAAAATGTTACTTTGCAAGAAGATGTAGAAAATGTTACTTATTGTATTGTTTCAGCACATTCACATAATACAGCCTCTGTGTATTGATCACGAGACTGCGCTGACAGAGCTGGCTGTCTCCCTTCCAAACCTGAATTGCAGACTACTACAACTTGTTATCTGGCTGCTGGTTCACAAACAGGTTCTACTATTAACAAATTCAAGCTGTGAGGGTTTTAGTTTAGGTTCATTAGAGAAACTCTGATTCTTTGGTTCAAACACAAAAGTATATGCAAAGTCTAAGTATAAAGAGTCCTTCAACAGTCCTTCAAGTTCAATGAGTGCAAAACCTCCCCCCCCTACAGTTAGAAGTACTTCAGGGTTTGGTGTTGTTAGGAGCACTACAGATTTTGCTGTTAGAAGTACTTCTGGTGTTTGTGCTATTGGGAGCATTGCAGTCTTTGCTGTTCGTGTTTGGTGCTTTAGAAGCACGGTTGGGTCTGGTGCTTTGGAAGCATTTTTGGCTTATGTGTTAGCTTCCCTGCTTTTTCCTTGTGGCTCCCCTGTCTTCCCTTCTTAGGAGCTCTTCTGGTTGTTTGGTGCATAGGAGCACCTTAGTTAGTTTAGAGTTGTAGAGCACTGCTTGTAGCTTGGTGCTTAGTAGCACCTGTGTTAGCTTTGTGTTTAGTTCCCTGCTTTGTTAGTTTAGGGCTTAGGAAGTCCCTTTGTTGAGCAGGGCTTAGGAGCTCCTGTTTAGTATAGGGCTTAGGAAGTCCTTTTGTCAGTTTACTGTTAGGAACTCTCCTGCTGGTTTAGGGCTTGGGAGCACTTAGATCAGTTTATGTTTAGGAGTACTTCTGTTTCCAGTCCTGGTCCCTGTGTCATCCGGTATCCGGTAAGTCCTGCCGGCCACTCGAACCCAAGGGCTCAACCCTTGGGGGGGGGGGGTAGTGGCCAAGTGCAGGTGAAGCTGTACGGACCAGACCAGTGTGCTCTAGTCCAGTGTGTTCCGGTCCGGTCTGTGTTCCAGTTCTGTGTCCTCCAGTCCGGGGGATTGCAGTCCAGTGTTCCAGTCCTGTGTCCTCCAGTCTGGGGGATTCCAGTCCATGTGTTCCGGTTCACTGGGCAGGACCTGCATTCCCTGCCGGTGTGCTTGCCCAGTGTTGGTTGGTGGGTTTTGCCTGCTGCTGTCGCTCCTCGGCAGCAGCCCAAGGGCTCACGTTTGCTCCAGAGCCCGGTCCCGCGGGCTCTGAACCTGAGAACCTGACACTAACCCTTCGGCAATGTCACTCACAAATATATTGAACAGAATCGGACCCAGCACCGATCCCTGAGGCACTCCACTACTCACCTTTCCCTCCTCCGAGCGAGTTCCATTCACCACCACCCTCTGGCGTCTGTCCGTCAACCAGTTCCTAATCCAGTTCACCACTTCGGGTCCTATCTTCAGCCCATCCAGTTTATTTAAGAGCCTCCTGTGGGGAACCGTGTCAAAAGGTTTGCTGAAATCTGGAGTGGAGGAGTGGCCTAGTGATTAGGGTGGTGGACTCTGGTCCTGGGGAACTGGGGAACTGAGTTTGATTCCCACTTCAGGCACAGGCAGCTCCTTGTGACTCTGGGCAAGTCACTTAACCCTCCATTGCCCTAGGTACAAATAAGTACCTGTATATAATATGTAAGCCGCATTGAGCCTGCCATGAGTGGGAAAGCTCAGGGTACAAATGTAACAAAAAATAGCAAAATAAGTAGATTACGTCTATAGCTCGTCCCTGATTCAATTCTCCTGTCACCCAATCAAAGAATTCAATGAGATTTGTTTGGCACGATTTCCCTTTGGTAAAACCATGTTGTCTCGGATCTTGCAACTTATTGGCTTCCAGGAAATTCACTATCCTTTCCTTCAGCATCGCTCCCATTACTTTTCCAATAACCGAAGTGAGGCTTACTGGCCTGTAGTTTCCAGCTTCTTCCCTATCACCACTTTTGTGAAGAGGGACCACATCCTCCGCCTCCTTCTCCAATCCCTCGGAACCTCTCCCGTCTGCAAGGATATATTAAACAAATCTTTAAGAGGACCCGCCAGAACCTCTCTGAGCTCCCTCAATATCCTAGGATGGATCCCATCCGGTCCCATGGCTTTGTCCACCTTTAGCTTTTCAAGTTGTTCATACACACTCTCTTCCGTGAACGGTGCTCTATCCACTTCAATCTCATTTGTACTTTTTGCAGTCCATCGCGGTCCTTCTCCAGGATTTTCTTCTGTGAAAACAGAACAGAAGTATCTATTTAGCAAATTTGCTTTTTCTTCATCATTATCCACATAGCAGTTTGCAGTATCTTTTAGTCTCACAATTCCCTTTTTAGTCATTCTCCTTTCACTAATATACCTGAAGAAATTTTTGCCACCCCTCCTTACATTTCTAGCCATTTGTTCTTCCGCTTGCGCTTTTGCCAGACGTATCTCTCTCTTGGCTTCTTTCAGTTTCATCCGGTATTCCTCCTCGTGTTCCTTTTCTTGAGTTTTTGTGTATTTCTGGAATGCCAACTCTTTAGCCTTTATTTTCTCAGCCACTTGCTTGGAGAACCATATCGGTTTCCTTTTTCTCTTGCTTTTATTTACTTTCCTTACATAAAGGTTCTTGGCCCTATTTATAGCTTCTTTCAGCCTGGACCACTGTCCTTCCACTTCTCGTATTTCCTCCCAGCCCATCAGCTCCTTCCTCAGGTATTCCCCCATTTTACTAAAGTCAGCAAGCTGGAAGTCCAGGACTTTGAGTTTTGAGTGGCAGCTCTCCACTTTAGCTGTTATATCAAACCAAACCATTTGATGGTCACTGCCGCCCAGGTGGGCTCCCACTCGGATATTTGACACGCTATCCCCATTTGTGAGCACCAGATCCAGCGTCGCTCCCTCCCTCGTGGGTTCCGTCACCATTTGTCTGAGCAAAACACTTTGGAAAGCATCCACGATCTCTCTACTTCTTTCCGATTCTGCAGACGGAACCTTCCAATCTACATCTGGTAGATTGAAATCTCCCAGCAACAGCACCTCTCTCTTGTTTCCCAACCTTTGAATATCTGCGATCAGGTCTTTATCTAATTCCTCCAATTGTGTCGGAGGTCTGTAGACAACACCCATGTGTACAGAGGTTCTATCATCTCTTTTTAAGGTGATCCATATCGCTTCTTCCTTTCCCCAGGTCCCTGTCATTTCGGTCGCCATGATAAGTAGAGGAGTTTGGTAGCCGTGATATAATTTCTCACATATAGAGCTACTCCTCCACCTTTACAACCCTCTCTATCCTTCCTAAATAGATTATAGCCTGGTATGTTTGCATCCCATTCATGAGAACCATTAAGCCACATCTCCGTGATTACAACAACGTCTAAGTCTGCTTCTAACATCAGGGCTTGAAGGTCATGAACTTTATTGCTTAGACTGCGAGCATTTGTGGCCATCGCTTTCCATGTACATTTCCTGGTATGTGCTTCAACATTTGTGATTTGGGGTTGTCTTTTCTCTTTGGGCCCCTTCATATCCTTTTGTTCCAACTTCATTTCTTTCTCTTCTGCCTCAGTTCTATTTTCAGGATCATCACCATGCTGTAATGGAGCAAAAGAATTCTGTAGGGGCAACACTTGTGAGGACGGATGTTTTTGTGTCACATAACGAAGTCTGCCTGATCCTACTGTGAACCATCTATTCTTAGGTAGTTTTATTCTTTGAGGCAGTGGTGAGAAGATGGTATGATTCTGTGCAGTCTTAGAAGTTGCTTTAAGTGCATTTAGTTCCTGCTTTACTTTACTGAGCTCCTGTTTTAAACTAGAATGAAAATGAGAACGGTTAAAAAAAAAACTTAGAGGGGCAAATGAGAGGGTAAAAACTGTACAACAGGCGTGGATGCTATTCAAAAATACCATCCTGGAGGCCCAGGCCAAACATATTCTGCGAATTAGAAAAGAAAGACAGAAGTCCAAAAGACAGCCGGCGCGGTTAAAAAGTGAGGTGAAGGAAGCTATTAGGGTTAAAAGAAACGCCTTCAAAAAATGGAAGAAGGAACCGTCTGAAAATAACAAGAAGCAGCATAAGGAGTGTCAAGCAAATGCAAGGCGCAGATAAAGAAGGCCAAGAGGGATTACGAAAAAAAGATAGCAGTAGAGGCAAAAAAAACATAGTAAAAATTTTTTTCGGTATATTAAAAGCAGGAAGCCGGCAAAAGAATCGGTTGGGCCGCTGGATGACCGAGGGGTAAAAGGGGCGATCAAGGAAGACAAAGAAGTAACGGAAAGATTAAATGAATTCTTTGCTTCAGTCTTCACCGAGGAAGATTTGGGTGGGATACCAGTGTAGGAAATGGTATTTCAAGCAGACGAGTCGGAGAAACTTACTGACTTCACGGTAAACCTGGAGGACGTAATGGGGCAGTTCGGCAAACTGAAGAGAAGCAAATCACCTGGACCGGATGGTATTCATCCTAGAGTACTGATAGAACTGAAAAATGAACTTGCGGAGCTACAGTTAGTGATATGCAATTTATCCTTAAAATCGAGTGTGGTACCGGAAGATTGGAGGGTGGCCAATGTAACGCCGATTTTTAAAAAAGGTTCCAGGGGAGATCCAGGAAATTATAGACCGGTGAGTCTGACATCAGTGCCGGGAAAAATGGTAGAGGCTATTTTTAAAAACAAAATTACAGAGCACATCCGAGGACATGGATTACTGAGACCAAGTCAGCATGGCATTAGTGTGGGGAAATCTTGCCTGACCAATTTACTTCAATTCTTTGAAGGAGTAAACAAACATGTGGACAAAGGGGAGCCGGCTGATATTGTGTATCTGGATTTTCAAAAGGCGTTTGACAAGGTGCCTCATAAAAGGCTACAGAAGAAATTGGAGGGTCATGGGATAGGAGGTAATGTCCTATTGTGGATTAAAAACTGGTTGAAGGATAGGAAACAGAGAGTGGGGTTAAATGGGCAGTATTCACAATGGAGAAGGGTAGTTAGTGGGGTTCCTCAGGGGTCAGTGCTAGGACCGCTGCTCTTTAATACATTTATAAATGATTTAGAGATGGGAGTAACTAGCGAGGTAATTAAATTTGCTGATGACTCAAAGTTATTCAAAGTCGTTAACTTGCGAGAGGATTGTGAAAAATTACAGAAGGACCTTACGAGACTGGGAGACTGGGCGGCTAAAAGGCAGATGACATTTAATGTGAGTAAGTGCAAGGTGATGCATGTGGAAAAAAAGAACCCGAATTATAGCTATGTCATGCTAGGTTCCATGTTAGGAGTTACAGACCAAGAAAGGGATCTGGGTGTCGTCGTTGATAATACACTGAAACCTTCTGCTTAGTGTGCTGCTGCGGCTAGGAAAGCAAATAGAATGTTGGGTATTATTAGGAAAGGTATAGAAAACAGGTGTGAGGATGTTATAATGTCGTTGTGTCGCTCCATGGTGCGACCGCACCTTGAGTATTGTGTCCAATTCTGGTCGCTGCATCTCAAGAAAGATATCGTGAAATTGGAAAATGTGCAGCAAAGGGCGACCAAAATGATAGCGGGGATGGGATGACTTCCCTATGAAGAAATACTAAGGAGGTTAGAGCTTTTCAGCTTGGAGAAGAGACGGCTGAGGGGAGACATGATAGAGGTATATGAGTGGAGTGGAACGGGTGGATGTGAAGCGTCTGTTCACGTTTTCCAAAAATAGTAGGACTAGGGGGCATGCGATGAAACTACAGTGTAGTACATTTAAAACAAATAGAAGAAATTTTTTCTTTACCCAACGCGTAATTAAACTCTGGAATTCGTTGCCGGAGAGCGTGGTGAAGACGGTTAGCTTGGCAGAGTTTAAAAAGGGTTTGGACAGGTTCCTAAAGGACAAGTCCATAGACCGCTACTAAATGGACTTGGGAAAAATCCACAATTTTGAGAATAACATGTATAGAATGTTTGTGCGTTTGGGAAGCTTGCCAGGTGCCCTTGACCTGGATTGGCTGCTGTCGGGGACAGGATGCTGGGCTCGATTGGCCTTTGGTCTTTTCCCAGTATGGCATTACTTATGTACTTATGAGAGGCCCTCAAATATTTGTAATCCACAGACAACAGTAAATTTTGTAATCCTTTAGCAGTTCTCTCTTTCAGTCTCCCAAATACCAATTAGGGTTCCGGCAACAAAATTGTTCTCTCCCTTACAGGCTTATTTTCGAAAGAGATGGGCATCATTCTCACAGAGTCATCCAAATCGGTATAATCAAAAGCCAATTTTGGACTCCCCAACTGCTTTCCGTTGCAGGCCAAAGTTCACGGGGGCGTGTTGGAGGTGTAGTGAAGGCAGGACTTGGGCGCATCTAACACATGGACGTCCTCGACCCATTATGGAAAAAAAAGGGCGTCCCTGACAAGCACTTGGACGATTTTACCTGGTCCTGTTTTTCTTACGACCAAGGCACCAAAAGGTGCCCGAACTGACCAGATGACCACCGGAGAGAATCGGGGATGACCTCCTCTTACTCCCCCAGTGGTCACTAACCCCCTCCCACCCTCAAAAATAATCTTTAAAAATATTTTCTGCCAGCCTCTATGCCAGCCTCAAATGTCATACTCAGGTCCATCACAGCAGTATGCAGGTCCCTGGAGCAGTTTTAGTGGGTGCAGTGCACTTCAGGCAGGCGGACCCAGGCCCATCCCCCTCTCTACCTGTTGCATTTGTGGAGGAAACAGCGAGCCCTCCAAAACCCACCACAAACCCACTGTACCCACATCTAGGTGGCCTCCTTCTATGGTAGTGGTGTACAGTTGTGGGTAGTGGGTTTGGGGGGGAGGGTTGGGGGCTCAGCACACAAGGTAAGGGATCTATGCACCTGGGAGCAATTTATGACGTCCACTACAGTGCCCCCTAGGGTGCCCAGTTGGTGTCCTCGCATGTCAGGGGGACCAGTGCACTATGAATGCTGGCTCCTCCCACAACCAAAGGGCTTGTATTTGGTCATTTCTGAGATGGGCATCCTTGGTTTCCATTATCGCCGAAAATCAGAAACGACCAAGTGTAGGGGCAACCATCTCTAAGGAGGAAGCCAACGAGGAGAGGGGAGCAAGGATTAGCCCTGAAGCTACAGAGGAAAATCAAGCAATAGAGATGAGTTTTTCATTGTGGATTTGATTCCTCTGATGTCCAGAAGTCAAGGACTTTATGTGTTATTATTAGGGGCGTATCTGAGGTTCGGCGGTAGGGGGGGCAGGGGCTAGAGTGAGGGGGCACATTATAACCCCCCCGGCCGCCGTCCCCCCCCACCGCCGTTAACCCTCCTCCGCCTACCGCCAACCCTTTCCCCGCCTACCGCGGTCACCTACCCCCCCGAGGTCCGCTCCTGCCGGTTTTTTAAAATATTACTTCAGCTGGCGGGGGACCCCAACCCCCGCCAGCCCAGCCGAGGTCTTTAACTTCTTCATCCTCGTGCTGTTAAACCTGCAATGCATCCTTCCAGTTGAACGGAGTTTGACGTCGCAGCACGTTGACGTCCTGCACGTACAACGTGCTGCGACGTCAAACTCCGTCTAACTGGAAGGATGCATTGCAGGTTTAACAGCATGAGGATGAAGAAGTTAAAGACCTCGGCTGGGCTGACGGGGGTTGGGGTCCCCCGACAGCTGAAGTAATATTTAAAAAAACCGGCAGGAGCGGACCTCGGGGGTAGGTGACCGCAGTAGGCGGGGAAAGGGTTGGCGGTAGGCGGGGAGGGTTAACGGCGGTAGGGGGGGTCCAGGGCGAAATCTGCGGGGGCCCAGGCCCCTGTGGCCCCTGTGGCCCCAAGCAGATACACCCCTGTTATTCACAAGGCTAAAGGCAAGCCAGTGTCAGTTAAAACACTGCAAGGGAGGAGGCTGAGTAAAAAGCTAGGACTGTGTTTTTGTTTTGTTTGTTTGTTTGAACTTCTAAGTTTTGAGAAACACTGAAGGATGGTACAAACTTGCTCACCAGGAGCTGAAAAAAAGAAGGGGAGGGGGAACAAAGGCTCCAAGGCCCTGGAGTGCCAGACTCAGTGGCTGCAGGGCTTTCCTGTGAGGAAGGAAGCCCAAAGGCAAAACTCCTGGACAAGATATTGCAAACCTTAGTTGGGATATTGCAGGACTCGTGGCCTCTGAAGCGACGTCTGTGTTTTTGATATTAGGAGCCCTATTAAAGCACTGGTTATTAATGACAAGGAGTGGCTTATAGAACTGTTTTGGGATATATTGTTATCAGGTGAGGACTGACCATTTGGACAATAAGGTAATGCCTAAGGCCTCACAATAGCAGGCCTGTCCCCTGCCCTCTATCTAGTTTAATCACTTTTTATAGGTAAACGGCCCTTGACCCTTAATGCCTGGGCAGTGGCGTTCCTACGGGGGCTGACACCCGGGGCGGATCGCCGATGCGCCCCGCCCCGCCCCCTGGGTGCAGCGCCCCCCGGAACAGGGCGACGCCCCCCCTCCGGTGAAAGAACCCCCGATCCCCCGGCGAAAGAACTCCCCCCGGGTGCACGCCGCTGGGGGGGGGGGGGGTGTCGTGCGCCTGCCGGCTCTTCGTTTTCATGCTCCCTCTGCCCTGGAACAGGAAGTAACCTGTTCCAGGGCAGAGGGAGCATGAAAACGAAGAGCCGACAGGCGCGCGGCACCCCCCAGCGGCGTGCACCCAGGGCGGACCGCCCCACCGCCCCCCCCCCTTGGTACGCTACTGTGCCTGGGGGACCAGATCACTATCAGTTCGCCTTTGGTTGCTACCATAAGTACATAATTATTGCCATACTGGGACAGACTGAAGGTCCATCAAGCCCAGCATCCAGTTTCCAAAAGTGGTCAATCCAGGTTACAAGTTCCTGGCAAGATCCCAAAACAGTACAATACATTTTAGGCTGCTTATCCTAGAAATAAGCAGTGGATTTTCCCCCATTTTAATAATGGGTTATGAACTTTTCTTTTAGGAAGCTAGCCAAACTTTTTTTTTTAAATTTTAAACTGGAAGTTTTATGGAACGAATCCACAAACATAGCTTCAAACAGAAAACACAGTGTACAGATCCATTGCAGTTAGCAAGCACCAAAAAGGGGGGTGCTCCCTCATACACAGGGCCACCCAGGGCAAGGCCGCCCCCGGGGCCCCGCTCCCGCTGCCCCCCCTCGAGGTTGTCGCCGCCGCAGCCGCTCCCTTCCCTCTACCCGCCCCCCTCCGTCCGCCACCGGGCCAGGCCACCTGCATTGAAATCATAGCGCCTCTCACCTCCATGTGAAAGCACTACAGGCAGCAGCAGATTGCCTCCCTTCGGGCCTCCTTCCCTCCCTGTGTCCCGCCCTCACGGAAGTTACGTCAGACGAGGCGGGACACAGGGAGGGAAGGAGGCCCGAAGGGAGGCGATCTGCTGCTACCTTCAGCGCTTTCACACAGAGGTGAGAGGAGCTGTAATTTCAATGCAGGGGGCCCGGCCCGGTGGCTGATGGTCAACGATGGAGGTGGGTGGGACTGTGGCATCGGGCCCCCCTTGGAGGCCCGGGCCCGGGGAATATTGTCCCCCCTGCCCTCCCTCTCTGCGGCCCTGCTCATACATAGACAAAGTAATCTTGTCTTTTTATTAGTTAAGTAGAGAAACAATGGAAACCAAATCAGAACATCCCCAATTCCCCTCCCCATCCCACCCTATTAACCCTCCACATCACCCTCAATAAGTGTGAAGAACCAATGTCAGTCCTGATAACAATAAAGAAGGAAAGGGGCCCAAATCTTCTCCCACTTGGCTATCGTCTTCCTTTCAGTGGCCAATAGTTTTTCAAGATCACAAATATACCATAATAAGTTGTACCATTTAAGAACAGAGAGGCACCTTATCTGGTTCCAGGATCGTGCAATTTATCCAAACCTTTTTTAAACCTCGCTAAGCTAACTGCTTTTACTACATTCTCTGGAAACGAATTCCAGAGTTTAATTACACTTTGAGTGAAGAAATATTTTCTCTGATTCATTTTAAATTTCCTACTTTGTAGCTTCATTGCGTGGCCCCTAGTCCTAGTATTTTTGGAAAGAGTAAACAAGCAATTCACGTCTACCCGTTCCACCCCACTCATTATTTTATAGACCTCTATCATAGCTCCCCTTAGCCGTCTTTTCTCCAAGCTGAAGAGCCCTAGCCACTTTAGCCTTTCCTCATAGGGAAGCCAACCCATCCCCTTTATCATTTCTGTCGCCCTTTTTTGTACCTTTTCTAATTCCACTATATCTTTTTTTGAGATGCGATACCAGAATTGCACACAGTATTCGAGTTGCGGTCGCACCACAGAGCAATAGAAAGGCATTATAACATCCTCATTTTTGCTTTCCATTCCTTTCCTAATAATACCTAACATTCTATTTGCTTTCTTAGCCGCCACCACACACTGAGCAGAGAGTTTCAATGTATCATCAACGATGACACTTAGATTCCTTTCCTGGTCGTGGACTCCTAATGTGGATCCTTGCATTACATAGCTATAATTCGGGGTCCTCTTTCCCACATCTTCACTTTGCACTTGCTCACATTAAACATCATCTGCCATTTGGATGCCCAGTCTCCCAGTCTCATAAGGTCCTCTTGTAATTTTTCACAATCCTCTTGTGATTTAACAACTTTGAATAACTTTGTGCTGTCAGCAAATTTAATTACCTCACTAGTTACTCCCATCTCTAGATCATTTATAAATATGTTAAAAAGCAGCGGTCCCAGCACAGAACCCTGGGGAACCCCACTATCTACTCTTCTCCATTAAGAATACTGACCATTTAACCCTATTCTCTGTTTTCTTTTAACCAGTTTTTCATCCACAATAGAACACTACCTCCTATCCCATGACTCTCCAATTTTCTCTGGAGTCTTTTATGAGGTACTTTGTCTAATGCCTTTTGAAAATCTAGATACACAATATCAACCGGCTCACGTTTGTCCATGTTTGTGGAGGAGTAGCCTAGTGGTTAGTGCAGTGGACTTTGATCCTGGGGAACTGAGTTCGATTCCCACTGCAGCTCCTTGTGACTCTGGGCAAGTCACTTAACCCTCTATTGCCCCTGGTACAAAATAAGTACCTGAATATATGTAAACCGCTTTGAACGTAGTTGCAAAAACCTCAGAAAGGCGGTATATCAAGTCCCATTTTCCTTTCCCCTTTCAAAGAAATGTAATAGATTGGTGAGGGAGCAATGTCATAGCCATCACCATGTCCCCGCGTCCTGACTTACCTTTCCTTCCAATGCTAGGACTCCGCGGCAGGGGTGTAGCCAGACACAAAAAATAAAGCTCTAGTGACAAATTGTGTGCTTATATAAAAAATGAAGAAAAAGCCCTCAGAAACCGTGGGTAAAATACCCAGGGTTTAGTGCGCGGTTATATTACTCTTATAACACACGCCACGATTCTATCATTGGGCAAAAAACTTCATTTTGGATTGAGCTTGCAATTTTTATGGCTTTTTAAACTTTTATTTCTTTCTTTTCTTTTTCCAACAACTACTATTTAACAATAAGGCGTAATCTGTTGCACTTAGCTTTTAAGCTGGGCACTCTTCATTGTCTGTTCTACGGGAACCCGTTTCGCCCAAAAATGCGGCTTCATCGGGAACGGAGTGCTTTAAGTGTGTTTGAATGAAAGCATAAAGCATTTCAAAAATATGGCGCCTCCATGTTAAATTGTACAGCGCTGCGTAACCCTAGTAGCGCTTTAGAAATGTTAAGTAGTAGTAGTACTAGAAACATGCATGGAATAAAGTCCTTAAGAGTGAAGTTGATGGTGGACATTTATTTCTTGACTGTACCGGGAGCCTGTGGCTGGAGGAGATTGTTCTATCCTTGGCTGCACTTAAAGGTACTTGGTTACAGTATGGTGCACTCTTTTCATCCATTCCTCAAGTTTACTTTATGTGCTGGTTGCTTTGAAATTAGATTACTGAAACATTATATATGTTGGTCTTCCTGAGATTTCTCTCCATAAATTGTAGATGGTACAAAACACAGCCATTTGTATTCTCTCATGTACTAGATGCTTTGATCATGTAATACCTTTCCGGAAAAAAAACAAACAAACAAACATTGCAAGAAGACTGAAAGATTATCCAACCACTGAGAATTTTTGTTTAGTAGTTCAAAGTATGGTAATGCCTCACTTTGACTACTATAATGCACTGCTAGTGCGCTTGCCAAAATACGTTCTACAATCACTACAAGTTGCTCAAAATGCTGCAGCACAGGTTCTTCTGGGTATGAACTGCTCAGAACATTCCCTCCTTTAAAACCATCTTTCTAGACAAATACAGGAATTTGATGTTCTATATTGCTGGTCCCAGATTGTAGAACTCAATGCCTCACCAACTACGAGCCCTATACAATTTAGGTGAATTTAAAAAGGCACTAAAAACCATTCTCTTTCAGCAAGCATTTGGGGTCCCCTCCAAAGAAAAGCTGTGAACCACTGGTGCAATGCTGATGCAGAGTTAATTATGATTTATGTCTTCAGTATTGTTTTAGTTGATTATGTTATACGTCTTTAATACTGTGAATGTGTAGCGTCCCCCATGCAGGATTGTAGATGCGTGGGCTACAAGCCCTTTAAATAAATAAAATAAAATATTGACTTCCCAAAAAATATTGGATAATTCATAAAATCCTGACTCTCACCTTCAAAGCCCTACACTTGGGCTGCCCCTCATATTTAGCAAATCTTATTATTCCCTATTCTCCTGCCCATGCACTTCATTCGGCATTTGATTGACATTTGTCATTACCACCTGCTCATTGTTCATGATTGAGCTCTGCACATGCTTCTGCGTTCTTTTGTTTGGCCCCTTTTCTTTGGAACTCTTTACCATCTCCTTTGAAGTCAGAGCAGGGGCGTAGCCAGACACCCAATTTTGGGTGGGCCTGGGCCCAAGATAGGTGGGCAGAAGAACTCTGCCCTGTCCCACAAGTGATTTGGTCTCTCCCTCTCTCACCTGCATGCCATATGGTCTCTCAAACATCCCCCTCCCCCCATACCTTTTAAATAGCAGATGTTCACTGGCAGCGAGCAGCAACTAATACACATTGCTCATGTTGGCCCCACAGCCTTCCCTCTGATGCAACTTCCTGTTTCTGCATAGGCAGGAATACATTAGAGGGAAGGCTGGTATGCAGGAAGGACAGTTGTTGGGAATTTTCGGCTGGTGGAGCTTGGGGATCCCTGCCAGACACTTCATATGTGTGCTGCTATTGGGTGGGCCTGGGCCCACCCAGGCCCACCTTGGCTACGCCACTGCTCCACAGCTTCTCCGGACCACTTCCCTGGCACTATGTCCCTCCTGCACTAATGCCTCTGCTGCCGGTTTTCCTGTTGAACTGTGCTTCAAGCCTTATTCCAGAGATTATCCAAGCCTTACTCTGATGTTCCAATATTCTAGCCTCATTCTGGTGTTCTAAGCCTCATTCCAGGGCACCAGAGATCGTGACATCATTAGTGAGGACCCTTATAATGAACCATGGGACCCTCATGCTTTGCCTTTGCAACACAGGTTTAGTGTGTCTAGTGGTGTCTAGTGTGTGTGTTGCACTCCAACCCTGCCTCAGTTGTTTCTGCCTTGTCTCCAGCCTTGCCTCAGCCTATTCATGCCTTGTCTCCAGCCTTGCCTCAGCTTATTCATGCTTTATCTCCAGCCTTGCCCCAGCCTGTTCCTGCTTCATCTCCAGCTTTGCCTTAGCCTGTTCCTGTCTTGTCTTTGTTCTTGTTGGTTCCAACCTTGCCTCAGCTTGTTCTTGCCTTGTGTCTAGTCCTGCTCCTGTCCTGCTTCCTGACTTCCAGCTCCAGCCCTGCCTTCCAGCTCCAGTCCTGCCTTCAAACTCCAGCCCTGTCTTCCAGCTCCAGTCCTGCCTTCCAACTCCAGCCCTGCCTTCAAACTCCAGCTCTGTCTTCCAGCTTCAATACTGTCTTCCAGTTCCAGCCCTGCCTTCCAGCTTCAGCCCTGCCTTCAAGTTCCAGTCCTGCCTTCCAGCTCCAGTCCTGCCTTAAAGCTCCAGCCCTGTCTTCCAGCTCTAGCCCTTCCTTCAAGCTCCAGTCCTGCCTTCCAGCTCCAGTCTTGTCTTCCAGTTTCAGTCCTGCATTCAAGTTCTAGCCTTGTCTTCTGTTTCTGTTGGTCTAGACTCTGGTTACCTACTGAGCCTTGTCCTGGGCCTTGCCTGGGTGACTTGTCTGCCTCCAGTCAGGTTGATCTGGTAGCACCAACTCAGTTATAGCCGAAGTGGTTCACCTTTCCTGAACAGTGAGAGATTGCAAAGGCCATGAGCTCTGACGAGTCACCCACCTTGCATCTGCTCCAGCAACTGGATATACAGCTGCAGCAACTGTCTAGTTCTGTACAGGACTTAGCTTCTCGCATGAACCAGTTCCAGTAACTTTCAAGGTTTGTTCAGACCCTGTCCGACCGCTTGGACCACCTGATGCTGGTGGCACTACAGGCCTCGGTCTCTTCTTCTTCAGTCCCTTCTTCAGTGCCCACATCCACAACTCCGGGCATTTGTTTGTGGCCTCCCCCCTCCCCGATGTACAACAGGAACTCTAAGGATTGTGAGGATTTATTAACCTGTGCCAAATTATTTTGAGCTTCAAGCTAGAGACTTCCCTTCCAATAGGGCCTGGGTAGCCTATATTATCTCCTTGCTGGTCGGCCAAGCCCTGGTGTTGGCATTGCCACTATGGGAGCAGAATGACCCAATACTCGATGACCTCCACGGTTTCTTGGGACAGTTCAAGATGGTTTTCGAGGAACTTGGAAAAGTCACGTCAGCAGCTTCCGAGTTTCTTACACTAAAGTAGGGGACACGGACCTTGGGCGATTAAGCTATCCAGTTCTGTACTTTAGCTTCTGAACTGAGTTGGAATAATGAGAGTCTCATTGCAGCTTCTTGGCAGGGGTTGGCACCCCAATTCAAGGATGAGCTGGCAAGACAAGACCTCCCTACTATATTGGATGACCATATCAGTCTCTGCAACGTGATATGTATCTGGTTCCAGGAGCAAAATCAGAAGTGGCGCTCCTCAGAGAAGACACCTTTGAAGGTGCCTAGCTACTCCACGTACTCCTAGTCAAAGGGAGGGCCTAACCCCTGATTCTGAAGAACCCATGAAGGTGGATCACTCTCCTATTTCTGTTCAGGAGAAACAGAGGCATCGGACCTTGAATTTATGCCTCTATTGTGGGGAAAAGGGACACCACACACTTATGCTCCAATTATTGAGATGAACATGGGGGAAACCACTGCTTGCCCCAGGATTAGTAGCATGGAAAGTTGCTGCTAATTGGGTTTCTGCCAGGTACTTGTGACACAGATTGGCCACTGTTGGAAGCAGGATACTGGGCTAGATGGACAATTGGTCTGACCCAGTATGGCTACTCTTATGTACTTATGTAAAAAGTTGGGATCTTCAAGTTTAGTCCTGGCTGGGGGTGTGGTGCTGGATTGGCCCCCTGGGGTTTCTAGTACTTCTAGTGCTTCATATAGTTCAAAAAGAGACAAATGTCGAGGTCTTTCTGGATTCTGGAGCACGCAGGAATTTCACTGATGAAGTCCGGCATTTCAAAATTCCTACCCAGGATTTGCCTAAGACCGTGCTGGTCTCTTCAGTTTATAGAAATATATTCAAGGACATCTCAAAACCTGGACAGTTCCACTACGCCTGTGCATAGGTGACCATCCAGACATCCATGAAGCTCATTGTCTTAGGGTTGCCCTGGCTACAGGAACACAACCCGTTAGACTGGGAGAGAGGCGAAATCACCGCCTGGAGTGATACCTGTGATTAACATTGCTTGGACTCTGAGACATCTGCTGTCACCATAGCCACTGCTAGCATTCTGGATGAGCTGCCCCAGTCCAGTGGGGTTCTGGCCAAGGTTTGCCTCAAGCAACAAGCAGAGACAAGTCCTTTGCATTAGGAGAATAAGTATGATGCGGTTCTCCTACTGGGAGGCTTTTTCAGAGTAAAACTTGCTCACTCTTAGCATCCAAGACCCAGGTCATAGCTAGAGATCTACCAAAGGAACTTCTCCAACCTCCTCCTTCATCCACTGGGCCTGAAGAACCGAACCCTAGATACAGAGTCCAGGACATCCCTGATTCCAGAGGGGCTATGGTTCTGAGGACAGCTCATGGAAGTCTGTAAGCCACCATTTTACTCCAGCCCTGTTCTCAAGCTCCAGTCCTGTCTTCAAGCTCCAGCCTTGCCTTCTGGCTCCAGTCCTGCAGTCCATGTTCAGGCTCCAAAGTGTTTCCTCATAGACCCAAAATTGGACTGAAGAGAAGAGGGTCTTTGGGGAGAAGATACTATCACGGCCATAACCATGCCCCCTGCATCCTGACACACCTTTCCTTCCAATGGTAGGGCTCTGTGGCTCCTCCAGACCACCTTCCCAGCACTGCGCCCCTCCTGCCCTGATGCCAGTTTCCATGCTTGACTATGCTCCAAGCTTCATTCCAGAGATTATCTATGCCTCACTCTGATGTTCCAGAATTCTAGCCTCATTCTGGGGCATCTACTGCCCCTTTCAGTGTGTTCCAAGCCTCATTCTGGGCACCAGAGATCATGACATCATTAGTGAGGGCCTTAAAAGGAACCATGAGACCCTCATGCTTTGCCTTTGCATCACAGGTCTCCTAGTGGTGTCTAGTGTGTGTCTAGGGAGTGAAAAGCATGAAAAAAGATCTGCGGAAGCTAGAAGAATGGTCTAACATTTGGCAATTAAAATTCAATGCGAAGAAATGCAAAGTGATGCACTTAGGGAGTAGAAATCCACAGGAGACGTATGTGTTAGGCGGTGAGAGTCTGATAGGTACGGACGGGGAGAGGGATCTTGGGGTGATAGTATCTGAGGACCTGAAGGCGACGAAACAGTGTGACAAAGCGGTGGCCGTAGCTAGAAGATTGCTAGGCTGTATAGAGAGAGGTGTGACCAGCAGAAGAAAAGAGGTTTTAATACCCCTGTATAAGACGTTGGTGAGACCCCACCTGGAGTATTATGTTCAGATTTGGAGGCCGTATCTTGTGAAGGATGTGAAAAAAATGGAAGGGGTGCAAAGAAAAGCTACAATAATGGTATGGGATTTGCGTTACAAGACGTATGAGGAGAGACTTGCTGACCTGAACATGTATACCCTGGAGGAAAGGAGAAACAGGGGTGATATGATACAGACGTTCAAATATTTGAAAGGTATTAATCTGCAAACAAACCTTTTCCGGAGAGGGGAAGGCGGTAGAACTAGAGGACATGAAATGAGATAGAATGGGGGCAGACTCAAGAAAAATGTCAGGAAGTATTTTTTCACGGAGAGAGTGGTGGATGCTTAGAATGCCCTCCTGCGGGAGGTGGTGGAGAGGAAAACGGTAACGGAATTCAAACATGCATGGGATAAACATAAAGGAATCCTCCTCAGAAGGAAGGGATCCCCAGAAGCTTAGCCAGCGGTGGGAGGCAGGGCTGGTGGTTGGGAGGTGGGGATTATGCTGGGCAGACTTATATGGTCTGTGCCAGAGCAGGTGGTGGGGATAGTGCTGGGCAGACTTATACGGTCTGTGCCCTGAAAAAGACAGGTACAAATCAAGGTAAGGTATACACAAAAAATGACACATGTGAGTTTATCTTATTGGGCAGACTGGGTGGACCGTGCAGGTCTTTTTCTGCCGTCATCTACTATGTTACTATGTTAACCCTGCCTCAGCCTGTTCCTGTCTCCAGCCTTGCCTCAGCCTGTTCCAGACTTGTCTCCAGCCCTGCTTTTGTTTGTTCCTTTTGGTTCCAACTTTGCCTCAGCTTGTTCTTGCCTTGTGTCCAGTCCTGTTCCTGTCTTCAAGCTCCAGTCCTGCCTTCAGGCTCCAGCCCTTTCTTCCAGTTCCAGTCCTGCCTTCAGGCTCCAGCCCTGTCTTCCAGTTCCAGCCCTTCCTTCAAGTTCCAGTCTTGTCTTCTGTTTCTGTTGGTCTGGACTCTGGTTGTCTACTGAGCCTTGTCATGGGCCTTGCCTGGGAGACTTGTCTGCTGCCAGTCAGGGCCCAGCTAACCTTTTGGGTTGAATGGGTAGATCTAACTCAGCTGCAGCCCAAGGGGCTCACATTTCCTGAACTGTGACATCCAGAAGTGACCTGCCCATGACAGCATGTATGACATACTCATTTATCTCACTCATGCCTACCGTGCTGCTGTCCCACCACCACAGATGCAAAACACTTACACCTATGTGTGCACTGCCACCTACTTCAGGACCACTCAAAACTTAGTTGAGACACTCACTAACCCATTACCAACACCAGCACAGTACACAGCACATACTCACAGAGTTTCTGCACATTCCACATATCAAGTCAATACCTAGATACTTGCACGTTGACTAACAGCGTCTGCACAAACACATAGGCACTGCACACAGAGACAATGAGAAACATGGTACAGGCAGATAAGCAGCTACAATAGGACATGCACAGTGCTAAGGACAATGAGGAGTTGCTATGGACTGGACACACCAAGAGGGGATGGAGCCTAACATACAGCTAGGGATGGGTGTGGATGAGGGAATATAATGGGAACAGTTCAGGGGAGACAAACACAACAACAGGACTCAATATATGGGGTTCAAATGCTTCACACTCGGTGACATAGAGACAGTGAACAAACCACAATCTTCCTTTACAATCTCTTTTACAATGATCTTGTGGCCCAGGGGCTTTTTGATTATCAATGCAAGTTTCTTCTCCTGGCCTTGGTGCTGGCTAAGAAAATTATTTTAAGGCATTGGGTAGGTCAGACTTCCCTTCTTCTTGCTTAGTGGTATGCTAGTATGGCACAGATGGCAGAGTGGGAGGACAGGTGGGTCTTTGACCCCACCCGAAGGTGCATACAGACATACTGTAGCCCCTGGCGGCGCTGCCAAGAATGAATGCCAATGCTGTCTAAGGCTGTTGGTACATAATTGTTAGACACGGGATGGGTTAAGGATGGGGTGAGTGGAGGGAGGGGTGAGTGGGATATCCTTTTCTTTTTGCAAAAAGAATGTGTTATTTTAAATATTCAGTGATATGTTGTGTTTCACTTGTAAGTAAAAAGATTTTCAAATTAAAAAAGAAATAATGTTAAATTTAAATTACAAAAGAAGGGGGCGGGACAAGATGGCGAAAGTGGTCAAGCAGCCCCGCTGCTAACCTTCATTCTTTCATTCATAAGGAAATTTTCCTACTTACCTATGCCTAAAAGGAGGGGTAAGCAGCGCGTTGGCCCCGCTATACCTGTGATTCCCGTGGTTGGACCTTTGGACCGCTTTACTGCACCCGGACCATTTTTGATGCTGGACTCCTCGTTGCTGGAGAGAGCGGAGGGAGGTGACCTGCTCCCCTGGCTTGAGGTTGAGACTTCTTTCAGCCCTGAAGATCGGATGCCTCCACTCATGCTGGCGGCGGAACAGCGACGTGATCAGGAAACCCCTATCTTTGATACGCAAGGAGTGTTTCCCTATGCGGGGTCAGGTCACTGTGTTAATCCGCCTGATACAACTGCTCAGATGAGTGAGGCATAGGAGAGAGTCGGAGAAACAGTCTTCGGAGGAAATACAGACTTCTTTGAGTAAGTCTTCTTTGCCTATTAAACCTTCCACCATTACCTTGGACACTATATGGGAAGCTCTTTTAAGTTTGGAAACTTCTTTTTTCCAAAAATTACTCTCTGTAATGCATTATACTCAAGTTCCATCGGAGAACATATCCCTGCTGTAAACAAAAACTTTAACTATGGAAAAACAGATTGACTCTAATGTTATTTATTTATTTATTTATTTTTATTATTATTTATTTATAATTTTAACATTACATTTCAAGCAATACGCTTGTACAGAAAGTAGTTAAACACAGCATCATTTAAAGAAAATCTAACAATAGAAAGAAAAAGAATGAATACATAACATTTAGATTCATTCATCTATTTGTGTTTTTAACCACTCCAGTCCACAAATATGATTCAAGAGTTATTTAACTGGAGAATTAGGAAGTCAAATAATTAAAGAAGAAAGAAGATAGAATGGTGTAGCTACAAGAAAAAATTATTCTCTCAGGACACTTGAGTCTCTCTTCCTATTCTCTTGGTTACTAAAAAATCAGTGAGATGTGTAGGTTCAAAAAATATATATGTTGTAGTTTGATATCTAACTATGCATTTACAGGGGTAATGCAAGAAAAAGGAAACACCCAACTGTTGGACTCCGGGTCTACTTAGAAGAAATTGATGTCTTCTTTTTTGGGTCTCTCTTGTCACATCCGGGAATATTCTTATTTTCAATCCAAAAAAGTCTTTATTTCTATTTTTAAAGAAAAGTCTCATCACCCATACTTTGTCAGGTGCCAGAACTACCGTGGCAATCAATGTCGAGAAAATAACTGTTTCAGAATCTGAAGATTCTAGTAATGCTGACACATCAAAAGGGGATTCTGAGATCTCTTGTACTTCAGGTATTTTCATCGGCAAATAATATACTTGCGATAGTGGAGGCATCGCTTCTTCAGGAATATGGAGTATATCTTTCATATACTTTAATAGCACTTCTTTTGGTGATATTGTTTTAATTCTTGGAAAATTAATAAATCAAAGATTGTTACTTCTCTGATTATTTTCTAATGCTTCAATTTTTCTACGCATATTCATCAAGTCTTTAATCATTATTGCTTGAGTTTCTTGCGTTTGTTTTTCCTTTTTGTCATATTTCTGCATTTTTTTGTCTAGTTGTTTAAATTCAGCTTTAATTTTTATCATATCATCTGTTAAAGTTTGAGTTTTTAATTCTAATTGATTTATTTGAGGACATAAAGCTTTACCGAATGAGGCAATCAGGGCCCACAATGATTCAAGAGTCACTTCAGATGGCTTTTCTAATAAAGAAAACATTTGCATAGGTAGATTAGTTTGCAAAGGATTACTTATCTCATTTCCCGTAACCAGGAGTTCACCCTCCGGTAAAGTTGTTTGTCTCGCAGCATTTTCAGTCTCCACCACTGTGGAGCTCTCCAAACCAACCCCTTGTTGTTCCCGTGTCTCCAGTCTAACCAACTTCTCCATGGTAGACACCATCAAAGGTGTGCTCACACGCTGCGGCTGCGGGGATGGGGTCCTCTGGTCTGGACTCAATGTTGTCTCAAGCACCGGCGTCGACTCTGGGCCTCCAACTGCACCAGTTGGCGCTAATGTGCGACTCACAGACCCATTTTCTTGCAAGTTCTGCACGAATGAGTCCACAGGTCCGATCACTGGGACGGCTTGTCGTCCAGAAGACACTGTGCTGGTCGATTTGCCCCTTCGCTTAGGCATAGCAAAAGCTAGGACTAACTCGCAGAGAGCGTTGCTTCCGCACGTTCGCTCTAGTCAGCCATCTTGAATCCTACCTGACTCTAATGTTATTAATATTCAGTCGCTCCAACAAACTCAAGTAAATTTGATTAAAGAAAATTTGATATTGAAATATAAGATGGAGAATATGGAGAATCAACAGAGATCTAAAACATTAAGATTGATAAATTTTCCTAAAGTACCAGCTGTTGCTCTTCTTATAACTTTCAAAAAGTATCTATCTATCTATTGAAAATTCCAGAACAGGCTTATCCTCCGGTCTCTAAAATATATTATTTGTCATTATATAAAAGGAAGAGTACTAATCAACTAATTTCTGAAGAAGCCGAAGTTACATTTGACACTTTAAATTTAACACAAATTATTGAAGACGATAATGTTATTAAACCAGCTACCTTGATTGTGACTTTTGTATTACAACCGGATAGAGACTGGATATTGAGACAATTTTTCTGTCATAGATAAGAGCTCTTTCTGAATTGTAAAATTATAATTTTTCCAGATATTGCTAGAGCAACCCAAAAAAGGCAGCAACGTTTCCTCAAACTCCGCCCTCGGGTGGTGCAATTAGGTGGTTTATTTTGGTTGAATTTTCCTTGTGTGTATTAAAACTTATCTCAGTGAAATATGTTTTCTATGATCCTCTTGTTCTTGGACTCGAAGACTGTTAAACTCTAGTTTTGCAGTCTATAGCAATATCTTCTCCTACTCCGTAATATAATAATTTGGTCCATGTTTCGCTTCTAATTAAAAATGTTATAACAATATTTCATGGAATTGTACCTTGTCCTCTCCTCTTAATAGAGGACTAGAGAATAGATAATAGCATAAATAGTTGCTTGTAAAAAAGTAATTATTAAGTAACTAGTGGAACCAATGAAAACGGGCCCTAGGAAGGCTGTCATGTAAGCTTTTTTTTTCTCTCTCCCCTGCCCTCCCCTCCATGTCAAGCAATTTTTCCCTCCCCTCCCCTCCATGTCCAGCAATTCTCCTCTTCCCTGCCCTCCCATCCGTGTCCCGCGAGTCTCTCCTCTACTGTCCTCCCATCCCATCCATGTCCATCAATTCTCCTCTGCCCTGCCCTCCCCTTACCTTCCCTTCCTCCCTCCCTCCCCTTGATGTCCCACGATTCTCTCCTCCCCTCGATTTGTACTTGAACATTCTCTGGCTGGCTGGCTGGCACTGGCTTCCGTTCCATTCGTAACATCCCTCCTGATGTCAGCTCGCCTCCAGCGTTCCCTTCCCTCTCACTGTTCCGCCCTTTGATGTCATTACGTCTTGACGCGAGGGCGGGACAGTGAGGGGGAATGGAACGCTGGAGGCTGGCTGACGTCAGGAGATGTTATGAACCCAGGCAGCCAGGAGATGTTACGAACCCAGGCAGCCAGACATGGAACGTTGGAGGTGCAAATTATTATATAGGATATGATGTTCAATATTACCTATATTTTCTGAATCAAGTTTTTTCTTGTTTAAAATTGTGAAGTTGATTAAAAAAAATTACAAAAGAAATTGCATAAAGAGGGGTCCTTTTACTAATGCATGTTTATCGCATGCTAAAAGGCACTACCTCAGGATGATCTCAGGTGTCTCACGGTAGTTCTAGGATCAGCACGTACTACCCATGTGCTAAAAAATAGGTCCTGTTTTTTAGAACGGGAGTGTGTTTGGAGGAGGAGAGTAATGGGCTCATTTTCGAAAGAGAAGGGTGCCCATCTTTCGACACAAATTGGGAGATGGGCGTCCTTCTCCCAGGGTCGCCCAAATTGGCATAATCGAAAGCCGATTTTGGGCACCCTCAACTGCTTTCCATCGTGGGGATGACCAAAGTTCCCAGGGGGTGTTGGAAGCATAGTGAAGGTGGGACTGGGGCGTGGTACCGGAAGATTGGAGGGTGGCCAATGTAACGCCGATTTTTTAAAAAGGCTCCAGGGGAGATCCGGGAAATTATAGACCGGTGAGTCTGACGTCGGTGCCGGGGAAAATGGTAGAGGCTATTATTAAAGACAAAATTACAGAGCACATCCGAGGACATGGATTACTGAGACCGAGTCAGCACGGCCTTTGTGTGGGGAAATCTTGCCTGACCAATTTACTTCAATTCTTTGAAGGAGTAAACAAACATGTGGACAAAGGGGAGCCGGTTGATATTGTGTATCTGGATTTTCAAAAGGTGTTTGACAAAGTACCTCATGAAAGGCTACAGAGGAAATTGGAGGGTCATGGGATAGGAGGAAATGTCCTATTGTGGATTAAAAACTGGTTGAAGGATAGGAAACAGAGAGTGGGGTTAAATGGGCAGTATTCACAATGGAGAAGGGTAGTTAGTGGGATTCATCAGGGGTCTGTGCTAGGACCGCTGCTTTTTAATATATTTATAAATGATTTAGAGATGGGAGTAACTAGTGAGGTAATTAAATTTGCTGATGACACAAAGTTATTCAAAGTCGTTAACTCGCGACAGGATTGTGAAAAATTACAAGAGGACCTTACGAGACTGGGAGACTGGGCGGCTAAATGGCAGATGACGTTTAATGTGAGCAAGTGCAAGGTGATGCATGTGGGAAAAAAGAACCCGAATTATAGCTACGTCATGCAAGGTTCCACGTTAGGAGTTACGGACCAAGAAAGGGATCTGGGTGTCGTCGTCGTCGATAACACGCTGAAACCTTCTGCTCAGTGTGCTGCTGCGGCTAGGAAAGCGAATAGAATGTTGGGTATTATTAGGAAAGGTATGGAAAACAGGTGTGAGGATGTTATAATGCCGTTGTATCGCTCCATGGTGCGACCGCACCTTGAGTATTGTGTTCAATTCTGGTCGCCGCATCTCAAGAAAGATATAATAGAATTGGAAAAGGTGCAGAGAAGGGCGACTAAAATGATAGTGGGGATGGGACGACTTCCCTATGAAGAAAGATTAAGGAGGCTAGGGCTATTCAGCTTGGAGAAGAGACGGCTGAGGGGAGACATGATAGAGGTATATAAAATAATGAGTGGAGTGGAACAGGTGGATGTGAAGCGTCTGTTCACGTTTTCCAAAAATACTAGGACTAGGGGGCATGCGATTAAACTACAGTGTAGTAAATTTAAAACAAATCGGAGAAAATGTTTCTTCACCCAACGTGTAATTAAACTCTGGAATTCATTGCCGGAAAATGTGGTGAAGGCGGTTAGCTTAGCAGAATTTAAAAAGGGGTTGGACGGTTTCCTAAAGGACAAGTCCATAAACCGCTACTAAACGGACTTGGAAAAATCCCAAATCCCAGGAATAACATGTATAGAATGTTTGTACGTTTGGGAAGCTTGCCAGGTGCCCTTGGCCTGGATTGGCCGCTGTCGTGGGCAAGATGCTGGGCTCCATGGACCTTTGGTCTTTTCCCAGTATGGCATTACTTATGTACTTATGTGCTTAACACATGGGCATCCTCGGCCCATAATGGAAAAAAGAAGGGCGTCCCTGACAAACACTTGGCCGACTTTACTTGGTCCTTTTTTTTTTTACAACAAAGCCACAAAAATGTGCCCTAAATGACCAGATGACCACCGGAAGGAATCAGGGATGACCTCCCCCTACTCCCCCAGTGGTCACTAACCCCCTCCCACCCTAAAAAAAATTAATATTTTTTCCAGCCTCTATGCCAACCTCAAATATCATACCCAGCTCCATAACAGCAGTATGCAGGTCCCTGGAGCAGTTTTAGTGGGTACTGCAGTGCACTTCAGGCAGACGGACCCAGGCCCATCCCCCCCCCTACCTGTTAAACTTGTGGTGGTAAATGTGAGCCCTCCAAAACCCACCACAAACCCACTGTACCCACAACTAGGTGCCCCCCTTCATCCCTAAGGGCTATGGTAGTGGTGTACAGTTGTGGGGAGTGGGTTTTGGGGGGCTCAGCACACACGGTAAGGAAGCTATGCACCTGGGAGCTTTTTCTGAAGTCCACTGCAGTGTCCCCTAGGGTGCCCGGTTGGTGTCCTGGCATGTCAGGGGGACCAGTGCTGGCTCCTCCCACGACCAAATGGATTTGCTTGTTTCTGAGATGGGTGTCCTCGGTTTCTATTATCGTCGATAATCGGGGATGACCATCTCTAAGTTCGACCTAAATGTGGAGATTTGGGCGTCCCTGACCATATTATCGAAACGAAAGATGGCCGCCCATCTTGTTTCGATAATATGGGTTTCCCTGCCCCTTCATGGGGACGTCCTGCGAGGACGCCCTCAGGAAAACTTGGGCACCCCGTTCGATTATACCCCTCTAAGCGTGCCTGCACTAATCGGGTACTGCGGGTAAATCATTGTGTGCTGCCCTATTAACATGGCATTAGCATGTGAGCCCTTACTGCCTAGTAAATAGGCAGCAGTAAAGGCTCACATGCTAATTGGGAAATTAGCACATGGCCATCAATGGGGAAATAGAAATTGTGGCCATTTTATAGCCATGCTAAAGTGGCCTCAGTGCACGTAAAAATCCAGTGCTACTGATACCACAGGCCACATTTTAGCGCAGCTTAGTACAAGGGCCCCATACACTTTAGTCCAGAATATTTTAGGACCAAGAAAAACAAAGAACAGAAAATAATTGTTTTTATTTTTATTTTTTAAAGTGATACAACATCCACAAGAAAGTGCAAAGGAAAAACCAAAGGGAAAAAAAAAGGAAACATAAAATTTCTTAAATAAAATCCTACTAGCTCACTTCAAGAGCATAGAAAATAATTACAACCAATGAGAAGGGAGTGGTGGAGAGTTCACCACAACAGCTAGTTAAGGATTACTTAGTGGGTGTTACTCCTAATACCTCTAGAAATTCCTTTGCCATGAAAAAATGTAAGAGTTGTTCCTGATCAAAGAAAAGAAAACTTTTACCACCATACAAAGTAAAATGCCTACAAGGAAATTCAATGTAAATATACCCACCAAGTCCAAAACACATAGGGGTCCTTCTACTAATCTGTGGTAAGTACTAATGCATGCTTACTGTAGGTTAAAAATGATCCTTAAACATTCTGATTGTGGTAATGGAGTGTATAGCAAGATGACGTCCAAGGTAACCATGTGGAAATAGAAAACTTCTTGGGGAATTAATTCCAAAATATGTAAAAATTGTGTAGTATCTCTGATGTAAAAAGTATTTTGTGTCACTAAAGATTTTAAAAACCAGTCAACATATTTAGACTGAGGTTCTAGCAATGAATTGCATGATGACACAATTGGTCTCCCTGGTGGAGTTTATTTATGTTTATGTATTTTGGATACTGTATAGAAAAATGGTACCTTTGGATGTGTTTTGTTCAAAAATGAAAATTCGTTTTTGGTTTTAAAAAAACCCTTCTTCTAGACCCCCTTGTGTTAATATTTTAATTCTGCTTTGTAATTCTACTGTTGGGTTAGTCAATAATCTTTCATATGTAGAAATATCACTTAACTGTGTGTTTATTTCCTGTTTAGGTTTTAACAATTTTTATTGATGATTTAACAATGTTTACATAACCAATAATATGACCGGGTAAGAAAACATCACATTGTGTTACATCCATCCATCCCTTTTATCATCAATGATTTTATCCTTTTGTTCCTCCCCCACTTTCCCCCAACCATAGCATCATATTCAACGCAGGTTGCAAAGAGCAAACACTGAGAAAACTTCAAACAGCCCAAAACACGGCAGCCAGATTCATCTTTGGAAAGCCAAAATATGAAAGTGCAAAACCACTATGAGAGAAACTGCACTGGCTTCCACTCAAAGAACGCGTCACTTTTAAAGTATATACATTAGTCCACAAAATCATTCACGGCAAAGCCCCAGCCTACATGTCCGAGTTAATAGACTTACCACCCAGAAACGCCAAAAGATCATCCCGAACCTTCCTCAACCTCCACTTCCCCAATTGCAAGGGCTTGAAATACAAGATGCTACACGCGTCAACCTTTTCTCACATGAGCACGCAGTTTTGGAATACACTGCCGCGCAACAGAAGAATGATCCACGAGCAAGCTTCCTTCCACAAACTACTGAAGACCCATCTTTTTGAAAAAATTTACGGAAAGAGCCAAAACACATAAAGTCCACACTTACTGTTCATTAATGCATCATACATCCACTTCTGAACTCTCATCCCCCGTAATCTCACATCACTCATACCTTTTCTCACAGAAATATGTATACCATATGTCTTTTGCCTTATGATCGCCCTTTAAGCTCCTATTGTCTCCTTCCATCGTTTCAATGTTTGTGTTCCTTTGTTACTTTCCTTAACGACACTTCGATTGTCTCGCATTACTCTGCACAATGTAATCCATAACCAATTTGTAACAACTGTATTCCCATCATTCATCTCATATTGTAAGCCACACTGAACCCGCAAAAAGGTGGGAAAATGTGGGATACAAATGCAATAAATAAATAAATAAATGTGTTTGCATGCACTATGTAATATGAATATCAAGAAAAATAGCATTTAAATCTGTTCATTTTACTGCACACGCAGTACTAATGCTGACTTCTCCTAAATCCCCTCTCTACCTCTCTCCCTCTCCCTCCCCCTCCCCGCATCTGTACCAACTACCGGAAACATATACCAACTGTTGGTAGCCCCACAACGCAATATACATATACCATACAAGGAGCTAGTTTCTGACGTTACAGATAAGCGTACTAGCAAATGTATTATTTCCTGTTTATAGTATTTCGTGTCTAACAATACAACTCCTCCACCTTTGTCTGCACTTTGAATAGTTATAGAGGGATCACTTTGCAATTTTTTAAAAAAATTTATTTATGCAATTAAACATTACACAAGCAGTAATCTTGTTACATGCAATACAGGATACAAAAGAGATCAAATATATTAAATCAAAATATACTCTTTCACAGAGATTAACCAGCAGGTAAACAAAAGAATTCACTTTTGTCCCTTCCTTAGACCACAATAGTAAGGGAGAGTGGAGGAAAGATCAGGGAAATCAAAAAAGGAAAAAAGATTTAAAAAAAAAAAAAAAGAAAGAAAGGCTTTATGCCCACCCACCTATTATTTCTTATGCCTTACTGATATTATGACTCAATTACCCTTTTCAGATCTATGAAAACTTTTAGTTGGTCTGGTACAAAGAAAACGTACTTGATTCCCAGATATTTTATTATACATTTACATGGGTATGCAAGCAAAAATGTTGCTCCCAGGGACCTCGTCTCTTCCCTCATTTCTAGAAATTTCTTTCTCTTCTCTTGTGTAACTTTAGTAACATCAGGAAAAATCCACAGTTTTTGACCGCAGAATTTTTGATGCCTCTTTTTAAAATATAACTTTAGTATTGCATTAAAGTCCTGCTCAAATACAAATGAAATCAGAAGCCCTATTAGTTACTTCAGTCAATGAGTCCTCAAGAATCAATGAGCTATCTTTCAATTCCTCAGATTTCTCTTGTTTTAAGACTTCAGGAATCCCTTCTTGACTCTTTTCTGTTTCTGTTCTCAGATTCCACCTGAATACAGCACAGACGACTGATTCCTGAATATAGCACAGAAAACTGCCCTCCGAACAAAAAGATGTTTGAAGAGTGGTAACTATAGTAGTCACTCGTGATGTATAGCCTATAGTTGAAGAGTCCTATACACACATTCAATAGTGATATTAATACTTAGCAAATATTAGTAAACATTATTTCTGTTGAGGTGTTACTTAAATGAGTTTATAAGTAGGTTAGTTATTGTACTGTAATAATCAGTGTGCTTCTAGTATGGCACGTTTTCTGTTTAGTGTGGTATGTGTTCGCCTTTACCCAAGTCTCATTACAGGAACTATTGTCCGAATATGCACAATTGGTTGGGCCAATTCCACAGATGGGGTATATCACTATCAAGAAATACCCCCACCATTCCCTGAAGTCAAAGACCTGGTTATCCTGAATTTCTGTTCAGCACATGACAGACCAGTATACTATTCCTTAAACATCACTCACGCAAAGTGGGCTCCACCACAGAACACAAGAATTGATTGCACCCCCAGAGAAATACTTTCTAGGCCCTCCTGCGTTGATTCTGTACAATATTTTCTATCAGGATAAAGAGACTTGGCAGATCATTTATACGTGGATTCAAAGTAAACAACGGCACATTACTGAGACTTCTTTCTTTTTTGATGTACTTTGTTTACCTACCACTACTCCCCCCACCTCCCCTACCACTCCAGTTCCTCCTATTCTGTACCGCTCAGATATTAATTTGTTCCAGGAAGGGAAACCATTTCAGATTAAATATGATGCACCCCATGATGTTTTATATGATGTAGAATACCACTTTCTTACTTGGCATCTGTTTCCTAAAATATTTCTAGTCACTACCAAATATCCAAACTGCTCTCAATTTGTTGCCAACCACATACATATGCTTAATACATGGTTGGATATGCAGTCAGTCACACCTCCAGCCAATCCCTCTAGCTACAAGCGGGAATTATTGGACACCATTTTAGGGGGCACAGGAACTGCACTGGGAGCTCTTAATACAATTGATATAGAGGTGCTCCGGAATAAGATGGGATCCACAGCTCAACATGCTTCTGAAGGGTTTACCTCACAACATATTATTAATGAGGCTTCAGCTAAACTATCTAATGTAATTGTAGATACCTTTGCTCTGATATCACCCATTATAGAACAGAAAATTGTGACTTTAGCACATGAAGAATACAGGTTGGGAAAGAATATTTCATGGGCTATGGCCTGTGATCAAATACAGATCGAGCTTATTGCTATCTTAAATGAAATTCTGATCATGTCTAAGTTAGGCCACTGGCCACCATCTCTTGTTCAGATGGCTAGCACCAAATTACCAAAATTTGCTATAGCTCACCTTGATTGGTGGACGGTTAGTGTTCCAATCTGTTCACAACAAGGATGCTCTATCTGTACTTTGATCCCATGGTCAGGACAACATACAGTTATTTACCCTGTTGTTAATATTGGTGTGCAAGTTAATAATGTGATAACGTATCCTTTGGACCATCTCACATGGGTGCAGCCCCTGGACAATGACTGGACATCATTCAAACCAATGGACCCTAGCCTGCGCCTGCGGATGCCCTTTCATTTCCAGTGTGAACCTCATCAGTTTAAAGAGAGTGACAGCTCCTGCTAGAACAATTCATCCTCCTGTACTCTGACTGCCGAACTTTTGTATTCACCCACTGTCTCACATAGGGTGTACTACCTTGGAGCTGGACACTTTTGTTTTAATCTGTTCTTTCCTCAAAATATTTCTTTTTCCATTGCTCCTCAAGTACATGACATCCGCCTCCCTAAGATAGCCCCACCTGATAGCCCTTTTGTTTCTCAATTACCCCTGATTAACATACCTTTTGTCCTATCTGGAAGCAGGGCTTGAGAATAGCCAACGCCAGACAGATACGCTCCAGAACTAGGGACTTCAAAGAGTAAAACCTGTGAAAATGGTCACCTTGAAGGGAGGGAGGGGGGACCCTGCAACTGGGGAGGGGGGGAAAGGGGAAGGGGGGAACCCCCTGCAACTGCGAGACAGACCCGGGAGGGGGGGAACGATGACCCTGCAACTGGGAGGGAGGGGGGCCCCTGGCATATACTCTCATTCTCACACACACACTCGCACACAGTCTCAATCTCTCTGTGTCACACACAAACTCGCACATTCACTCTCTCTCACACAGTCACTCTCACACACACTCTCTCTCTCAAACATACACACTCCGAGGAAAACCTTGCTAGCACCCGCTTCCTTTAAAACAGAAACGGGCCTTTTGTACTAGTACATCATAAATGTTGAGGAAAAATGGATATATGATAACCAATGGTCCCCATATATCTAGATATGGTATAGATATTTCTATTATGGCAAGGGATGGTGATCAGTTACAATCATTGTTTTCATGGTTAAATACTAGAAACAGTAACATAAAGTTTACATTGCAGAGTTCACAAACTACAATAAACTTTTTGGATGTGAAGATTCATCAAACAGAAAAGAGATTTTTTACAACAGTGTATGTTAAAGAACCGGGCAGAAATACACTGTTGCATTTCCAAAGCATTCATCCAGTAGCTCTAAAAAGAAGTTTACCATTCTCCCAGCTACTAAGATATCGCAGCATTTGCACTGAAACAAATATGTTTAAACAGCATTCAAGACAATTGATATCAAGATTAAAACAAAGAGGATATCCCAATCAAATTTTAAAGAATTTGTATCACCAAGCAAAATATAATCATTGAGAATTTTTATTGCAAGAGCCAGAACAAGACATACAAACATGTGTGTTAAGATATTTTGAAGGTTTCCCTGAAGCAGCTAGGATTTTGAAATAACATTGGAGAATTCTTCAGCACATCCAGTGTTTTCACAGCAATCTTTAAGGATAGCATCCTTGCGGGAACAAAATGTAAAGGAATTATTACAAATGCATAAACTAAACAGATGAGACAATAACAGGACATTCATCATGTGGACATTGTAAATCTTGTTCAAATATGTTAAGCACCTCTAAATTTCACAATCCGGGGATCAGAAAATTATAATTTAAGATTTAATACTAACTGTGCCAGTACTTATGTTGTATATGTTTTGCTTTGCCCCTGTCATAAAGTATATATATGAAAAACGACTCGACCACTGCACATACAATTAAATGAACATAGATTTAGTATTTTGCACCATAAATTGGAAGCATCAATGTTGTTGCATTGCATTCATAAATCACATTTATAAAAAGCTTTTGCACTACTAGTCCAAATGTTAGTCCTGCCTCACGTTCTATTTCTTGGTATTAAGTGTCAATATCAGAAAAAACTGCAAATCATACAGAATACAGCTACTAGATTAATGTACAGATTGAATAGATATACTAGTGTTTCAACTCATCTTAACAAACTGCACTGGCTTCCCATAGCAGAAAGACTCAGGTTCAAAGCTACTTGTTCAGTTTTTCAAATCTTACAGGGTTTCACTTCTGAACTGCTGACTAAGACCACTTTGCTAAGTTTGGTTCAGTCTAACAGATTGAAAGAACAACTAATGCTAGTGTCACCATTTCAAAAGACAATTCAAGATCAAAAGATTTTCAGCTCTATATTTCCTGTACTTGGAATTAAATTATGGAACTCTCTACCTATTGCAATGAGAACAGAAAACAGCTACCTTAGCTTCAGGAAGAGGCTAAAAACCTTCCTCTTCCCAAAGACTGCTTCATAACAATCCATTGACCTCTACCTCCTAGTATTATCCATTATCCTTTCCTATAATGTTTTTGGTCTCATGCATTACACCAATGGTCTCTAATTGTTCTCATACCTCACACTAACATTATTGGCTTTTGTCTCACCTAGAATGTAAACCGCACTGAACTTTGGAAAGGGGATACTAACAGTTTACAAGAATTGATTTGATTAGAAGAATTTAAATGTTCTGTGATTGGTCACATCAAGGAGTCCATACAAGGATGGGGCAGGGGGAAAAATTGCTACAAAAAGAAAATTTTTGGATTAACAAACTTCAAACTATTAAACCGCAAGGTTTAAATATAGCTATAGACTGGAAAGCATTCTTCTGACCAATCAACTCTTAGCAGCATTTTCATTGGTAAATGAGTAGCAGCATCTATTTAAAAGTCTAGCTGCCATTTTAGAATCAATTGCTAGATCAGAAAATGTTCATGTTGAAAGGAATGGTAAGAGCTGATTGCACACTGTTTGAAACACATAAATTGTTTAGTAACTGTAAGTACAAATGAGCCTTAGAGCCACAGAAGTTAATGCTAAATGATTGTTGCTGCATTTATTAATGCTCCTGAAGAAACCTCTGTGAAACGGTATCGCACTGTAGGGTGAGGCAGCATTTAAACCAAGATAAGTACCGGACATTAAAGAATATGGATTTATTAAACAATATAGCAAGATTTTAAAAATACGAGAAAAGAAAAGATAACAAAAATTGTTAAATAAAAATTAAAGGAGGTTTTTTAGGATTAGAGAATAGGTTGTCTAGTCATTAGACCAAACTTTATCTGAAATGTGACAGACATCACTAAAGCGCTTTTTTCTCCTTTTTTAAATTTAGCAACATTTTGATCAACTCGCATGCAAAGGTTTATAGTGATATCATCGATATTGCAAGTAGGAAGTCATTGAAGATAGTCATTTTATATGATGGACATTCCTACGCTGCCACACTGGCATCCATGTCTCATGTACCTCCATCTCCATCCATAATTTGGACGTTTCAGTTTGTAAAATGGATGTTCACGCTGGACATTTCCAGTACTTGGACCTCCATCTCACATATGGTTAGCCTAAGAACATAACAACTCTGTTTCTTCAGGCTTTAAAGGGACATAACTGCTCAAAGAAGGCATACCCCACAGATCTGACATAAATACCGAATAATGTAATATGGCATTTTAATTAGGAAATGGACAGTGCTCAACCCCGACACATGATCACTCCCTAGCATTTTGATTGAGATGAACCACCCCAACCACACCAGAGTCTGTAACCACCTCTCCGGAACTATGTAAGCCACTTTGAGCCTACTAATAAGTGGGAAAAGGTGGAATACAAATGTAACAAAAAAATAAATATATATATATATATATGTTTTAGAACATGCTATATCCTGTTCTAAAATACATGTGAGATGGATGTCCATTTGTGATGTTCTGACTCGGACGTCCTCTCTGTGCTACTATATTGTCATATATCTAGTTGTGCTTATTCGTTTTTTATTATGTAGTGCTACAGATATTGCTAAAATAAACACAAGTATTTATTTTGTGGGGATTTAACTCATAACGTTTTCAGTGGTACCTCACCTTTTCACGCAAGTACACTATCTTATTTTGTACTTTAGACAATGGAGGGTTAAGTGATTTGTCTAAAATCACAAGGAGCAGCAGAACCATTTGAACCTGACTTCCCTAGTTGTCAGCCTTACTACGATAACTCTTCCACTCCACATAGCATGAGAAGGGTGTATTTTTGTTTTTTATTTATTTACCGATAACTTGCATCATAGATGTAAGATGGAATAGGTTAGAAAAGAAACTACACCTCTACTGGGCATGAGAAAATCATTCTTATTGGGATTTATGCCTTTTCAGTTGTTGTAGCATTATACATTTACAAACAAAAACAAGTTGCTGTGGTGATATTTAGGAGCTGAGATGCAAACAAGGCAAGTTCATTATAAATTCTTGAATGTAGCATTCCCTGAAACAAAAGATGTCTAGCCTAGACTATCAAAACCTGCAATTCTTTTTCCTCTTCCCTTCCCTCCCTCCAACTTTGTTGCTCCAGACTTCTTCTTTTTTTAGTCCCTATTGAGAGAGAGAGTAATTAAGCAGTAAAAGTAGAGAGGCTCTCAGTTTCTGCAGCACTGCAGGGGAACTCCTCCTGGTAATAAGCTCCAATTACTGGCTGCACTACAGCCAATGAAGAATTATCCTCTCACTGAGCTATGGCAAGCTCCGAAGTATAATCTTCAATTATTTTAATTCATAGAGTATGCTTACAGGCCAGTCACTATGTTTCCCACGACTTGCACAAATAGCCTTTCTTTGACACCCCCCTCTCCTCCTCCTTCCCTAACACTGCACAGATGGTCCTGGGACTGTCTGTTGCAAAGTTCAGTGCATCTGGCCCCTTTAACCCATCTAGTGCAGGCAGCAAAACAAAGAGAGGGATTCAAGTCTTTATAGTACCTACTGTTTCAGTGATAGTAGGCTATTTTAAAGAGAGAAAAATTACTGCAGAAGTCAGAAAACAGGTGACTAAAAAATATCAAAGGAGGAGAGGGACCCTTTGCAACTGCATTAGAATGAACTAGTTTTTATCATGCCTTAAATATATCCAGCACCTTGGATCTGTAACCGCATAACTGTCAGGCAATCAATAGCTGACCTAACAGTTCATACTTTCATTAAATGCGTGCCAAAGATTAGATGTTTAACAAAGAGATTTCAACTACTTATCATAGTATCATAGTAGATAGTAGACCTGCATAGTAGATGACACCAGATAAAGACCTGCATTGGCCATCCAGTCTTCCCAACAAGATAATTCATAGTGTATGATGTAACAGTTTGAAATATTTGGGTCAATATTTAGCAGGGGCAACCAGCGTTGTTTTTTTAAAACATCAGCTGCTGCAACTGAAATAAATTCCGATATTCAGGTACTGTATCTAAATAGTAGCAAGTGCTGAATAGCCGGATTTAGCAGTGAATACCAACACTATGTGGATAGTAGCAATATTCCGTCAGTTATCTGGAGAGTTAACCTGATAAAGTTAGGACAGCTTTTTGCTGGATAATTCCAGGGACCACCCTTGCTCAACCCATGGACCACCCTGGCACTAACCAGTTCATTTTATTGATGCTCAGTCAATTTGTAATGCTTTTTTTTCCCATTAGAGAGGGTAAATTTATAACTGGGCACCTCATTTGTGTGACAAGTATGAGCATAAAGTATATCAGTTTTAAAAGGGAAAGTATGCACATATTTTCTTTTTCAAAATTATTCCTTGGAAAGTATTCATACACATTTACACCTGCTATTTAGTACAAATTTCCCAGCTTATTTTAGATGCATATTGGTATATTGTATGTAAGCAATAGCACTGCTTCAACTTCCCCACCACCACAACTACTACTACTACTGAGAACACCTCTGGTTGGAGAAGTAGCCTATTAGAGAGGAGGGCTGAGAACTAGGAAAACTTGGTTCTAATTCTGTTGTGCAAAGGTGGTCGGTGGCCCAACTGTTTGGGGAGGCTAAAGGGGGCGGGGTTAGGGGTGGGGACACGGGTGGAGCTTAAATCCATAATTGTCTAATAACACTCAGAAAAAATAAATAAATAAAAATAAAAGTCACAATTAATACATAAAGTGGCTGCTCAAAGCATATACTAACCACAATCGCTCAACTGCAAAACACTATACACAACTTTGTGCAAAAACACACTCAGAACCTTACTGTACCATAAATATTACACTGGGCAGAACCTAATACACCAATATACCACCCATACGGAAAATGCAGACCATCAACAATATGAAACAAGGGATCATAATATCACAATTCTCATGTAGAGCCACAAAACACCCTAATTCATGTTTAATGTGGGATAAAATGCCATAAATAAGTAAATAAATATAAACTTTTAATGTTGAGCACCTGATTCTCAAAGTGGACATATTCTAAACACTATAATGAAAATAAAATGATCTTTTCTACCTTTGTTGTCTGTTGACTTTGTTTTTCTGATCATGCTGGCCAAGTATCCGATTCTGCTGCTATCTGTCCTCTTAATTCCATTTCCAGGGCTTCCTTTCCATTTATTTCTTTACTTTCCGCCTTTCTTCTTCATTTCTTGCCTTACATCCGTAAGTAAAAGCTGGGTCCTCTGCAGACTTGACTGTCCAGTGGATCCAGCTTCTGCCTATTTTCTCCATTGATGTGCAGGTTTTCTCCCTTTTCCCTCATCTGATCCCCTTCCTCTGTCTTCCCTACCCTCCATCCATGTCCAGCATTTCTTCTCTCTCCCTTCCCCTCCATCCATGTACATCTCCTTCCTCTGTCTTCCCTCCCCTCCATGCATGTCCAGAATTTCTCCCCTTCATTCATGTGCATCTCCTTCCTGTCTTCCCTTCCCTCCATCCATGTCCAGCAACCCTCCTCTCTCCCTTGCCCTCCATCCATCCATGTCCAGCAACCCTCCTCTCCCCTCTAGCCACCCACCCATGTCCAGCAACTCTACTCTCCCCTCCATCCATCTATGTCCAGCAAATCTCCTCTCCCCTGCTCTCCCCTCCATCCATGTCCAGCAACCCTCCTCTCCCCTGCCCTCCATGCATATCCAGCAATTCCCTTCTGTCCCCTGCCTCCCTCCATCCATATCCAGCGCGATTCTCCTCTCCCCTGCCTCCATCCATCTGGGCGAGCGGTGCCGTGGGTCTCCCCTTTCCCTCCCCTTGCTTACTATCTGCCCCGCGCCATCTTTAATTTACCTCCGTCCCAGCGTCAGCCGCGTCATTTCAAAGCCCGCCCTGCTGCCCATCTCTATTCATCCCTCCCTTCCCGACGTGATTCGTTCCGCAGAGTTCCGCCTTCTGACATCATTTCCTCGAGGGCGGGACTCTGCGGAACGAACTCACGTCGCAAAGGGAGGGAAGAATAGAGACGGGCAGCATGGCAGGCTTTGAAATGATGCGGCCGACGCTGGGACGGAGGTAAATTCAAGATGGCGCGAGGTAGATAGTAAGCAAGGGAAAGGGAGGGAAGGGGACACTCATGGCACTGTTCGCCTGCCCAAAACTCCCCCGGACGCCTAACCCTTTCCTGCTGTGGCTGGGGAGGCTTAGCCTCCCCAAGCCTCTTATACCGGGTGCCTATGCTGTTGTGGTTCCTTGTGATCTTGGGCAAGCTGCTTAAACTACCAGTGTCTTAGGTACAAACTTAGGGCTCTTTTTACTATGATGTACTAATGGATTTAGCATGCACTAAATGCTAAGAAGCTCATTTTGTTTATATGGGATTCTGACCATTTAACATGTGCTAATTGTTAGTGTGCACTAAGGGCCTCTTTTACAAAGCCTCACTACCGATTCCTGGTGCGGCAAATGAGAGGAAGCCCATTCAATTCCTATGGGCTTCCTCTCATTTAACCGCGTGGGAATTGGTAGTGCAGCTTTGTAAAAGAGGCCCTAAATTCTTAGTAAAAGGAGTCCTTAGATTGTAAGCCCTCTGGAGATAGGAAAATATCTACTGTACCTGAATGTAACTTGCCTTGAACTATTACTGGAAATAAGTGTGAGCTAAATCCAAAATCCCTTCTTTTCCCCTCTGTCAGTTTATGGAAACTTACATACATGCATACTTCCTGCATATAGTCTGGTCAAATTACAAAAAGCCATTTCTGCACATTAACCTCTGCTCTATACACAGAAATGGAGTTACTTTGTCAACTCTATTTTTATTTAGATAAGATACCTTCAGCCTATTGCATTTGTTATTATTTAATGTATATAGTTTTTCCAAAGTATTTACTATCTGGTATCTGATGGTCACTTTTTCTATTAGGTTTTTGAGGAATAGGAAAAACAGCCTAATGCATGTCTGTATTTTTTATTTATTAGTCACATCGTTTTCAGTTATAGCTCAAAGCAAATTACATTCAGGTATAGTAGGTATTTCCCTGTTCCTGAAAGGCTTACAATTTAAGGGCCCTGTTTACTAAGGTGCTAGTGTTTTTAGCACGCGCTAATGCTAGACATCCATTGGAATATATGGGTCTCTAGCGTTAGCACACACTAATTTTTAGTGTGCTCTAAAAATGCCTATAGCGCGGCTTAGTAAACAGGGCCCGAAGCTTGCACCTGAGGCAATGGCAGCTTAAATGACCATTCAGAGCCCAACCGCCTACTGCTGTGCAGTGATTACCTCACAGTGAGTCAGCCAAGTGCTGTATCACAAATTGTTCTCTAGGTATGACCAGAAATGATATAGTCTGATAAAACAATTTTCAATTGATTTAACTATCAAATTCCACTAGAATATAAATTTCCTTTAGAAAATCTAAATATTCCCCCAAATTATAGTAGTTTCATCAATGTAAAATGCGAATTTATAACCAGTTGGGAGACTAAGTTTTTGTTTTTGCCTAGGACTGGCAGAACCTTTCCACAAAGTTAGAATGCTAAAGGACAAGAAGCAATTGGAAAAGGCTATCCTCTATCAGAGCTAGGCAGGAAAGGAAAGAGGGTTTGTTGTTGTTGTTTTAGTCTTTTTGGGAGGGGGGCAGGGTTAGAAGAAAGAGACGTGCACCACAATACAGATTCACAGTTCAAATTAATTAAGAAATAAGCATTAAATTCAAGAGAATAGATATATCAGGTAGCTAAACCTATAGCCGAAAAGTTGAGAAATTAGAATAAAATAATCAGAAATCACTTAGTAGTATTTTGGTTCAGGTCCAGCATATGGAATGCTACAAAAAAAGTGGTCTGTGTCTCCCTATTCAGAGCCCAACCCGCAAGTGCTGTATCAAAAAAAGTTCTCTAGGTATGACTAGAAATGACACAGTCTGATCAATACATTTTTCAGTTGATTTAACTGTCAAATTCCACTAGAATATAACTTTCCTTTAGTAATTCTAAATATTTCCAATGATTATAGCAGTTTCATCAATGTAAAATACAAATTTATAACCAGTTGGTAGAACCTTTCCACAACGTTAGAATACTACAGGACAAGACGCAGTAGAAAAAACCTATCAGAGCTAGGCAGGAAAAGAAAGAGGGTATTTTTTTTGTTGCTTTTGTCTTTTTGGGAGGGGGGCAGGGTTAGAAGACAGAGAAGTGCACCACAGTACAGATTCACAGGACAAATTAATTAAGCAATAAGCAATAGTTCAAGAGACTAGATATATCAGGTAGCTAAACCTATAGCCAAAAAGTTGAGAAATTAGAATAAAATAATCAAAAATCACTTAGCAGTATTTTAGTTCAGGTCCAGCACATGGAATGCTACAAACAAAGTGGTCTGTGGCTCCCTATTCAGAGCCCAACCCGCCTCCTGCTGTGTAGTGATCACCTCACAATGAGTCAGCCAAATGCTATATCAAAAAGTTCTCTAGGTATGTCCAGAAATGATACAGTCTGATCAAACAAATTTCAGTTAATTTAACTATCAAATTCCACTAGAATATAACTTTCCTTTAGTTAATCTAAATATTAACAATAATTATAGCAGTTTCATCAATGTAAAATGCAGATTTATAACCAGTTGGGAGACAAATGAGCTTATTTTCGAAAGAGATTGCCAGCCATCTTCCGACAGAAATTGGGAGATGGCCGGTGATCTCCTGATCCTGGTCAAATCTGTATAATAGAAAGCCGATTTTAGCCGGCCCCAACTGCTTTTTGTCACGGAGCAGGCCAACCTTCAAGGGAGGGTACAGAAGGTGGGGCGGGACGGGGGCATGGTTATGAGATAGCCGGCTTCACCTCATAATGGAAAAAAGATGGCCGGCTCAGATGAGCATTTCGCCGGCTGCACTTGGTCCATTTATTTTTAGGTCCAAGTCACAAAAAAGTGCCCTAATCGACCAGATGACCACCGGAGGGAAACAGGGATGACCTCCCCTTACTCCCCCAGTGCTCACCAACCCTCTCCCACTCAAAAACATTTTTTAAAAAAAGTTTTTTGCCAGCCTGAAATGTCATACCCAGCTCCCTGACAGCAGTATGCAGGTCCCTGGAGCAGTATTTAGTGGGTGCAGTGCACTTCAGGCAGGTGGACCCAGGCCCATCTCCTCCCTACCTGTTCCACTTGTGGTGGTTAATATTGAGCCCTCCAAAAAAAACCCAAACCCACTGTACCCACATGTAGGTGCCCCCCTTCACCCCTTAGGGCTATGGTAATGGTGTAGAGTTGTGGGGAGTGGGGTTTGGCGGGGATTTGCGGGGTCCGGTTGGTAAATCTAAATATTACCAATAATTATAGCAATTTCATCAATGTAAAATGCAAATTTATAACCAGTTGGGAGACCAAGTTTTTGTTTTTGCCTAGAACTGGTAGAACCTTTCCACAAAGTTACAATGCTACAGGACAAGAAGCAGTTGGAAAAGCCTATCCTCTATCAGAGATAGGCAGGAAAGGAAACAGGGTATTTTTTTGTAGTTGTTGTTTTTGTCTTATTGGGAGGGGAGCAGGGTTAGAAGAAAGACAAGTGCACCACAATACAGATTCACAGTTCAAATTAATTAAGCAATAAGCATTAAATTCATGAGAATAGATATATCAGGTAGCTAAACCTATAGCCAAAAATTTGAGAAATTAGAATAAAATAATCAGAAATCACTTAGTAGTATTTTGGTTCAGGTCCAGCATATGGAATGCTACAAAAAAAGTGGTCTGTGTCTCCCTATTCAGAGCCCAACCCGCAAGTGCTGTATCAAAAAAGGTTCTCTAGGTATGACTAGAAATGACACAGTCTGATCAATACATTTTTCAGTTGATTTAACTGTCAAATTCCACTAAAATATAACTTTCCTTTAGTAATTCTAAATATTTCCAATGATTATAGCAGTTTCATCAATGTAAAATACAAATTTATAACCAGTTGGTAGAACCTTTCCACAACGTTAGAATACTACAGGACAAGACGCAGTAGAAAAAACCTATCAGAGCTAGGCAGGAAAAGAAAGAGGGTATTTTTTTTGTTGCTTTTGTCTTTTTGGGAGGGGGGCAGGGTTAGAAGACAGAGAGGACAAATTAATTAAGCAATAAGCAATAGTTCAAGAGACTAGATATATCAGGTAGCTAAACCTATAGCCAAAAAGTTGAGAAATTAGAATAAAATAATCAAAAATCACTTAGCAGTATTTTGGATGAGGTCCAATACGTGGAATGCTACAAAGTGGTCTGTGTCTCCCTATTCACAGCCCAACCCGCCTCCTGCTGTGCAGTGATTACCTCACAGTCAGTCAGCCAAGTACTGTATCACAAAAGTTCTCTTGGTATTGTATTAGGCTGCGTTTATATGCTATTTCACCTTTTACCAAAATATCATAAAAAGTACCATAGAAGAGGTCACGTGGTGCTATGGTGGAGTGAAGACGCTGGAAAGCGGAGCTCCCACAATATCTCCCCCAAATCTTGCTATAGTCAGCTAAATTAAAGGGCTGACACAAGATCAGAGTGGTGAAAGCATCGGAGGTGCAGGAGAGTCAAAGTATATACCCCGAACGCGCTGGGATGACATCGAAAGCGCAGAGAAAAGAGAAAGAGAAGATCAAGGGGGCTGACTCTAAAATGGCGGAGACATCAGGCCAGCTTCCTACCTCGGTAGGTTCAACGAGGACGGCTGAACTAACAGTGGAAGTCACAGCGGCTGTGGAAGCGGCTTTGGATAAAAAATTACAAGCGCTGTTTAATAGAGCAGAGGCTGCACATGAGCGGCTGGATGGCTTTCATTTGGATCTTGACCACGTGCAGCAGCGGGTTAGCGACAAGGAGGATCGTATGACGGAGGCAGCGGCACCAACGGAGGCTTTGCGATCAAAACTAAATGAACTGGAACAAAAACTAGAAGATTTAGAAAACAGATCGAGGCGCAACAATCTAAGGCTCATCGGTCTCCCTGAACAAATTAAGGATCCTGATCGCGTGGACTATTTGGAACGCTGGCTCCCTAAAGAATTGCAGCTTACCAACTTGAAGGATCCGCTCCGGGTCGAGAGGGCCCATCGGGTGGGACCTAGGAGAGCAGCAGGAGATAGACCGAGAGCAGTGATACTGCGAATCCTGCAGTACAGCCACAAACAAGCAATTGTGAAAGCGCTTAGATCGGGGAAACAGCTGCAACACGAAGGTAAGCACATCTTGTGCTTTCAAGACTATTCCACGAAAGTAGCGGCGGCCAGAAGAGCATTTGCGCCGATGTGTACAGAGCTCTATAATCGAAAAATCAAATTCGCTTTAATATACTGTGAGAGTGCAGGTGAAAGGGGATCCGGGAAGGCACGAAGAAAGGGGGTACAGGGAGCCGGGGAATCCCAATGGGGCAGATTTCATGTGCACAACACCCACATCCAGAAAGCTAGGCTACCGGAGGCAGAGAGGTTGGCTGGGTTAAGGAAGAAGGGGAGGAACTACCAGTCCCAGAATTCTTCTCTTCCCCACCCGGCTGTGCAAGAGTTAGGGGAGGAGATAAAAGATTGGGAAATGGTCTCTGAGGAAGGTGATGAGGGCCAGCTGGAGAGATTGGGGGCGGGGGAAGTTGGAGAGGAAGATAAAATGGAGATTACTGAAGGGCTAGGGGAGGAACAGATGGAGATTGGAGCCCTGGCTCAAACCCAAAAAGCTGCTGTAAGAGGGTGACTAGCTGTACCTTGGAAAGACTGGTGGAAGACCGGAGGAGAGAGGCTAAGGCACTGGGGGAAATCTCTACTAAAGAGGAAACAGGTGCAGCCTGTGGGAGAGAAAGAGAGCTGGGCACAATTGAAACCCCAGTCTGAACCAGGTGGGAATAAAGCTGTATATCAGTGCTGTAATAAGGTACAAGAAAGACTGTGTAAACTGTTACATACTAAAAAGGTCTGGGCTGCAACCTACCAAGCTATTGGGTTTTTCCCTCTGATAATGTACTGTTCCCTAAGTGAAGTAATCTGAGCTAAAGTGAAGTTATATGGATTGTTTTTGAACCTGAGTTTGAAGTTATATGGACTATTTTTGAACCTGAATCTGACTGTGTTGAACCTGAATTGTGCTCTGGGCTGCTAGCCTAAACAACCTGGAGTGAAGGGTGTTTTGTTGATTTGAAGCAAGAAAATAAAAGCTCTTACTTATAAACATTGGGCTTTGAATGTGCCTTTGTGAAAGGAACGGAGGGAGGAGGAAGTCCTGGGAGTTCGCAGGGCCTGGAGCCAAGGCTCAGAGGAGACAAATTGCTGTGGAGTGAAGGCAACAGTTGTGTGGAGGAAGAGGCAGCTAAGCAGGGTTGAGCCTGGCTGGGTCCTGGATGGGTGACCCAGCTACAATACCCAGCTAAATTAAAGATTTCTCACGATGGGACTGAGAAACTTATGGAGATGGTAGAGGCAGCTAAAGACTTTATTAAGGCCTTACCAGCATCTGTAGCAGAGTGAAGACATGGCGGGAACGGCAAGAAGCCAGTTGGAGTCAAAAAGGATGTGAATATCTGTTTTATCACGGTTCGGGTGTTGCAGTTTAAGCCTGTTGTTGGACATGAGTTTTGACCATAATTTCCAATATAGGATAGTTTGAATGTGAGAATTTGATTTGGTCTTGAGAACCATCATGGGAAGTGGATGGTTTATGCAACATGTTGGATAACGATTGAGTGCAGTGACCCAGAAGACAGTGCTTTAATAGCTAGGATGGCAGTCACAGCATATCTATCGAGGGAACCCGGACACAGCATATAACTCTGGACTGCAGGTTCTCATATTTAAATAGTTATGTTATTCATCTAGGAGATCGTTTTTGTTTTTTTTACTACAGGTTCTTGGCCAGGAAGGGGGAATGTAGTGTTCATGATAAAATGTTAAGAATTACACCTGTGAGAGTGCCATGTATTTAGTATATTGAATTCCCGCCTCGTGGAGAAGTACCTATAATACTGTGTAACTGGGGGGATTGTCTTGCAATAGCCTAAGGCAATATCAGCGCTTGGACTGGAATAACTTAGAATAGCAGGGTGTCAGAGATATGCGCTAAGGCATAGGGGAGCGGGAAAACGGAATGTAGTATTATGAGGGGTTAGGTGGAAGCCTTTAGTTATAAGAAGGGGAGATAGGAGGCGCCTTAACGTGATGAACTCGACTAGGAGTTCTATTGGGTTTAAGGGAGGGGGTAAGAAGGGGATAATTTTGGGGGGGCAGGGGAGAGGGGGTGGGGGGAATGGGAGGGGGGTGGGTGGGGGAGCAGGAGGGTGGATGTGAGTTATTCCAGGCAGCCGGGCACTTGGGACTAGGAGGAATTGGGACACTACATGGATAATCCGTCAGGTACGATGGGGGAGGGTGAGCTGGGACACCCCCCTCAAGTAACAATGGTGTCTGCAATATAACACATATGTAGAGACCTGACCGGATGGTCAAAATCATTTCTTGGAATGTAGGTGGTATCTCGTCACCAATAAAGCGGGCCAAGCTGTTATAGGCCTTAAACAGACAAAAGGCTAATATCATTATGTTACAAGAAACCCATTTAAGTGGAATGGAACATCAGAAGTTATGTAAATGGTTGGTGAAGGAGCTGGTGGATAGTCCCGCCCAAAATAAAAAAGCAGGAGTAGCTATTCTGTTTAGGAAAGGGACACAATATGTCTTGAATGCTAAGGTTATAGACCCCAAGGATAGATATATAATTCAGCATATCACTTTGAATAATAAACCATTACTGTTGGTAAACCTGTATGCGCCAAATCAGTATGACAAAAAGTTTTTTCAAAGAATTCTTAAACAGATACATAACTTTGATCAGATCCCAATTATAATAGGAGGGGACTTTAACTTGGTATCTGACCCTATGATGGACAGTACGGGCCCCTCAAGAGCGACTCCTGTGAACCTGACTAAAGGCATACCCTGGATCTGCTCTGCCCTGGATATGGTGGACTCGTGGAGCTTATTGCATCCTAGCACCCGCGATTTTACCCATCTATCTAGAGCCCACGGAACACAATCGCGGATTGACTATCTATTAGTATCTAGGAACACTTCGCCTAGGTTAACACAGGCAGAGATTGGTGCTACTGCAGTGTCGGATCACGCAATGATTTGGGTGAAGTTGGACTGGAGTAGAGAGGAGCACATGGGCTTTCGGTGGAAATTCCCTAAAGCCCTATATTATGACCCTAAGTTCCTCTCACTGATGCAGGAGAAATGGGGAGAATATGTAGCATGTAACTAAGAAAGCTATAATAGCGATCTGATTCTCTTCTGGGAAGCTGCTAAGGCGGTCTTGAGGGGGCATATTATTTCATATTCAGTACATCAAAAGAGGGCGAAAGATGCAGCGTAGGGAAAGGCAGATATACGGACACACACCGACGGTAGGGAATAAAACTAAACTTCTGGCATCACAGGTGGAACTTAATCAAATGATCCAGGCGAGAACGCAAAAATCAATGACATATTTTCGCTTCCAGCTCTATCAACATGCTAATAAGCAGGGCAGACTGTTGGCATACTTGGTTAATCAGGTGGGGGGGAGCAGTTATGTAACAAGGATTCAGAATGAGCAAGGTTCGTACTCTCACTCAAATGTGGATATTAATAAGGTATTCAAAAATTTCTATGCCAATCTATATGCACCCCCAGTGGATTTGGGGCTTGATGCGACTGCTTATTTAGCGGGGCAGGAGCTCCCCCAACTGGGGGAAACGCAGCAAGCCAAGCTTAATGCGGAAATCGATGAGGAAGAGGTACGGTGGTGTATCAGAACTAGCCCACTGGGTAAAGCACCGGGGACGGATGGCTATACGTCCGAATTTTACAAATTAATGATAAATGATATAGCTTCCTGTCTGATGGTGGTGTTCAATGCCATAGTGGTAACAGGGAAGATGCCAGACACATTGCGGAAGGCGCAGATAGTTGTACTGTTAAAACCAGGCAGAGATCCGGACAAGGCGGGTTCTTACCGTCCTATTTCACTGTTACCGTATGAAGCAAAGCTGCTTGCCAAAGGCATGGAGAACAGGCTGGCTAGAGTATTACCATCATTGATAGCGGAGCCGCAAGTAGGCTTTATTCGACAGCGTTCTGTAGCGTGTAATTTGAGAAAGATCTTATTAACACTGGAGGAAATACACAAGACCTCTACACCCTCGCTCTTGGTGAGCTTCGTTGTGGAAAAAGCATTTGACCGTGTTAATTGGGACTTCATGTATGCGACACTGGAGGCATATGGAATTCAGGGATATTTTGGTGAGGTCATTAAGGCTTTGTATCGAGAACCAGTAGCGGAGGTAGCTGTTAATGGAATAGTCTCGGACTCCTTTCCCATAGCAAGAGGTACAAGACAAGGCTGCCCCCTCTCCCCCCTTTTGTTTGTTATTGTGTTAGATCCCTTAATCAGAGATATCATGAGTATGGAAGAGGTGAGAGGGGTGGAGGTGGGAAGAGAGCACTTTAAAATAGCAGCCTTCGCCGATGATCTATTGGTGATATTGTGGGAACCTCGGACTTCCCTGGCGGCACTCCTGGAGATATTTGCAGAATTCGGGGAGTATTTGGGCTTCCACATTAATTTAGATAAATCTGAAGTCCAGACCATGCATGTTTCCGATGCGGAGTGGTCTCGGATTAACTGCCCGCTTAAAGTAACGAAAGAGGTATTTAAATACTTAGGGGTACAACTGCCAGGGGATCCGAGGAGGTTGTATAAATTGAATATTGATAAGCTGCTCTCTAGCACTAAGATCTGGCTGGAAAGATGGGCAGAGCTTCCAGTGTCGCTGATGGGTAGAATATCACTCTTTAACATGATTATATTTCCTAAGTGGCTTTATTGTTTCCAGACGTTACCGTTTTGCCTCACTAAGGGGGATTGGAATAAATTACTTGGTTTAATATCAAAATTTCTCTGGCGTAAGAAACGGCCACAGATTAGTATAACAGGGATGTTGGAAGGATGGAACAGAGGAGGGCTGGGTATACTGAATCTTTGGGGATATAATAGAGCATGTTTATTACGGCATTTGGGTGACTGGATGCAGGGGACATCTTGTTATACCCCATTGCAGATGGAAGAAGATTGGATGTGTCCCCTACACTTAAATTATGTCTTACATGCGGCGGCTCCAGATTTGCCTGCATATGTTCGTAAGAGTAATCTAGTGAAGCCGATGAGGACAATTTGGGGAGAAATAGCAAAACTCTGGTCTTTTGATGCACACGTTAGTAGGCTCTTACCCATTAAGGGTAATGGAGCCTTTAAACCAGGAATAGAGAACAGGCGTATTCGGCGATGGTATGACAAGGGACTTACTCTGGTAGATGATTTCGTAGACCAAGCAGGGTGCCTTAAGTCGCTAGAGTCCTTGAATTTGACCACGGGTGAGTGGGCTGATATATACGCATTTAAACAAATTTCTCACTATATTGCTACTTTACCTACACAGTTATTGGAAGTTGATGTGCCCTCCAAAATTAGGGAACTGTAAGAAATGCCAACGACAGATCCGGCCTCCATCTTGGTGCTGCACAAAAGATTGCTGCATAGTTGGCCAATAAAGAATCTTGAAAAGTTGGCAGGGAGATGGACGTCAGATATACAGAAACAAATCACGACAGAGTTACTGCTGCGTAGCATGAGACACATACCAGATAGGGTGTGTAGTGCTGAATTACGAGAATGCCAGGGCAGAAGTATATATAGGGCGTATACTTCACGGTCGCGACTGTTTAAAATGGGCAGAGCGGATTCCGCCACTTGTAGCAGATGTGGAGATTCATATCATACTTATTTTCATGCAATGTGGGCATGTGAAGCGATCTGTGACTATTGGTCACAGATAGGGTCCTACTTAGGAGGCATTTTGGGTCGAACTGTGACACTAACACCGGAGTCAGCCATATTAGGGGTTGATTTGCTGAGGGGGGTTGGTACTGTCCGTCATAACTTATTAATTTACAAAGCATGTGTAGTGGGGAAGAAGTGCATTCTAGTAAACTGGGTACAATCGGAAGCACCAACATACTGGCAGTGGCGCAATCGCTGGCATGCGCTCCTATTAATGGAGTTGAGAGCTTCTTACTATAAGCCTAAATTGCAGCACAGATTTTATCTAATATGGGAGCCATACATAATTACCCTGGCTCCTAGAACCCGAAGTTCCATCCTGAATCGCTTGAGCCTAGACCCAGTAAAGCTAGCTAAGGGACTTGATTAATGAAAGATGATCCAAATTTCACTACTGTAGGAATGGGAGATGCCTGGAATTGGGGGGAAGGGGGCTTTCTACAGAGGGGGGGAAGCAGAATAGGTGGGTTGGGAGGGGAGAGACGTATAGGAATACATACAATGTGATGATTACTGTTCATGTATTCTTGCATGTTGTTCTTTTAATGGTTGCATCATTGTTATGGCCTATGTGCTATTTCTTGTATTGTCATCAATAAAATCGTTGAAACGTAAAGTACCATAGAAAATGTTTAAGGAATCAGACAATTAAAAGTAGTTTATATTCTTACTCACCAGCACATCTTCACAGTTTGAAAGTCATGGAAAAATAATATCACATTTACAGAATCTCAGTTGGAAGTTATGGAATCTAATATCAATAGCTTGGGTAATAATAATAAGCAATCAGACTAATTTGATAGAGAGAGAGAGAGAGCACTAACAGGAAATATCATGGATCCTGAAGTGAAATAAAATATAAAGAGAAAAGAGGATAGTACTCTGTTATAAAGAAATAGTTCTTACCCGAAGCAAGATGAAATAAAGAAAGGAAAATATATTTCCTGGAGAATAGCCAATTAGCAATGATGATGCCCTGAACCAGGACAGAAAAACTCTCTTGCAAAATGGCTCATTCTGAAGATTTCTTTGTCTGCAGGTATTCTTATAGTAAAAATAACGTTGTCACCTCTCCCCTCTCCTACACCAATCGAAGGTTGCATAGGTGTCCTGCCAACACCCTATTGGTACATTTGACCTTACCATCTCGTAACTGAAGAAAGATGTATGTATTGAAGACACTGGGCTGCCATGGTAATGAAAGCTTATCACAGCTTGTGGTGAGCCAGGAAGTCTGCATTCCTGTATGTGGCTATCAGCAGAGATTAACAGCCAGATACAGAAAAGACAGAGGGGAATGGGAGGCAGTACAGCACAGCTAAAGTAGGACATCTTCCCTCTTGGCTCCCATTAAAGGGAAAAGGGAGACAAAACCAGAAGCTAGGAGATGGTAGGTTCTTCAGCAGGAAAAGGTGGTAAGGTGTGGGAGTGGTGAGAGGGAGGAAAAATTGGAGAAGTAGAATAATTTGGGGCAGAAATTTCATTAAACATAATTTTGGTAGTAAAAGGTGTAGAGAACAATTTCTTACACACAGAGAGAAAACAGGGTAGAGAGCAAAAGAGAATAAGGAGAAAAACTAGAAAACCAAGGAGTCCAAGAAGGAGTCCTCAAACAGAGGGAATAAGATTAGAAAACCAGGAAGTGATAGTAGACCACCAAGAGGAGGTATCAAGAGGAGATGAGTAATCAGAGATTGAAATTTTTGCCAAATTAACAATTTTTTCCATAGCATTTCTAACAATATGTGAATGATTAACAACCACAGTACAACAGTCAGTACTATTTAAAACAGTACATAAGCCACCTTTGCGCTGCAAACAAGTAATCTAAACCCATTCTGTTATAGCGAGTAAAAATAGTAAGTTCATCGATTTGATCTTGTACAGCCTTAAAGGCAATATTCAGTTCATGAGTTAATACATGTAAAAGGGCTTGAAGTCGTCTAATAGACATTCCTAATTCAGCAGTGGAAGCAAGGGCAGCAAAAATTGGAATCCAAGAAGTAGCAGAGAGGGCATCAAGTCTAATTTTTGTCAAGGGATAAGTAGAATATTAATATATTCCAAAGATTTTTGAATAACTTCATGTTCAGGGGCTACAGCAGAAGGGACAGAGAGGGAATGTTTAGAACGAATGGGGAAGTTAAAAGAAGTATTAAGGGGAACAATAACAGAAAAATAATTGAGTGTAGAAAGTACACAAAAAGAATAAGTGTGAGGTAAAGTCAGGTACAGTAGGTTGTCAGAAATCCAATAATGACCAACAAGGGGATAGTGAAAAGTACGGAAAGTAGGAAAGCATTCGTGTGGATATCTGGATAAAGGACAAGGATGAGGAGAATGGTAATGAGATATAGGGGAGAGAAAAGAATGGAAAACATGGGGGTTTTGAACATCTTGAAGACAGGGTGGGTTAAGAACCCGAAAAGGAGTTGTATTTGTATTAGAAATTGCAAAGGCGAGAGTAGAATTAAAATAAGGAATAACAATGGAAGTATTAGAGGGGGAAAGGACAAGAGAGGAGTTGGATGGGTAGAAGGTAGGAGGGCCAAGAATCCAAAAAGGAGAAGGGGAGGCAGTAATATAAGTAAAATTACATGGGATAGGGAAAGATGTTGCAGTGGAGGACAAGCAAAAATAACCAGAAGGGGAGATATGGGGCAGTATGGGAAGGAGGAAGGGAGGCATTACAGTAATGTAAACCATAGTATTCAGCCCAAGTGAGGGAATCAGGAATTCCAGAAATCTTAGAGGTATAGTAAGGGTCTGATGGTCGAATTCGAAAAAGGTCAGGGAAAAGGACAGGAAAAGGATTGGCAGGGATATCAGTAGCCTGAGAAAGGAGAGGAGTGCAGACTAGACAGGAAGAGGTACGTAAAGTTTTAGAAAGATCTAGAAGTGACTGTTCCCAAAGATTAACTCGGGGTAGAAGGGGTGAAGAGAAAGAGAGACAGAAAGATAGAAATAAAAATAGGAGAGAATACATTGTGTCAGGTAATGCAAAAAAAAATAAATAAATAAATAAATAAATATATATATATATATATATATATATATATATATATATATATATAAAATAAAAATGTCCAAAATGTCCAAAGAAGTAGTACACAGTTCATAAAAATTGATAAGTGGTGTCCCAATGTAGGCAAAGGAGTAATGCTGAGTATATGTAACTGTTTAAAGTCCAAAAAGCAGTTATTTAGGAGTGATAGAGTCTGTGGAGTCTTCTGGTAGCTGAGCAGGTAGAACAGGAAGCACAGACGATTTTGAGGAAAGTCAGATGGACAGGGTTGAAGATCCTTCAGGTGGGTGAATGACAAATCTCCTTCAAGTAATGCAGAAGTAGGGGTAACAGTCTTAATTCGGTAAGGTCCAGTGTAGACAGGATCTTTCCAGGTCTTGTGTGTGAAGTTCTTCCGGTAGACCAGGTCACCTGATTCGAATGCTAGAAAAGAGGGAAAAACAAGGTTATTTAAAGAGGAGCGGGCAGCAGTAATGTATTGGAGGGCAATCCTGAGGTTATGGATGTAAGTTGAAAGCGAATCTGGACGGGAAGGGGGTGTGTCCAGCGAAGGAACAGGAAAACGCATTGTATGTCCGGTACAAAGTTCAAAAGGAGTGAGTCCAATGGAACGAACAGGAGAGGAGCGGAGCATAAGAAGGGCGGTGGGTAGGACGTCCAACCAGGAAGTGGAGGTGGATGACAGGTGTTGCTTCAGGAGACCATTACAGCCTTCAACCAGACCATTAGAAGTAGACCTGTAAACGGAAACAGTTCTGTGATGAAACATCAAAGAAGAAGAAAGAAAGTTAAGTAAAGCATTACGGAAGTGAGTACCATTGTCAGTAACAATACGTTGTGGAAAACCAAAATGTGGGATAATATGGTCCACAAGAGCATAGGCCATAGTGTGGGCATCTTCATGAGAACAAAGCAGAGCCTCGAGCCACTGAGAAAAAGGATCAACAAAAATGAGGCGATAACGTTTTCCATTGCAAACAGTAATCATATCAGTAAAATCACAGTGCCATTCAAGGAAAGGTCTAGTCGGTTTTGGAATATGTCCAGGAGGAATCTTAAGAGGTTTAGAAGGCAAATTCTTAATGCAGACAGAACATTGAGCAACAACCTGAGAGCAAGTAGAGATAATTAGAGGGGACCAAAGAATGTGGCGTAGGTCATTTTGCATAGAAGAGGAGGAACGATGGGAGGGATAGTGTAAATCATGAATTAGTAGTTGGAGATGAGAGGAGGGGCAACAAGGTAGGCCTGAGGGATGCATCCAGACATCTTGAATTTTAGTACAACCCAAATTAATCCAGTTTTCAATCTCAGTTAGTGGAGCAAGATTCTGAGAATCACGGACAGATTCCAGAGAGGTATTAGAGGAAACAGAAACATCAATAGGCAAAGTAGAACGGGTTGTGACAGGGAGTTGGGAGATAGGAGGGGAAGTAGAAGAGGCTTCTGTTGCAAGAAAATCAGCTAAGGAATTTCCCTCTTGTACCCAAGTACAAACATGCTGATGGGCACGGACCCAACATATAGCAGTAGAGAGGTCACGGGAGTGACGGTCAGCAAAAGTAGAAAGAATAAGATCCCATGTATGATGGTGAGCAATGGGTTCACCAGCATCAGAAACAAAACCACGGCGATTCCATTTACGAATGTGAGAAGATAAAGAGGAGAAAACTTATGGAGAGCCTGGTGAATAAACAACTCAATGAGCACCTGAACAAATTTAACGTTCTGTATACCTCGCAATCGGGATTTCGGCCACTCCACAGTACCGAGACCGTACTTGTCACTCTTCTGTCTAACTTCAAGAGGGAAATAGTTGAAGGGAACAGCATTTTACTCTTGCAGTTCAACATGTTCAGTGCCTTTGACATGGTGCACCACAGTAAACTTCTGTGGCTCCTTGACTATTTTGGTGCAAGTGGGAACGTACTAGCCTGGCTTAGGGGTTTTCTTACATCCAGATCCTACCAAGTACAAGCCAACTCAACACTATCATCTCACTGGAAAGCAGACTGCGGAGTGCCACGGGGCTCCCCACTATCACCTACCCTCTTCAATGTAATGTTGATCCCCCTGGCAACAGCTCTCTCCAAACTGGGGCTAAACCCGTTTATCTATGCAGATGGCATCACTATCTTCATCCCTTTTGAGAAAGACCTAAATGAAATTACCTATCGGATTCGTCAAGGCTTTAACACCATGCTTGACTGGGCCAATTCTTTTCGATTCAAACTCAACGCCGAGAAAACGCACTGTTTGATCCTCTCCTCTCCCTACAACAAACTCTGGCCTCCTACATTAATTACTCCTGAGCTCGTCCTGCCTATCTCGATATCCCTAAAAATTTTGGGAGTTCTGGTTGACAGATCTTTGACATTGGAGCAGCATGTGAACTCAACAGTCAAGCAAATGTTCCACTCTCTCTGGAGGCTTAAGCGTATCAAGCCATACTTCCCTCGAGACGTATTCCGCAATCTAGTCCAGTCCCTGGTGATTAGCCGTCTTGACTACTGCAATAGTATTTACGGGGGATGCACAAGTATGCTCCTAAAATTACAAACGGCTCAGAATACAGCAGCTCAACTCATCTTTGGCAAATCTAGATTTGAAAGCTCGAGACCGTTACGTGAGCGGCTGCACTGGCTTCCAGTGAAGGACCGCATTGCATTCAAGACCTGTGCATTGGTGCATAAAATCATCTGTGGAGATGCCCCTTCCTATTTGGACACTCTCATAAACCTGCCGCCCAGGAACTCCCGAAGGTCGGCCCGCTCGTACCTCAATCTCCACTACCCTGCTCCCCGTGGCCTCAAATATAAGGCCATCTATGGTTCCTCTTTCCCTTATCTCAGCACTCAATTGTGGAACGGGCTGCCTCGAGAGGTCAAATTCACTTCAGATCACCCGACCTTCAAGAAGCGATCAAGACCTTCCTTTTTGGCAGTGCATATGCCACAAGCCCTACAGGTGCCACCCCCTTTTAGCCCACGGCTCACTCTGTGATAATTTATCACCTCCCCTCTCTTCCTCTCCCTCCTCAGTTATTTCTTTCTCCCACGTGTCCTTGTCTACTGTACTTTGTACTATTGTACTATTGTTTGCTTATTAACTATTGTACGCCACATTGAGTCTGCCCATGGGCGGGAATATTGTGGGATATAAATGTCATAAATGTCAAAAATAAATAAATAAATAAAAATAGTAACAGGCTCAGAAAGGTTCTGGGAGAGAACAAAAGCAACAGCAGCAAGTTCAGCAAGCTGAGCAGAAGATTCAGGTGGCATTAAGAACTGGTGGGTGGAGGTGATTTGTCCCTCTGGTTAATAAGAGATAGCTGCAAAGGCAGAAATTCCAGAAGTGGAAGAACCATCAGTAAACCAATAGGAGCCAGTAGAAAGGGGAGTAAAGTAAAGTGTAAGAGCATTGGGCAGGGGCAACGGAGTGACCTCACAAACATGGTGAAGAAAGGAATTGAGATTGGAGGGCAGAAAAGAAAGAAGGAACATCAGAGGTAAGACGGGTTAAAGTTACAGCAGAGCGAAGAAGACCAACATAAGAACCTAAATGTGGAGGCGAAAACGTAAGAGAAGGATTTTTCAAAAGTGAAGCAACAGAGTGGTCAACTTGGAGGGGCATAATCGAACGCGAACGCCTATCTCCATGGGCGTCTATGTCCGAAAACAGGTATGTGAAGAGGAGGGACAGACCGTATTTTCGAAAAAAATGGACGTCTTTGTTTTGTTTCGAAAATACGGTTTGTATGGACCAAATGCCATGGATTTGTTCGTTTCTGAGCTGGGCGGGTCTTTTTTTTTTTTTTGTGATAATGGAAACTAAAACCGGCCAGCTCAAAAACGTCCTAATCTGAGCCATTTGGTCGTGGGAGGGGCCAGGATTCGTAGTACACTGGCCCCCCTGACATGCCAGGACACCAACTGGGCACCCTAGAGGTCAGTGTGGTGGACTTCCGAAACAGCTCCCACATGCGTAGCTCCCTTACCACGGGTGCTGAGCCCACAACCCCTTCCCCCAAAACCCACTACCCACAAATGTACAACACTACCATAGCTCTTAGGGGTGAAGGGGGCACCTACATGTGGGTACAGTGGGTTTTGGAGGCCTCCCATTTACCAGCACGTGTTACAGGTAGGGGGGATGGGCCTGGGTCCGCCTGCCTGAAGTGCACTACGGTACCCACTTAAAGTGTTCCAGGCCTCTAGGACTTGTTGCTGCTGTAGAACCTTGGCACACCAGTTGACACCTGAAGACTAATGTCTCCGAAAACATCCTTCATTCGAATAAGCACGTTTACTCACAGTTAACTGCAGATCTGAGGTTGTGCCCCACTGGCAAAGAGTCTCCCTGGTACTGAGATTAGCAGTAGGTCAGAGCTGGCAGAATGCTGTACAATACCCACTTTCAGTAACTTGGGTAACATATGAAAGGAAGCTAAAACTGGCTACAAAAATGGCCACTACCTCATGGACTACCGGAAACAAAACAGGGCACTCTCTGACCCAGTAAGCAGAGGGAAAAGCACCATGGGAGTAGAGCCTACCAACTACCAACATCGTGAGCATTTAACACAAGCTAGTGGAATCACGGAGCCCAATACCCTACACCCACCACAATGCATTGCTGATGTGACTCTGCAGTGCGCATAACAGAAAAGGTGTCACACTCACCCGAGAGCCACATCAGAACCAGGGAAAGGCTGTCAGAGGATAGAACATATTCTGCTGTCATGGAGGTGGGTACGGTATTTGAGGCTGACATACAGGCTGGCAAAAAAAGTTTGTAAAGTGAGTTTGTTTTGGTGGGAGGGGGTTAGTGACCACTGGGGGAGTCAGGGGAGGTGATCCCCGATTCCCTCCAGTGGTCATCTGGTCAGTTGGGGCACATTTTTGGGACTTGGACCTGAAAAAAAAGGGTCCAAATAAAGCGGACCAAATTCTCGTCCAAAACGCCCTTCTTGTTTCGATTATCAGCTAAAGACGCCCATCTCTCCTCGGCCGATAACCACGCCCCAGTCCCGCCTTCACAACGCCTCCGACATGCCCCCATCCAGTTTGTTCATTCCTGCGACGGAGTGCAGTTGAAGACGACCAAAATCGGCTTTCGATTATACCGATTTGTTCGCCCACGGGAGAAAGACGCCCATCTCCCGATTTGGGTCAAAATATGGGTGTCTTTCTCTTTCAAAAATAAGCTAAATAGTAACATAGTAACATAGTAGATGACGGCAGAAAAAGACCTGCAAGGTCCATCTAGTCTGCCCAACAAGATAACTCATATGTGCTACTTTTTGTGTATACCCTACTTTGATTTGTACCTGTGGTCTTCAGGGCACAGACCATATAAGTCTGCCCAGCACTATCCCCGCCTCCCAACCACCAGCCCCGCCTCCCAACCACTGGCTCTGGCACAGACTGTATAAGTCTGCCCAGCACTATCCCTGCCTCCCACCACCGGCTCTGGCACAGACCGTATAAGTCTGCCCAGCACTATCCCTGCCTCCCAACCACCAGCCCCGCCTCCCACCACCGGCTCTGCCACCCGATCTCGACTAAGCTCCTGAGGATCCATTCCTTCTGCACAGGATCCCTTTATGCTTATCCCATGCATGCTTGAATTCCATTACTGTTTTCATTTCCACCACCTCCCGCAGGAGGGCATTCCAAGCATCCACTACTCTCTCCGTGAAAAAATACTTCCTGACATTTTTCTTGAGTCTGCCCCCCTTCAATCTCATTTCATGTCCTCTCATTCTACTGCCTTCGCATCTCCGGAAAAAGTTTGTTTGCGGATTAATACCTTTCAAATATTTGAACGTCTGTATCATATCACCCCTGTTTCTCCTTTCCTCCAGAGTATACATGTTTAGTTCAGCAAGTCTCTCCTCATACGTCTTGTAACGCACATCCCATACCATTCTCGTAGCTTTTCTTTGCACCGCTTCAATTCTTTTTACATCCTTAGCAAGATACGGCCTCCAAAACTGAACACAATACTCCAGGTGGGGCCTCACCAACGACATATACAGGGGCATCAACACCCCCTTTCTTCTGCTGGTCACAGCTCGCTCTATACAGCCTAACAACCTTCTAGCTACGGTCACCGCCTTGTCACACTGTTTCGTCACCTTCAAATCTTCAGATATTATCACCCCAAGATCCCTCTCCCCATCCGTATCTATCAGACTCTCCCCGCCTAACATATGCAAAACAATTGGACAGTGAGGGGCAAACAAATATAATTTCTGAAGAGCAGCTGCAGCAGCAACAACAATGCCCTGTTCACAGGGGCTGAAAGAAGCTTCAACAGGGGTAAAAGTACCAGAGAGAAAGGCAATGGGTAAAAGATGGGGTTCTTGAGAGACAACAGCAGACCAGCCAGAAGAAGAAGTGTGAACCCAAATATGTGCAGACTTTGTGACATCTAGCAGAGCTAAAGGAGAGGATAGAGAAACATCATTAACAAGATCCATAAGAACTTGTTGATTCTCAGAGGATTAAGAGAGAGACTTTTTTCCAGAAGGATTCCCTTTAAGATGTTGGCATAAAGGGTGTGAGCACAAAGAGAAATTAGGAATCCAGAAACGACAAAAATTTAGAAGGCCTAAAATGGCTCGGAATTCAGTGACAGTGGAGGGAACGGGGAAGGAAGACAAGTGGTCATGTACCTCAGGGGGCAGACCTTTGACAGCATCGCCAATAGCAGTACCCAGAAAGGTGACTTTACGCTGGGCAATCTGAGCTTTCTTTGCATTGACTTTATACCCTTTTTCTGCAAGAAATTTAAGAAGTGTTGCAGTAGCATCATGGCAAGCAATTTCAGTAGGAGCACATAACAAAAGATCATCCACATACTGTAGTATCTTAACAGAAGAGGGCAGTGTAGGATGCAATTGAGTCAGATCATTGGCGAGACATCGAGAAAACACGGTCGGACTATCAATAAACCCTTGGGGAAGGCGAGTCCATTGATAAGATTGGCCCTCATGGCAAAATGCTGTTAGGAGGTGACTAGATGAATGGAGTGGGATGGAAAAAAAAGCCATTCGAGAGATCTAGGACTGAAAAAAACCCAGACAGGGTAGTATGCTGTAAAAGAGTTACAGGGTTCTCAACACAGGGATATAGAGGTTGAACCCGGTCATTAAGGGCACGAAGATCATGAACAATGCGCCACTTACCATTCGGCTTAGGCACGGGGTAGAGTGGGGTATTATAGGAGGAAGTACTTGGTTCAATGATACCATGTTGCAGAAGGGAATCAATCTCGTCCTGTAAACCAGCTCTAGCTGCTTCGGACAAATTATATTGGGGTACACATGGTCCTGTACATCCAGATTTTAATTCAATTTTGTGAGGAGAGATGACCATAAGGTTGATCATCTGTAGCCCAGATATCAATAGGAACAGAAGGGAAAGTCTGTTCTAAATCAGCATCGACCAGAAAGGATAATTCAGGATCATCATCTGTAAAAGAGGGACGAAAGGAAAGGGAGGTCTCGTCCCAGTAAATTAACAGGGCAAGACGGAGAATAGAGCAGCGACGCTGTAGTCCTGTGTCCATGAAATGACATGGTGACAGGATGGGTGAGGGGTACAGTTTTATTGACACCCTCATAGCCCTCAGTAGAAAGGGTGTGTGAAGAAAGAGTTTCTGAAGGAGGCAAAGAATTAATGACAGAACAGGTAGCTCCTGTATCTAACAGAAAGGGAACATAAGTTCCATTGACTTTTATTTTAACCATAGGTTCAGAGGTACCTACAGATATATGGACATTAGCAACTAGTCATTGCAGCGGCTGAGTGGAACGTTGGCAAAATTCCTGAACTCTTTTGGAAGGATCCCACTGTGGGAAAGAGAGAGGTGCAGTGAGGTGTCGGTCAGAAGGGGGAGCTCTACACTCACCCTGATAATGGCCGAACTTTCCACAATTCCAGCATTCAACATTAGCTCTTCTATTAGGGCTATTGAGAGGCTGACCTCAGGGAGGAGGTGCTGCTCTTCCGCGCATAATTGATCTGCCTCTACCAGAATAATAAACAGTAGGGACCTGTGGAATAGAAACAGTGTCTTTGGACAGTTGCATAGCATAAAATCTTTGCTGAGTCTTAAGCATGTCTTCTTGAGGCTTTTTGCACTCTTTTTCATGAAAACGGGCAAAATGGTAAATGTGCATAGAAATTTCAGACCATTATTTGAGTTCCAAAGCAAGGATGAAATCAAGTTTAGTCTTTACCGGAGGAGGAAGAGTGTCTCGCAAAGTCTGATAAAATAAAGGTGAGACATTCGTGTCCAAATAATCAAGTTCTACTACTACTACTACTACTAATAACATTTATATAGTGCTACCAGCCGCAAGCAGGGCTGAACACTTGACATAGAGAGACAGTCCCTGCTCAAGGAGCTTACAATCTAAGTAAAACAGACAGACAAAACATTACGGGCAAGGAAATTACAGGGTAAAGAGGAACAGGAAAGGAGAAGGGCAAATGAGTAACGATTAGGGGCCAAAGTTCTGTGTCAGACTTCCAGTTGTCAATAAACTGGGACACATAAACTTCAATACTATCTTTTGCAGGGTCCCAACGCATGCTCATAAGACGGGAAAAATCCCTCTGGGTTGGAAACAAGAGGCGCATGGTATCCCAAATATCATTTCGATGTGTATCAAAAGAGACACCAGTGTAAAGAGAGTGGGAAGTGGACCAATGACTCCAGGGAAACGGAATATAGGATTCAGAAGTACCACTTTATTGAATGACTCGACACAGAAACTGTGTTTCAGCCACAGGCCTGCCTCAGGAGTCTAAAAACAATAGATACAACAAATATTCAACAAATATTCAAAAAATAATAATAATCCAAAAATAAATTCAACATAAAACATACACATAAAAATGTCCAAGGACATATATATTATAGACATAAATTAGATTTAAAAAAATAGAGAGAGGTTAAAACACACTAAATGTATGCATATAAATAATAAAACAATATATAGTACATATGTATATATTTTTTATATTTGGGGACTCAATGGTATTGGTGATTTCTTTGACTCAATATAATTGTACATAAAATATTCAGAATATACAAAAAGGGACATACTTCTTTAATGGAACCAATATAAAATCTTTAGACATATATATAAAAAAGGAATGTGTACCATGCTGAAAATATATACCATGCTCAAAAAAACATCTAACTTATTTATAAAAGGATAAAGTGATTTACGTATTAGATGTGTGTATATCCAACATACACATAAGGGGATAAATAAAAATTAAGAATAAAATTGAAATCATCTATTAGAGATATGAAAATGCTTGTGCAATAAAATACTGTACATTTATAATTAAAACCAGAGATACTACATAATTCATACTTGGAAAATGAGGAATTATTTGAAAATTCACCCAAAAAATTTATATTGATAAGAGAAGAGACAAACTATGTTTATAATACATAAATAGTGAATGAAAAAATATAATATATCATATATGAATGATAAAATATATACATATGTGAAAAGATGAAATGACAAAGTCTAGACATCTTGGCTACCTGTTCTGTAGAATCTAAGGCTCCTGAAAATGTTAAGTATGAAAACCAACATGTATATAATCATAATGAAATAAATAAATAAATCAAATATCCAAATGAAGAGGGATCATTTTGTGTATGTATGTATATATATATATATATATATATATATATATATATATATATATATCCAGAATCGTATGTGTATATTTTTTGTCATACATACAAGCGCTGTGCACTAGTCTGTATAGTTCCATTTTGCAAATATATCTTGTACTTATATAAAAAAAAATTTTGTATACAAGCGCTGTGCACTGCTTTATTTCCTTTCTTGTATCCAACTTACCTTCTTCACCACGTGTTTAGTTCAGACAATATCATATCTCCATTATACTGTTTTACTGGTACTCATTATGCCCCCCCCCCTTTTTTTTCAGACCACTCCACTTCAAGATTCATTTTTCGAACCTCAAGGATCATCCAAGGTTTGCTAAATATCCTATATGTTTTTATAATGCAGTCTGTACATAGCTCGATTTTTCTGTTTTCACATTTTTGCGAATTCATATACTTTTTCATCATACTTATACACAATTTTTTTCTTTATTTTATCATTTTATGAACGTGCATCCTATGTTTGTAAGATATATATGTATATAAAAAATGATTCTGGATATATATATATATATATATATATATATATATATATATATATATATATATATATACAAAATGATCCCTGTTCATTTGGATATTTTATTTATTTATTTATTTATTTATTTATTTATTTATTATTTCATTGTGATTATATACATGTTGGTTTTCATACTTACCATTTTCAGGAGCTTTAGATTCTACAGTACAGGTAGCCAAGATGTCTAGACTTTGTCATTTCATTTTTTCACATATTTTATCATTCATATATGATATATTTATTTTTTTTTCATTCACTACTCATGTATTATAAACATAGTTTGTCTCTTCTCTTATCAATATAAATTTTTTTTGGGTGAATTTTCAAATAATTCCTCATTCTCCAAATATGAATTATGTAGTATCTCTGATTTTAATTATAAATGTACAGTATTTTATTGCACAAGCATTTTCATATCTCTAATAGATGATTTCAATTTTATTCTTAATTTTTATTTATCCCCTTATGTGTATGTTGGATATACACACATCTAATACGTAAATCTCTTTATCCTCTTATATATAAGTTAGACGTTTTTTTTGAGCATGGTATATATATATTTTTTTTTTCAGCATGGTACACATTCCTTTTTTATATATATGTCTAAAGATTTTATATTGGTTCCATTAAAGAAGTATGTCCCTTTTTGTATATTCTGAATATTTTATGTACAATTATTTTGAGTCAAAGAAATCACCAATACCATTGAGTCCCCAAATATAAAAAAAAATACACATATGTACTATATATTGTTTTATTACTTATATGCATACATTTAGTGTATTTTAACTTCTCTCTATATTTTTTAAATCTATTTTATGTCTATAATATATATGTCCTTGGACATTTTTATGTATATGTTTTATGTTGAATTTATTTTTGGATTATTATTATTTTTTGAATATTTGTTGAATATTGTTGTATCTATTGTTTTTAGGCTCCTGAGGCAGGCCTGTGGCCGAAACACAGTTTCTGTGTTGAGTCATTCAATAAAGTGGTACTTCTGAATCCTATATCCCGTTTCCCTGGAGTCATTGGTCCACTTCCCACTCTCTTTACACTGGTATATTTGCGTGGGGGTTAGTGTTCATCCACCTAGGTGGATTACTTTCTCCTCAAAAGAGACACCATCATAATCAGAGTTTCCCATAGAAACGTGATCCAAGCCAGCACGGGGAAATACAGTGTCCATGTCGACACCAGGCAGCTTGGCCAAAACTGTTTTGATGTCACCGAGACAAAGTTTATAATATCCAGCAAGTCTCTCAAAAATAGTAATCCATGGGGCGGCACCCTTACTAATCAGGGAGTAGTTGCTGGACAATGGTATGAATGTCCGCGAAGGACCAAGGGATATACTTTGCAGGAGCAACTCCTCCATTGGCAGGATCAGATTTGCCGTAAAACAGAGGACAACATTGAACAGGTTTGGGCTTTTGTTCATATTTTTCCCAAACCAGGAGACACTTCTGCATATAAGCATAGCCCCACTTGGGATCTCCCAAACCCTGATGAATACATTTGTGTGCTAAAGTCATATAAGAAGGAGCAAGCGATCCTATTCTGGGATAGGGATCAACCTGTGGGTATAACTATTCTGACCATCCGGCCAGATTGCTTACCCAGGGGTCCACCTAAAAAGCAGTACCCTCCTTCTGGGCAACATATTGTTTAGGAGTGACGTCTGTGGGTAACATTAATGCCTCAAGTTCTGGGAGATCACTTTTCAATATATCGTGTGGAAGATCACGCTGTTTAGCTGCTTGGAGGCGGGTAAATTTGGGACTACCACGGATTTGCTCATTTATTTTTTTGAATTCCTCAGATAGGTGAGAAACTGCAGAAATTGCAGGATATAAATTAGTTAAAGGTGTTTGTTCTTTTTTTTTTTTTATTTCCATTTAATCATCAAAAATAACATAAAATGTTATATACAGAAAAAAAGAAAAAAAATTATATCAATTAAACATAGGTAAATTTACATCTTTTAGACCACTACCTAAAGACAAGATACAAGGTAAAGATTTCTGAATTAAATTCACAAGAAAAAAAGAGGAAACCACAGGGCAGAGGCATGAGGAACACCCAGAGCCAAAGAACTCAGCACTTTCACTCTCTATTGGGTGTCCTGGGTTAATCTATCACTACTTTCTTTGGCAATTAAAAATTCTCTCAATTTCTTGGGTTCCATAAATATATAATTAGCTGAATCCAGGGATATTATACAACGACATGGAAATATTAACTTAAATGAGCCCCCTATACTACTACTACTACTACTATTTAGCATTTCTATAGAGCTACAAGGCATACGCAGCGCTGCACAAACATAGAAGAAAGACAGTCCCTGCTCAAAGAGCTTACAATCTAATAGACAAAAAATAAATAAAGTAAGCAAATCAAATCAATTAATGTAAACGGGAAGGAAGAGAGGAGGGTAAGTGGAGGCGAGTGGTTACAAGTGGTTACGAGTCAAAAGCAATGTTAAAGAGGTGGGCTTTCAGTCTAGATTTAAAGGTGGCCAAGGATGGGGCAAGACGTAGGGGCTCAGGAAGTTTATTCCAGGCGTAGGGTGCAGCGAGACAGAAGGCGCGAAGTCTGGAGTTGGCAGTAGTGGAGAAGGGAACAGATAAGAAGGATTTATCCATGGAGTGGAGTGCACGGGAAGGGGTGTAGGGAAGGACGAGTGTGGAGAGATACTGGGGAGCAGCAGAGTGAATACATTTATAGGTTAGTAGAAGAAGTTTGAACAGGATGCGAAAACGGATAGGGAGCCAGTGAAGGGTCTTGAGGAGAGGGGTAGTATGAGTAAAGCGACCCTGGCGGAAGATGAGACGGGCAGCAGAGTTTTGAACCGACTGGAGAGGGGAGAGGTGACTAAGTGGGAGGCCAGCAAGAAGCAGATTGCAGTAGTCTAAACGAGAGGTGACAAGGGTGTGGATGAGGGTTTTGGTAGAGTGCTCGGAAAGAAAGGGGCGGATTTTACGGATGTTGTAAAGAAAGAAACGACAGGTTTTGGCGGTCTGCTGGATATGAGCAGAGAAGGAGAGAGAAGAGTCAAAGATGACCCCAAGGTTTCGAGCTGAGGAGACAGGGAGAATGAGAGAGCCATCAACAGAAATAGAAAACGGGGGGAGCGGGGAGGTGGGTTTGGGGGGGAAAATGAGAAGCTCGGTTTTGGTCATATTTAATTTCAGGTGGCGTTGAGACATCCAGGCAGCAATGTCAGACAAGCACGCTGAAACTTTGGTTTGGATGCAAGGTGAGATATCAGGGGTAGAAAGGTAGATTTGGGAGTCATCAGCATAGAGATGGTAGGAAAAGCCATGGGATGAGATTAATGAACCAAGGGAAGAAGTGTAGATAGAAAAGAGGAGGGGACCAAGAACAGAACCCTGAGGTACGCCGACAGGCAGAGGGATAGAAGTAGAAGAGGATCCACCAGAGTGAACACTAAAGGTGCGGAGGGAGAGGTAGGAAGAGAACCAGGAAAGGACAGAGCCCTGGAATCCAAGTGAGGACAGGGTATCGAGAAGTATGATGTGATCGACAGTGTCAAAAGCAGCGGAAAGATCAAGAAGAATGAGGATGGAATATTGACCTCTGGATTTAGCCAGTAATAGGTCATTGGAGACTTTAGTAAGCGCATTTTCGGTTGAGTGGAGAGGGCGAAAACCAGATTGTAATGGGTCAAGAATAGCATGTGAGGAGAGAAAATCAAGGCAGCGGCGGTGAACAGCACGCTCAAGTAATTTGGAGAGAAAAGGAAGGAGGGAGATGGGTCGGTAATTAGAGGGACAAGTAGGGTCAAGTGAAGGCTTCTTAAGGAGAGGTGTGACCACAGCATGTTTAAAGGCAGCAGGGACAGTCGCAGTGGAAAGTGAGAGGTTGAGAATGTGACAGATAAAAGGAATAAGAGTAGGAGAGATGGCATTAAGAAGGTGGGTGGGAATGGGATCAGAGAAACAGGTGGTACATTTTGAGGAAGAAAGGAGAAGTGTAGTTTCCTCAATAGTAACTTCAGGAAAGGAGGAAAGGGAATGAGGGGAAGGAGAGAGAGGGGAACGGACTAGTGGAGGGAGAGCTGGTGAGGTAGAGAAAGCAAGGTTTATCTTTTGAACCTTGTTGTGAAAGAATTCAGCAAGGGTCTGAGGAGATAATGAAGGGAGAGTTGGGGGAGGGGGCACCTTGAGGAGAGAGTTCAATGTGGTGAAGAGAAGTCGAGGATTAGAGCCAAGAGAGTTGGTCAGTTGGATATAATAATCCTGTTTGGCACGTAAAAGAGCAGATTGGAAGGAGGTCAGCATGAACTTAAAGTGTAAGAAATCAGCAAGGGCCCGAGATTTCCGCCAGAGGCGTTCGGCGGAGCGGGTACAGGAACGTAGGTAGCGGATATTAGAAGTCAGCCAAGGTTGGGGTTTTGTACGCCTTACAGGGCGGGTCATCAAAGGTGCAAGAGTGTCTAAGGCAGAGGATAGAGTATTGTTGTAAAAAGAAACAGCCTCGTTGACAGACGTGGATGGTGCCACAGTAGAGAGGAGGTTTGAAACATGGGAGGATAGAGATGAAGGGTCAATATCGTGAAGATTCCTAGATAAATTAGATAGGATAGGACGGGACTGGGAGGGAGGAGATTTAAGTGTGAAAGTTATAAGGTGGTGATCAGAGGAGGGATGATCAGAGGCAAGGAAACTAGAAGGTGAACAGTTGGAGGAGAAGATGAGATCAAGACAGTGACCATTTTGATGAGTGGGGGAGGTGGAGCATAGTTGGAGATTAAAGGACGACGTTAAAGCGAGTAACTTGGAAATATAAGAGTTGGAAGGATCATTAGCAGGAATATTAAAGTCACCAAGGATGAGAGAGGGGGAGGAAGGATCATGGAAGAAGGCAAGCCAGGCGTCAAAGTCACTGAGAAAGGATGAAAGGGACTTATTAGGGGGACGATAAATGACCGCTATTCGAAGAGGCAGAGGAGAGAAAAGGCGGATAGAGTGGACTTCAAAGGAGGAAAAACAGTGAGATTGAGGTGGAAGAAGGGGTTGAAATCTGGAGGAGGGAGAGAGAAGTAGTCCAACACCGCCCCCACGGCCAGCAGGGCGAGGAGTATGTGAAAATAGATAACCGCCATGGCACAGGGCTGCGACTGAAGCAGAGTCATCAGGGCAGAGCCAGGTTTCTGTTATGGCGAGCAGATGGAGGTGACGCGAGATAAAGAGGTCCTGGATATAGGGGAGTTTGTTACAGATAGAGCGGGCATTCCATAGGGCGCAAGAGAAGGGCAGAGAAGAGGAGGGGAGTAGAGGAATAGAGATGAGGTTAGAGAGGTCACGGTGAGATCTGTAGAGTTTGGATAATAGTTGGTGAGGAGGGCCAGGATTGGGATTGATGTCACCAGCTGAGAGTAAGAGAAGGAGTAAAAGAGAGCGGAGGAGAGTAGGAGAGGTGTGGCCACGAAGGCGTCGAAGGCGAGAGGTATTTAGGTGGAATGGGGAAGGGTTCTAGCTTTTAAATTCAAGAACTCTCGCCGACGGGCTTGAGTCTCCCTGGTTAATTCAGGAAATATACGCACAGTTTCCCCAAGAAATTTATCATTCAAATGACGAAAATATAATTTAAAGGTATTCATCTTATCCATTTCAAGTTCAAAGGAAACTATAAGAGTAGTTCTCTCTGTTACCAGTTCTATAGAGTTTTCTAAAAACTCTGTTAAGTTCATCTCAGGTTGTTGTGGTGATGGATTCAAAGGATTAGACTTTCTTCCAGTTATGTATTGAAGCCGAATGATAGGGAAAAATCCCTCTGCTGGAAATCCAAGTATTTCTGTATAATATTTACGTAGCATCTCCAAAGCTGGAATTAGAGGCGATTTGGGAAAATTGATGAACCGCAAATTATTCTTCCTCCCTTGATTTTTGAGAGATTCTAGTTTCCTAACTAGAACCTCTCTATCTTTAACCACCGTCCCTGCAAAATTCTGAAGAGCAGAGAGTTCAATCTTTAAAGATTCCATTTGACCTTCTTGGATTTGGATTTTCTCTGTAAACTGTTTCTGAACTTGTTTCACATTATCAAATTCTTGAGTAACGGAATTGGTTACCTGAGAAAGTAGAGAGTTCATACCCTGGATAACATCCCATATAGAGTCTAACGTTACCACTTGAGGTCTCTTCACCTCCCGAAACACCGGTGCAGCTCCCATTGGAGTGGGGGTAGAAGTGGACAAAACCCCATGTTGATCAATACCAATTGGGGAAAGACCACCGACTAGGCCTCCTGAAGGCGGTAGAATCTTCTCCACTCTGGGCGTTCCATCTGTCTTCTCCGTTGAGGTCATACTGCTTCCGGGTAATTGGAGGAATGGTTCTCCCCGGCGGACTCAATGAGATCGCCTCCGCGCTGTTTTCCACCGATGTCATCGCTGAAAGCTCCGAAGCGGGCACCCGCATAGCCAACGGTTGAATCCCGAACTGCTCCAAGATTGCTTGGTGAGGAGGGGGGACATACCCAGGTACCGAGGAGGCCGTCTCCTTGGGTTTTCCCTTCCGTTTCCCCATGACCAGCACAGGGTACGTATCCAACCTCTCGTTTCACAGTCTGGTGAGTCAGGAGCTCAAACACGCACATCTGCTCTATTTGGCCATCTTGTCTCCCTCAAGGTGTTTGTTCTTTCTCAGCATCATGTGGGATTTCTGGCGGATTTCCCTGTTTAAGTTCTACAGGTACTTGGGAAACCACACCAGGCGCGGTGAGGTGCTCAAAAGGGATGCGATCACTGTAAATATGATGATACTTAGAATTGTGAAGGGCTTCATTTTCCAGCTGGGAAAAATAACTCGCAGGGTCTGTAAGGGGCGTGAGAGCAACAGCATCAGAAAGGTAACTATAAGTTGTCTCTTTATGTGATGCAGCAGGCGGAGACTCAAAAGGATTATTAGGCTTACAAGCAGGGCCGTAGGTGCTATGGGGCCACGGGGGCCAGGGTCCCTGGAGATTTGGCCCTGGACCCCCCTGCCAATGATGCTCTCAACCCCCCCCCCCCCCCCGCCGCCAACCTGCCTTCAACCTGCCGTCGCCATCTAGTACCTTTGCTGGCGGGGGACCCCAACCCCCGCCAGCCGAAGTCTTCTTGCTTTGTTTGGTTTCTGAGTCTGTCTGACGTCCTGCACATACACAACGTGCAGGATGTCAGACTCACAGAAACAGAACGAAGCCTTGTGATCTGCAACGTTGTACGTGCAGGACGTCAGACAGACTCAGAAACCAAACGAAGCAAGAAGACTTCGGCTGGCGGGGGTTGGGATCCCCCACCAGCAAAGGTAGACGATGTCACAGTGATGGCAGGCAGGGGGTCGGCGGCGGGCGGGCCACAGTTGTTGGAGAGGTGGTTCTGGCAGCGGCGGGGGGTGTCGGCAATGGCGAGCGGCGGCGGCAATGGCGGCGGGGGGGGGGGGGGGGCGGCGGCGTCATTGCCGGGGTGGGGCTAAAATGTGCCCCCTCACCTCGGCTCTGGACCCCCCTAACGGTGAAGTCCAGACAAGGCATGTGTGTAGCAGGGAGATGCACCGGAGTACACTCAGACAGTGCCAGTATAGAAACCTTTTTCTCCTGTACAGTAGTTTTAGGTGGTAAGGCTTTACAACCAACAGCTACAGTAGACGAGGCATCAATAACTGTGGCTTGTAGATCTGGATACAGTCCCGCAGTAACCTCAGTAGGTTCAGTGGGACAGGTAGGATTTGAGAGATTATAAGGCGGTGGTAACCCAGAATTATCTGGATCTGCTACAGCTGTGACTTTTGGGGTTACTATATCAGCAGCTTTGAGATACAAATCCAAAATTTGTAAATGGGTAATTTTATTGTTACTCTTTTTGTCATCTTTTAGTGACAAAAATTTACAAAGGCATTTCAGAGTACATGGATCAAGGGATCCCTCTTGTGGCCAAGAGAAGGTAGCATTTTTCTTGGCAGCCTTATGCCACTTTTTATTATAAAGGTTAATAAACTTAACTATTAAAGGATTCTGAGCACATACAACTTTCAAAGGGGATTCTGGCATGGTGAGAATAAGCAAAAAAATAAAATAAAATATACAACAAAACTAAAGAGAAACAGATTCAGAAACAGAAATTATGAGAAGACGGACTTAAACAAATAATAACTTTTCAACGAAAGAATAGCAATAATATACTTACAAATCTTTGTGGAAATAAGGGGACAAAATGAACTGGGATCCCTTCTCCTTCCGGACGTCTCCGGAGATAACCTCTAGCTATCCATACCTTGTGATAGTTAGGATGTACCAAAATTTAAAATTTTCAACAACTCTAAAACAAGGGATATCAAACATAAAATTTAAACAAAAAAAAATATAATCTTCCCTCTTCCCAGCAGATGGGAGACAGCGCAAGTAGTGCCCCAAAGAATGTTGGGGTTACCAATTATATTAGGCTGCATTTATATGCTATTTCACCTTTTACCAAAATATCATAAAAAGTACCATAGAAAAAGTTTAAGGAATCAGACAATTAAAAGTAGTTTATATTCTTACTCACCAGCACAGCTTCACAGTTTGAAAGTCATGGAAAAATAATATCACATTTACAGAATCTCAGTTGGAAGTTATGGAAAAATAATATCATACTTACAGAATCTAATATCAATAGCTTAGGTAATAATAATAAGCAATCAGACTAATTTGATAAAGAACAGTTGTAAGGAGAAGAAAGAAAATGAGAGAGAAATCAAAGCATGCTTCCTGAAAGCATGCTTCCTGAGAGAGAGAGAGAGCACTAACAGGAAATATCATGAATCCTGAAGTGAAATAAAATATAAAGAGAAAAGAGGATAGTTCTCTGTTATAAAGAAATAGTTCTTACCCAAAGCAAGCCGAAATAAAGAAAGGAAAATATATTTCCTGGAGAATAGACAATTAGCAATGATGATGCCCTGAACCAGGACAGAAAAACTCTCTTGCAAAATGGCTCATTTTGAAGATTTCTTTGTCTGCAGGTATTCTTAAAGTAAAAATGATGTTGTCATCTCTCCCCTCTCCTACACCAATCAAAGGTTGCGTAGGTGTCCTGCCAACACCCTATTGGTACATTTGACCGTACCATCTCGTAACTGAAGAAAGATGTGTATGGGCTGCCATGGTAATGAAAGTTTATCACAGCTTGTGATGAGCCAGGAATTCTGCATTCCTGCATGTGGCTATCAGCAGAGACTAACAGCCAGATACAGAAAAGACAGAGGGGGTTTGGAGGCAGTACAGCACAGCTAAAGTAGGACAGTATGACCAGAAATTGCACAGTCTGATTAAACAATAATTATAGCAGTTTCATCTATGTAAAATGCAAATTTATAACCAGTTGGGAGACTAACCTGCTTATAATCGAACGAGAATAACGCCCAAGTTCCGACCTAAATCGGGAGATGGGCGTTCTTCTCACAAAAACAAATAAAGCGGCATAATCGAAAGCCGAACTTTGGACGCTTTCAACTGCACTCCGTCGCGGATGCGGACAAAGTTGACGGGGGAGTGTCGGAGGCGTGGTGAAGGCGGAACTGGGGCGTGGTTATCACCCGAACAGAGATGGGCGCCCTTCGCCGATAATGGATGCGTTTGTAGCTAGAATTTAGGGCACTTTTCCTGGACCCTGTTTTTTGACGAATAAGGCCCCAAAAAGTGCCCTAAATGACCAGATGACCCCCAGAGGGAGTCGGGGATGACCTCCCCTGACTCCCCCAGTGGTCACTAACCCCCTCCCACCACAACAAATGATGTTTCACAACTTTTTACTTTCACCCTCAAATGTCATACCCTCCTCCCAAGCAGCAGTATGCAGGTCCCTGGAACAGTTGTTAGGGGGTGCAGTGGACGTCAGGCAGGTGGACCCAGGCCCATCCCCCCCCCTACCTGTTACAATTGTGCTGCTTAATGCTACTAGTCGTCCAACCCCCCCCCAAACCCCCTGTACCCACATGTAGGTGCCCCCCTTCACCGCTTAGGGCTATAGTACTGGTGTAGACTTGTGGGCAGTGGGTTTTGAGGGGGATTTGGGGGGCTCAACACCCAAGGGAAGGGTGCTATGCACCTGGGAGCTCTTTTACCTTTTTTTTTGTTTTTGTAAAAGTGCCCCCTAGGGTGCCCGGTTGGTGTCCTGGCATGTGAGGGGGACCAGTGCACTATGAATCCTGGCCCCTCCCACGAACAAATGCCTTGCATTTATTCGTTTTTGAGCTGGGCGATTTCATTTTCCATTATCGGTGAAAAGCAAAAACGCCCAGCTCACACCTTGGCGAATAAAGCATGGGCGTCTATTTTTTTTAATAAATACGGTTCACTCCGCCCCTTCACGGACCCGTTCTCGGAGATTAACGCCCATGGAGATAGGCGTTTCTGGTCGATTATGCCCCTCTAAGTTTTTGTTTTTTTCCACAAAGTTAGAATGCTACAGGACAAGAAGCAGTTGAAAGAGCCTAACCTCTATCAGAGCTAGGCAGGAAAGAGGGTATTTTCTTGTTGTTTTTGTCTTTTTGGGAGGGGGGGGGGGCAGGGTTAGCAGACAGAGAAGTGCACCACAATACAGATTCACAGGACAAATTAATTAAGCAATAAGCATTAAATTCAAGAGAATAGATATATCAGGTAGCTAAACCTATAGCCGAATATTTGAGAAATTAGAATAAAACTAGTAAAAAAGGCCCATTTCTGACACAAATGAAATGGGCACTAGCAAGGTTTTCCTCGGGGTGTGTATGTTTGAGATAGTGTGTGTGAGAGTGACTCTGTGAGAGAGAGAGAGTGAATGTGCGAGTGTGTGACAGTGAGTGAGACTGGATGTGAGTGTGTGTGTGTGAGAGTGTGTGTGTGTGAGAATGAGAGTGTGTGCCAGGGGTCCCCCTCCCTCCCTCCCAGTTCCAGGGTCGTCCCCTACTCCCTCCCTCTGAGTGTCAGGGTCGTCCCCTTCCTCCCTCCCTCCCTCCGAGTTTCAGGGTCATCCCCTCCCTCCCTCTGAGTTTCAGGGTCTCCCTCCCTTCCTCCAAGTTTCAGGGTCGCTCCCTCCCTCCCTCCGAGTGTTCTTCCCGCTGTGCTGTGGGCTCCTGATGATCCCGAGTTTCAGGGTCCCTCCCTCTGAGTGTTCTTCCCTCTGCGCTACGGGTGCCAGATGATCCGGCGGCGGGTGCGGCTCCTGATCGCCGTGACCTGGCTACTGCCGCCCGCCCTGCTCTTTCCCATCTCCATCCCCAGTGGCGCCGTGATCCACGTTTACTTCTCATGTGCCTCGCTGCTCTGTAACCCGGACAGCGCCAGCAATGTGCCCTACTCGCTGCTGCTGATGGTGCTCATCTTCTTCCCCTGCTCGGCCATCGTCACTGTGACCAATGGGCACCTTTTTTCCCGGGTGGACGTCATAATGGGTTTGGTGACGTCAGCCTGTGTTACGGAGTCTAGCAGACCAACTCCGAAGAAGTCACGAACACAGGGAGCAAGACCAATAGAACGTTGGAGGTGAGAATTATTATATAGGATAATCAGAAATCACTTAGCAGTATTTTAGTTCAGGTCCAGCATATGGAATGCTACAAACAAAGTGGTCTGTGTCTCCCTATTCAGATCCCAACCAACTTCCTGCTGTGCTGTGATTACTTCAAAGTGAGTCAGCTAAGTGCTGAATCAAATAAAATTTTGGTTCAGGTCCAGCACATGGAATGCTACAAAGTGGTCTGTGTCTCCCGCTTCAGAGCCTAAACCGCCTCCTGCTGTGCAGTGATTACCTCAAAGTGAGTCAGCCAGGTGCTGTATGAAAACAAGTTCTCTAGGTATGACCAGAAATGACATGAAAGTCTGATCAATACAATTTTCAGTTGATTTAACTATCAAATTCCACTACAATATATCTTTCCTTTAGTAAATCTAAATATTTCCAATAATTACAGCAGTTTCATCAATGTAAAATACAAATTTATAACCAGTTGGGAGACTAAGCTTTTGTTTTTGCCTAGGACTGGCAGAACCTTTTCACAAAGCTAGAATACTACAGGACAAGAAGCAGTTAGAAAAGCCTAACCTCTATCAGAGGTAGGCAGGAAAAGAAAGAGGGTATTTTTTTTGTTGCTTTAGTCTTTTTCAGAGGGGGGGGCATGGTTAGAAGACAGAGACGTGCACCACAATACAGATTCACAGGACAAATTAATTAAACAATAAGTATTAAATTCAAGAGAATAGATATATCAGGTAGCTAAACCTATAGCTGAAAAGTTGAGAAATTAGGGAACTTAGGGAGTAGAAATCCATGGGAGACGTATGTGTTAGGTGGTAAGAGTCTGATATGTACAGACGGGGAGAGGGATGTTGGGGTGATAGTACCTGAAGACCTGAAGGCGACGAAACAGTGTGACAAGGCGGTGACCGTAGCTAGAAGGTTGCTAGGCTAGAGAGAGGTGTGACCAGCAGAAGAAAGGAGGTGTTGATGCCCCTGTATAAGTTGTTGGTGAGGCCCCACCTGGAGTATTGTGTTCAGTTTTGGATGCTGTATCTTGCTAAGGATGTAAAAAGAATTGAAGCGGTGCAAAGAAAAGCTATAAAAATGATATGGGATTTGCGTTACAAGACGTATGAGGAGAGACTTGCGCACCTGAACATATATACCCTGGAGGAAAGGAGAAATAGGAGTGATATGATACAGACTTTCAAATATTTGAAAGGTATTAATCCGCAAACGAACCTTTTTTGTAGATGGGAAGGCAGTAGAACTAGAGGACATGAAATGAGATTGAAGGGGGGCAGACTCAAGAAAAAGGTCAGGAAGTATTTTTTCACGGAGAGAGTGGTGGATACTTGGAATGCCCTCCCACGGCAGGTGGTGGAGATGAAAACGGTAACAGAATTCAAAAATGCGTGGGATAAACATAACGAAATCCTGTTCAGAAGTAAAGGATCCTCAGAAGCTTAGCGGAGATTGGGTGGCAGAGCCGGTGGTGGGAGGCGGGCCTAGCGGTTATTATTATTATTATTATTTATTGCATTTGTATCCCACATTATCCCACCTCTTTGCAGGCTAAATGTGGCTTACAATATATCATGGGTAGTGGAAATGATAGGAGAATTGACATTTAGTGTTACAGAAGTGTTTTGAGTTGCGTGGTAATGGAAATCATGATAGTAATATGATATAGGCATTCTTAACGTGGATAGATATGTGTGGGGGTTTCACATGTATTGGTCTTTGTGGTATATTTTGTCGAAGAGATGGGTCTTCAGCAGTTTGCGGAAGTTGGTCAGTTCATAGGTCGCTTTTAGGTTACGTGGCAGAGCGTTCCAGAATTGTGTGCTCATATAGGAAAAGGTTGATGCATGCATTAGTTTATATTTTAGGCCTTTGCAGTTGGGGAAATGAAGATTAAGGAATGTGCGAGATGATCTTTTAGCATTCCTGGGTTGTAGGTCTATCAGGTCAGACATGTAGGCTGGGGCATTGCCGTGGATGATTTTATGTACTAGGGTACATACTTTGAACGTGATGCGTTCTTTGAGTGGTAACCAGTGTAGTTTCTCTCGTAGGGGCTTTGCGCTTTCGTATTTTGGTTGGGAGGCAGGGCTAGTGCTGGGCAGACTTCTACGGTCTGTGCCCTGAAAATGGCAGATACAAATCAAGGTCAGATATACACATAAAGTAGCACATATGAGTTCATCTTGTTGGGCAGACTGGATGGACCGTACAGGTATTTCTCTGCCGTCATCTACTATGTTACTGTCGTTACTATGTAAAATAATCAGAAATCACTTAGCAGTATTTTGGTTCAGGTCTAATACATGGAATGCTACAAAGTGGTCTGTGTCTCCCTATTCAGAGCCCAACCCGCCTCCTGCTGTGCAGTGATTACCTCACAGTCAGTCAGCCAAGTACTGTATCAAAAAACGTTCTCTAGGTATGACCAGAAATGATACAGTCTGATTAAACAATAATCAGTTGATTTAACTATCAAATTCCACTGGAATATGTCTTTACTTTAGTAAATCTAAATATTCCCAATAATTATAGCAGTTTCATCAATGTAAAATGCAAATTTATAACCAGTTAGGAGACTAACAGGCTTATTTTCGAAAGAGAAAGACGCCCATATTTCGACCCAAATCGGGAGATGGGCACCTTTCTCCCGTGGGCGCCCAAATCAGTAGAATCGAAAGCTGATTTTGGGCACCTCCAACTGCAGCCTGTCGCGGGAATGAACAAAGTTGACGGGGGCATGTCGGAGGCGTGGTGAAGGCAGAACTGGGGCGTGTTTATCGGCTGAGGAGAGATGGGCGCGCTCAGCCGATAATGGAAAAAAGAAGGGTGGCAGAAGCGAGAATTTGGGCCGCTTTTTTGACAATTTGTTTTCACGAACAAGTCCCCAAAAAGTGCCCCAACTGCCCAGATGACCACCGGAGGGAATCGGGGATGACCTCCCCTGACTCCCCCAGTGGTCACTAACCCCCTCCCACCAAAAAAAAAGAACTTTAAAAACTTTTTTTGCCAGCCTGTATGCCAGCCTGAAATATCATACCCAGCTCCATCACAGCAGTATGCAGGTCCCTGGAGCAGTTGTTAGTGGGTGCAGTGGACCTCAGGCAGGTGGACCCAGGCCCATCCCCCCATACCTGTTACGCTTGTGCTGGTAAATGGGAGCCCTCCAAACTGCCCCCAAAACCCACTGTACCCACATCTAGGTGCCCTCCTTCACCCATAAGTGCTATGGTAATGGTGTAGAGTTGTGGGGAGTGGGTTTTGGGGGGGATTGGGGGGGGTCAGCACCCAAGGTAAGGGAGCTATGGACTTGGGAGGTATTTTAATTTTTTTTTTTTTTTTTACAAGTGCCCCCTAGGGTGCCCGGTTGGTGTCCTGGCATGTGAGGGGGACCAGTGCACTACGAATCCTGGCCCCTCCCACGACCAAATGCCTTGAAGTTGTTCGTTTTTGAGCTGGGCAGCTTCGGTTTCTATTATCGCTGAAAACCAATACCACCCAGCTCAAATCCGCCTAAATCCGATGCATTCGCCCAGCATCAGCCGTATTATCGAAACAAAAGATGGACGCCCATCTTTTTCGAAAATACGGTCTGTCCCGCCCCTTCGCGTACCCGTCCTCGGAGATAGTCGCCCATGGAGATGGGCGTTCGTGTTCGATTATGCCCCTCTAAGTTTCTCTTTTTGTTTTTGCCTTGCACTGGCAGAACCTTTCCACAAAGTTAGAATGCTATAGGACAAGAAGCAATTGGAAAAGCCCATCCTCACAGCTAGGCAGGAAAGCAAAGAGGATATTTTTTGATGTTGTTGTTTTTGTCTTTTTGGGAGGGGGGGCATGGTTAGAAGACAGAGAAGTGCACCACAATACAGATTCACAGTTCAAATTAATTAAACTATAAGCATTAAATTCAAGAGAATAGATATATCAGGTAGCTAAACCTATAGCCAAAAAGTTGAGAAGGTAGAATAAAATAATCAGAAATCACTAAGCAGTATTTTGGTTCAGGTCCAGCATATGGAATGCTACAAACAAAGTGGTCTGTGTCTCCCTATTCAGAGCCCAACCCGCCTTCTGCTGTGCAGTGATTACCTCAGAGTGAATCAGCAAAGTGCTGCATCAAAAAAAGTTCTCAAGGTATGTCCAGAAATGATACAGTCAATTTTCAGTTGATTTAACTGTAGATCCCCTATGGGTGAGGTTTATAAAGAGGGTGGTACAATAATATAATCACGGTGTAGGGTCCCACGCTAAACACTCACCACTTAGGGAAGGTACAAAGAAAGATGGGGAAATTCTGTATTCTGTATATTATACAGTGTGCAATTCAAGATGTTAAGCAAATTTCCCTAGATGTTACAAAATTTTAATGATGACAATATTGCACACTAACTTTTAAATGATAATAATTTATTGCACAAGATGGTTTTAAAATGCAATGAATGTTTCAGAATAATAAGCAAGTGTAATACACAATAACTTTCAACTCTTGTATAATTTCAGGAAAACATATGCTGTGAAGAGATCAATTTCTGTTCAAACCACAACTTAACACATCAGATAAGTACATTAATCAATTTTTCCTCTCTTTACCCAAAATTTCACCAGTTTTCATACACTTAAGCAAGGGAATTGATTCTTTGTGTTCAATTCTTTGTTTCAGAACCCAAATTTCTACTTAAAGTGACTCAGACGGTTTATGGACTTACTCTCAGCAATCAGGTAAGTACCCATATTTATACATAGTCCCTTAAATTACTGAAAGAGATGGTGGCTGGAACACTTAGCTGCTCTGTAGACTTTTCTTGTAGGATGGTAACTTTGGTCTTTCTTGGTAGTTGGTGCACGTGTTCCTCCTGCGTTGATCCTCTTGCATTGCTCAACAGCCTCTGTACCTGTACTCTAGTTAACTATAAGAAATTTAAATCCTGTCTCCCTATCCTGTGGGAATTTTGTAAGGATTTTTGTTATTTTCAAAACTGTGGCCAACCTACCTAGATTAAATCAACAGATAATTAATGTTCCCTAATGCAGAACCTGCCTTGTTACTTTTCCCTGCCTAATGAGGAACGCTCTTCTGTTTGTATAAACACCCCTTATAGGCAATCACTTCTTTTAAACTTTTGAAACAAAATCATTCAGCAAGAGACTTCCACTTCACTGAATTTTTTTTTTAAATTTCTTACACCTCACTGATGTCAGGCTCACTTTCTCACTTTCCACACCTTTTACACCAATGCCCTATTAAGCAGTGGTTCTGCCAAGGACAACAGTCTCGTCCAATCTCTTAATCAGCACAGATTCTCACTACAGTCAGGTGCACTGTGGTCACAACCCCACTCTGCAGCAGGTCAGTGGAAACACACCAGAGTTCATGCACACTCACTGCCACTTGCCACATTCACCAGTTATCAACGGGGTTCTATACAACCTGTTGCCCACTCCAAACTCAGGCAGACCCCTCAGTACATCCACCCATTAACACATATACACTCAAAGTGTCAGTCAAATGCATTGTGGCCACCAATTTGCTCTGTGACAGATCAGCGGAAACACAACAGTTTTCCTGCACACTCACCGCCACTAGCCACCTTCACTTGTTACCAGCAGGTTATTATACAGCTTATAGCCTATTTCAAACTCAGGCAAGCCTTTCCACTTTATGAACCAGCACACACTCACTCAGCAAATTTATCAGGTATACTGTTATTTTCAGTGTGATTATCAGCCTGCCTATTCACACAAATTTTTTATACACACACAGGCAGATCACCTTTCTCACAGGTCTGCCTCCCCTGTACCTTCAGCTTCTCTGCTCCACAAAATTCCACTCACTCAAATTCACCAGCAGCTCTGGTTCTCCTGTATAAATCAATTCTCACTCACACCCAGGCACAGCACCTTTCATACAGGTCTGTCCTTCTCTGTGTCTTCAGTTCCTCTGCTATAGTCAGACAACCTTTACTCCAAAACTGTTGGAGACACTGATAAAGGCAAACACCTTTAGCAAGTGTATCAAATCCCTATAGGTTGTGTACAGCTGAGAACAAATTCAGGCCTGAGCCTACCAGCTATTCTCTTCACCCTCTCTCTCCCAAAATTTCCTTAAAAGGGAAATAACTTCTTCCTCCACTAAGTGTAATATTACTATTTACAATAGTGTTCTCCAAACTGGGTTACTCTTTTAGGGGTCCTGTCTGGAATTCACCATACACATGTACTCACCAATCTTCCTATGGAATCAGACATTTCTCTCTTCCAGTCATCAGCTGCCCTGCAATGCAACACAATTTTTTCCTCACACTCTCTCACTGAATTACAGTCAATTTCTCTCTCTCAGACCAGGACACTCATCACACAGGTCTGACTCCTTCAGCTTCTTCAGTTCCTCTCACCTTGTCACCGGCCCTGTCTCCCCTAGCAACAGGACTGCAGCTTGGCCATCTGACCTAGCAGCACCAATAGGAAGCTAGCTTGTGGCAGGTGAACCAACTTTTACAGTTTGTAAACTTTTCACAAACTCCATTTTGAAATCAGATTTTCCCATTAAAGTGTATGGAGAAAATGGATTTCCATACAAAATACAAGATAAATTACATTACACTTTATTAAAAATTATACCATCATCCAGGTCACATTTTCCTGAATCCCATCCATGTTTTATATAAAAAAACATTAATAGGCACCATTTCACACTATTTTTACCTAAAAACCCCATTAAAAGTTAATGGAATTTCCCCAAACTTTCCACATATGTGAGGCGACATGCGCGCTCCCAAACCCCATTGTCAGATTTTTAATAACTGTCATTAGAGCAGTGCACGACACTCAGCACCAAAAATACCCCATTTACATAACTATCAAATTCCACTAGAATATAACTTTTCTTTAGTAAATCTAAATATTACCAATAATTATAGCAGTTTCATCAAAGTAAAATGAAAATTTTAAACCTGTTGGGAAATTAAGATTGTCTTTTGTTTTTGCCTAGGACTGGCAGAACCTTTCTACAAAGTTAGAATGCTACAGGACAAGAAGCAATTGGAAAATCTTATCCTCTATCAGAGCTAGGCAGGAAAGGAAACAGGGTATTTTTGTTGTTGTTTTCATAGGAGCCAACTTTTCAAAATTATTGGGGGTGCTAAGCCCAATGCAAATGACCCGTCCCTGGACACATACAAGGAATTTTCTCAATATTGGGGGTGCTCAAGCACCCACAGCACCCACAGAGTTGGCTCCAATGGTTGTTTTAGTCTTTTTGGGAGGGGGGCAGGGTTAGAAGACAGAGAAGTGCACCACAATACAGATTCACAGGACAAATTAAATAAGCAATAACATTAAATTCAAGAGAATAGATATATCAGGTAGCTAAACCTATAGCCAAAAAGTTGAGAAATTAGAATAAAATAATCAGAAAGCACTTAGCAGTATTTTGGTTCAGGTCCAACAAAGTGGTCTTTGTCTCCCTATTCAGAGCCCAACCCACCTCCTGCTGTGCAGTGATTACCTCACAGTGAGTCAGCCAAGTACTGTGTCAAAAAAGGTTCTCTAGGAATGACCAGAAATTATACAGTCTGATTAAACAATTTTCAGTTGATTTAACTATCAAATTCCACTAGAATATAACTTTTCTTTAGTAAATTTAAATATTCCCAATAATTATAGCAGTTTCATCAGCCCAGTAGTTCTTGTGCCCAAATCAGATGGATTCCAAAGATTCTGCATTGACTTTAGGAAGGTTAATGCTATCGCTAGATTTGATGCATACCCCATGCCCCACATCGACGAATTAATGGATAAGTTAGGGTGAGCCCAATATCTGACCACCCTTGATCTTACTAAAAGGTACTTGCAAATTCCTTTGGCAGAAGAAGCCAAACCGAAAGCGGCCTTTAGTACACCTTTGGGTTTGTTCCAATTCAAAAAGATGCCTTTTGGCTTCAATGGGGTGGCTGCATGCTGCCAATGATTAGCTGACCATATTCTGCAGTGGCATCAGGATTATGCTGCCGTCTACATGGATGACATAGTGATTTTTAGCACTGATTGGGAATCCCATTTGCCCCAGGTGGGGGCGGTGTTAGAATCCCTGAGGAAAGCGGGGCTGACCTTAAACCTGAAGAAGTGTGTATTTGCCAGTAGGGAAGTGAAATAATTGGGGTTTCGGATGGGGGGGTGGGGTCATCAAACCCCTGACCGATAAGGTGCAGGGTATCAGGGATTTCCCCCTACCCGCCAACAAAAAGCAATTGCATAGCTTTTTATTTATTTATTTATTATTACATTTGTACCCCGCGCTTTCCCACTCAAAGCAGGTTCAATGCGGCTGACATAGTAATATGGATTACAGGATTTTGATAAGAAAAAAAAAAGTTAAAGTTAAATATAACGGAATAACAAAAGTAACAGGTAGGATGAGGAGAACAGGGGTGAAGGAGTAGGAGAGGTGTAAGCAAGGGTAGAAGAGGCAGGAGGGGGATGGGTGTAGGATAAGCAAATGGAATTTTGGTCGGAAAGATAGTCAAGGTCATTGTCGTTGTCTACTGGATATGTGATGGGTAGTAGGATTCATAGAATTAGTTTGGGTCTTTAGGATAGGCTTGCTTGAACAGATGGGTTTTTAGTGATTTCCGGAAGGGAAGATAGCCACTGATTGATCTGAAGGTCTTGGGAGGGCATTCCAGAGTTGGCTACCTAAGAAGGAAAAATTGGATCCAAAATAGGTTTTATATCTGAGTCCTTTGCAATTGTGGTAATGTAGATTGAGGTAAGTGCATGAAGTTTCAGACATATTTCTGGTGGGAAGGTCAATCAGATTAAACATATAGCTCGGAGATTCACCGTGGATGATCTTATAGATTAATGTATGGACCTTGAAGTTGATGCATTTTCTAATAGGGAGCCAGTGAAGTTTTTTGCGAAGAGGTGTTGCGCATTCAAATTGAGATTTGCCAAAAATAGTCTTGCTGCTGTGTTTTGGGCAGTTTGAAGTTTTTTCAGGATGTGGGTCTTGCAGCCTAAGAAAATACTATTACAGTAGTCAATGTGGGTGAGTACCGTGGATTGTACTAAGTTCCGGAAAGTACTCAGGGGGAGAAAAGGTTTTACACGTTTTAGGGCTCATAGGGTATTATAGGCGATTTATCCCTAGATTTGCAGAGGTTTCAAGCTCCTTGACAGACATGCTCAAGAAGGGCCACCCCAATACCTTAGTATGGGGAGAGAAAGGGAAACAGGACTTTAACACTCTTAAAAATATCTTATGTAAGGAACCCATTTTGAAAGGGGCAGATTTTGGGAAACCCTTTCTCCTACAGATGGATGCCTCCGAAATGGGGCTGGGGGCGGTCTTATCCCAGGAACACCCTTGGTCAGGAGGAACACCCTGTCTTGTTTTTAAGTAAAAAATTAACACCCGCAGAACAACACTATGCAGTAATAGAGAAGGAGTGCCTAGCTGTTAAATGGGCAGTGGATGCATTGAAGTATTATTTGCAGGGCCATCCATTTACCCTTATTACAGATCATGCCCCTCTAAAATGGCTGTAGCAGATACGAGGGCACAACAGCCGCCTTACTAGATGGTATCTAACCCTACAGGCCTTTTCTTTTATCGTACAGCACCGGGCAGGGAGGCTTCATGGGAATGCTGATGCCCTATCGCGAATTGCATACTTGATGGAAAATCCGCTGTGGGTTTCCAAGAGTCGCAATTTCTTGAGGGAGGGGGTGTGTGACAAGGCAACCCCTGGAGACTCCCCAGTGAAGCAGTTGAGCCCAGAACCACGGGTCCCAGAAGTCCTTGTAAGAATGAGTGAGGAGAGTAGTCCTAAAAAGATGGAATGGATTCCCAGTCCCAGCAGGGGGAGCAATGGCACCAGGCAGGGTGAGCCTGTTACTCCCTTCCCCACTAGAAGGCGAGGGAAGGATGAAGCTCAGTTTCCCTGGCTTCACCATCAGTATATAATTCCCCTCAGCTGTGAGAAGGGGAGAGCAGATTTCCTGGAGGTTCTCAGTCACCAGGGAGAAGGAGAGACGAAGGGAGAGAGAGATTCCATGGCGTATGTGGAGGAAGGAAGTAGCCTGCCACTAGAGCTGCCCAGGGGAGAGGAGCCAGCTACCATGGAGTGGGAGAATTCAAAGGTTGCCCTGCCCAGCACATGAAGGCAGTGGAGGAGGCCACACAGGGCGTGGTGCTGAGAGGTGGGAGAAACTGCCAACCCTGCTCCTGACAGGGTTCCCTCTGTGCTGTGTAAACAAGCAGGTGATTTAGGGTATTGATTTGATGTGCAAAGACTGTCAATGAAGAGTTTTTCTGAACTATGGTGCCCTATGGGAAGTGTGCAGGACTCTTACTGTACCCTTCTGAAAGGGGGGGGAGGGGGAATGGAAACTAAGGCCTAGTAGAGGGCCTGTACTCGTGAGGAGCTGAACATTTGCGGAGGGATTTGGGACCTGGACTGTTCCTTTTTCTTTTGAAGATTATCTTATGAGGACTGTACATTTTGTTTTGAGGAATATATTATGAATTTTGGTATGAAATTGCCTTGATAATAAAATACTTTGGCCCGAGTCCCAGTATCAGCAGTATTCTGTCCTGGAACCCTGGGAGCCTGCAGGCTTGCCGGCTCCACCCAAGAGGAGGAAGCGGACCCCCATTACAAGGGGCAGAAGAGCAGAAACTATAACTGCATGCTCCCTCCCCCATAGAATATGCTGTTGGGCCTATGAGATGCCCTACTCTGGCCAGATTGAAAATGGGTTGCAGGACTAGAGAGAACGTTCAAATTTGCACAACTATGGAGGATTGTAGGAGTGTGTTCACTGCCCTGGAAATGACACTCAATACATACAATGGTCCCTCCTGACCCTGGGAACGTCTTATACTCCTTATCCTTGGATTGATCATTATTTGGTTTATTTTACCATGACGTTGTTTTCATCTTCTCCCACCTTCCATCCCCTCTTTCTTTCCCTCTCATTCTTTCTTTTCCATGTGATCCATCTTCTGTACCACCTCTATTTTCAGTTTTTCCCTCAGAGTTCATTTCTTTACCTCTCAATGATCAGATTTCTCTCTACTCCTGTGGGCACTAATAAAACATCTTCCCAGCGTTCCACTCAGCCTTGGTTTAGGGGTGATTTTTGCCTTCTGAAGCATCAGTTAAGAAGGGCTGAATGAATCTGGAGAACTGTTTGCGATTCCACATCCCTTCAGATTTTTAAAACACTTCAAAAGCGTTATTGATCAGAATTGAAGAATGCACATTGTTAATATTATTCTGATATGATTGCAAAATCTGCTAACCGTCCATATTTTCTCTAGTGTCCAGGTTGACTTCTCTTACTCCAAGTGTTTCTTTTCCTACATCCCTATCAGCCCAATATTCTTCTATATTTTTTCCTCAAAAGTTCAGTGTTTATGGTCCATCTTCCCCAACCCTTGCCCCCCTGTCTCTTCCTAGTACCATGCACTCCCCTCCTTTATCTCTGGTCTCTTTGACAGTTTTTTCACCATCTCTTCCCCCTCCAGGGTCTTCCCCTATTAGTTTCTCACACCATTGGTCTCAGTTTAACATTCTATCTTTAACCCAGTTTGATAAGATATTACATACATCTAAGAAGACTACCTGCTCTTGAGACCCAGTTCCTTCTCTTGGGCTTTCCCTTACTGCACATGATCTTAGCCCATTGGCACATTCTATGAACATCAACAGCCTTATGATGAGGAAGGTACCTTCCCTGTGGAAAACTGCTCTAGTTCATCCTCTCTTAAAATTGCATGGCACTTGATCTAGCGCTTCTTAGTAGTTATCATCCAGTTTCTAATGTACTCTTTTTGAGTAAATTGTTAAGAGTACTGTGTTTTTAGTCAGCTATCAGAACATCTTGAGTCTGCTAACATGCTTCATCTATCTCAGTATGGCTTTTGTCCATGCTACTCCACTGAAACAATTATTGCATCTTTGTTGAATGACTGTCTCACAGCTATTGAACAAGGTAAGGCTCTTTTTTTTAAATTTCATTAGTTCTTTCTTCTGCCTTTGACCTGGTTAGTAACTCCCTTTTACTGTCCCAGACGTCTTCTTTGGGACTTTCAGGTACAGTATTTCATTGGTTTTGTTCTTTCCTCACTGGCCATTCTTTTTTAGGTATCTCTCCCATCTTCGCTCTCAGATCCAATACCCCTTAGTTGCGGTGTTCCAAAGGGTTCTGTTATTTTCCCTTTACTCTTTAATGTCTTCCTTAGTCCATTAGCATCTCTTATTCAAGAACTACATATTAAAAGTTATATTTATGCAGATGACATCCTTTTAGTCTCTTCTCAGGATCCTTTTCACCTAGATTTTGGTTCCCTACAAAACTGCCTTAATGCATTCTCTTCTTGGCTTGTGTCTCATTGCCTTCACCTTAATTCTCTAAAAGCATTAGCAATTTGGCTCACCAGTCATCACTCTTCACCATCTTCTGCACCTATCCGCTTAGTAAATAATTTGAAATATCTTGGAGTTCATTTTGATAGTGCACTGACTTTTTCCACACATATCTCTATCACTGTTAGGAAGCGTTTCTATTCCTTGCGTATTGTGATAGAGTCACATCCAGGATAGTTGGGTTAAGGTGGCTTCAGTCTGAAATACAAGTCCCAGAAGGCATTGAAGGCAAGGAGCCAGGGGGTGAGATGAAGAACATGGACTGGACTCCTAGCTGCCATAGGGGAAGACATGAGTGTAAGCTGGCAGGACGTGTAGATTGGCTGCCACTAGGGGGAAAGAGAGATAGGAAACCCTGTGTGCAGGAGCGCATCATTAGTCTAATGCTTAAGTCAGCTGGTATGGGTGTGGGGGAAGCTAATGGAAGGAGAATGATTGGTTGTGGTAGCAGAAGCCAGGGATTGATTAGGCAGGTGGGAAGGAGTCCCAAGAGAGAACAGCAGTTGCAGGCTGAAAACCCTTGGGTAAGAGAAGTCCCTAAAGTATTAAAGTCCCAAAAGTATTTGCAGGCTGAAAACCCTTGTGTAATAGAAGTCCCTAAAGTATTGAATCTACCAGTGAAGCAGATGCAGGGTGGAATCCTTTGGGTATGAGAAGTCCCTAAAGTATGGAACCTATTATGAAGGTAAAGAGAGTAGAAGGTGAAACCTCTGCTTTGTGATTTAACTGTGATGATGAACTGAATGAACTGCTTCTATTTGGAATTGAACTACTATTTATTGTGCACTGGATAAAGAGCCCAAACTGAATCTGACTGTGAGTCTGTATTGAATCCTGATATGTGCTGATAGCCTACTGCTTAAAGGGGACTATTTGCCACACACTTTCAGGCGGCTTACATGTGCTTAAGATTGAAGGTGAATGCTGCTGTTGGAACTGTGTATCAGGTCTACTCCTCTCAGTACCCTTCTCCTCCATTGCCAACTCCAGGCTCCGCTCATTTTGCCTTGCCTCACCCTATGCCTGGAACAGTCTTCCTGAATCCCTTCGCCAAGCCCCCTCCCTACCCATCTTCAAATCCTTGCTTAAAGCTCACCTCTTCAATGCTGCATTCAGAACCTAACCTTTCAAACATATAGATTGCCCCAATCTGTCTGACCTATCTGATTAACTGTACATTTGTCTTTTTAGATTGTAAGCTCTTCGAGCAGGGACTGTCCTTCCATGTTAAATTGTACAGCGCTGCATAACCCTAGTAGCGCTTTAGAAATGTTAAGTAGTAGTAGTACTAGAAACATGCATGGAATAAAGTCCTTAAGAGTGAAGTTCATGGTGGACATTTATTTCTTGACTGTACCGGGAGCCTGTGGCTGGAGGAGATTGTTCTATCCTTGGCTGCACTTAAAGGTACTTGGTTACAGTATGGTGCACTCTTTTCATCCATTCCTCAAGTTTACTTTATGTGCTGGTTGCTTTGAAATTAGATTACTGAAACATTATATATGTTGGTCTTCCTGAGATTTCTCTCCATAAATTGTAGATGGTACAAAACACAGCCATTTGTATTCTCTCATGTACTAGATGCTTTGATCATGTAATACCTTTCCGGAAAAAAAAAAAAAAAAACATTGCAAGAAGACTGAAAGATTATCCAACCACTGAGAATTTTTGTTTAGTAGTTCAAAGTATGGTAATGCCTCACTTTGACTACTATAATGCACTGCTAGTGCGCTTGCCAAAATACGTTCTACAATCACTACAAGTTGCTCAAAATGCTGCAGCACAGGTTCTTCTGGGTATGAACTGCTCAGAACATTCCCTCCTTTAAAACCATCTTTCTAGACAAATACAGGAATTCGATGTTCTATATTGCTGGTCCCAGATTGTAGAACTCAATGCCTCACCAACTACGAGCCCTATACAATTTAGGTGAATTTAAAAAGGCACTAAAAACCATTCTCTTTCAGCAAGCATTTGGGGTCCCCTCCAAAGAAAAGCTGTGAACCACTGGTGCAATGCTGATGCAGAGTTAATTATGATTTATGTCTTCAGTATTGTTTTAGTTGATTATGTTATACGTCTTTAATACTGTGAATGTGTAGCGTCCCCCATGCAGGATTGTAGATGCGTGGGCTACAAGCCCTTTAAATAAATAAAATAAAATATTGACTTCCCAAAAAATATTGGATAATTCATAAAATCCTGACTCTCACCTTCAAAGCCCTACACTTGGGCTGCCCCTCATATTTAGCAAATCTTATTATTCCCTATTCTCCTGCCCATGCACTTCATTCGGCATTTGATTGACATTTGTCATTACCACCTGCTCATTGTTCATGATTGAGCTCTGCACATGCTTCTGCGTTCTTTTGTTTGGCCCCTTTTCTTTGGAACTCTTTACCATCTCCTTTGAAGTCAGAGCAGGGGCGTAGCCAGACACCCAATTTTGGGTGGGCCTGGGCCCAAGATGGGTGGGCAGAAGAACTCCACCTTGTCCCACAAGTGATTTGGTCTCTCCCTCTCTCGCCTGCATGCCATATGGTTTCTCAAACATCCCCCCCTCTCCCGCATACCTTTTAAATAGCAGATTTTCACCAGCAGCGAGCAGCAACTAATACACATTGCTCATGTTGGCCCCACAGCCTTCCTTCTGATGCAACTTCCTGTTTCCACATAGGCGGGAATACATCAGAGGGAAGGCTGTGTGGCCAGTGCGAGCAGTATGTATCAGTCGCTGCTCAGTGCAGGCGAAGATCTGCTATTTACAAGGTATGCAGGAGGGACAGTCATTGGGAGTTTTTGGCTGGTGGGGCTTGGGGATCCCTCCCAGCCACATCATAGGTGTGCTGCTATTGGGTGGGCCTGAGTTCAAAGTGGGTGGGCCTGGACCCACCCAGGTCCACCCTTGGCTACGCCACTGAGTCAGAGCTTTCATTCCCTCGTTTCCATTGTCTTCTTAAAGCACATTTGTTTTTCCAGGCATTTCCTGAATTCTAGCCCTTCCATGGAAGTCAGGATGTTGGCAAATAACTGGATGTTTCTGTTTCCCTACCCATCCTGTTCTTTTCTATTCTTTTATTTCTCTGTCCTATTTGATATTAGCATTCCTTTCTTATTTCTGTGATTCTAATTTTTGTATACCACTTTGATTAGTTTGTAAAAGGTGGTATATTAAGTTCCTAATAAACATAAACATAAAAGGGGAATGGGATTCAGCACACAAATAGGGATGGAGCCTACTGAGGAGACATGTGAGGTGCAACCAGGGGTGTAGCCAGACCTTGACGGGGAGGGGGACCAGAGCTCAAAGTGGAAGGGCACATTTTGGCCCTCTTCGCCGCTGCCGCCACTGCCGCCACTGCATGATAGTACCTTGGCTGGCGGGGATCCCCAACCCCTTCCAGCTGAAGCTTTTGTCCCGCGCTGGTCTTACATTGCCTGCTCTGCTCTGTTCTCAGTCACACCGTGCACACTAGTTTTAATGAAACTGAGCATGTGCGAAGGGTTGAGCATGCTCAGTTTCACTAAAATGAGCGTGTATGGCACAACTGAGAAGAGCATGGTAGGCAATGTGGTGAGACCAGTGTCCTATTTCTTCTCCAGAGATGGGTAGTAGCGAAGTACTTGTACTTTGTTATAGTTCTTAAGTACAAGTGGCAGTACTTTTTCTTGTAACAAGTCACATTTTGTTTACAATACTTTTTACTTTTAATGAGTTACATTTAAGTTGTACTTTTGTACTTAGTAACAAAGTACAAATTTGGAAAGTATTTTTTTAAAAAGTATTTTTTATCCCTCCGCTTTTCCCCCTCTACAGGCTTTCCAAACGATGTTAGACGCGGCTTGCAGCTGATTGGGCCTGAACTTCTGATACCAAAAACAGCTGAGCTGGGATGGGAAGTTCAGGCCTAATCAGATGCAAGTCAGGGTCTGACATCATCTAGAAATCCTAGTCCCAACCCTCTATACCTGCCCAGAACAGCTGTTGATTGGCTATTACTTTGTTGTTGTCAGGCTCAGCTGCCTCGTCAGCCTGAACCGCACCTTCACTGCATGCAGGGCCTGCTCCCTTTCCCCTTCCATCCACCATGGACCTGCAAAACAATTTGCTCCCTCCCTCCAGTTGTACCTCTGCCGGACTCGTGCTAATAAACTACCATGGGAGATACGTGGGACCTGACTCTCTGCAGTACTGCTAGTGCTTCCTGTGCCAGGCTCACCTCCACTGATGTAAACCTCTGGGACTGGCACAGGAAGCACTAGCGGTGCTGCAGACAGCCAGGCCCTGTGTGTCTCCCATAGTAGTTTATTAGCAGGGGCCTGGCAGAGGGGCATGGGATGGAGGAAGTGAGACTGTGCTGCAGGGACGCAGTGGATGGGGGGGGGGGGGGCAATAGAGACAGAGAGAGAGAGAAATTAGGCAAGACTGGATGGATGGGGATAGAGTAAGACAGTGACAGAGAGAGATGGAGTGATACTGGATAAAATGTGGGGAGAGACAATGGGCTAGGGGAGACAGAAATTGGGCAAGACTAGATAAGAGGGGAGGGAGAGAGAAACAAGGCAAGGCTGGATGGGTGGGTGGGGAGGGAGAGAGAGTGGACAGAGAGAGATGGGTGATACTAGATAAAGCGGGTAAGAGACAGGCTATAGGCTGGGGAGAGTGAGAGAAATTGGACAACACTGGATAGGTGGGGAGAGAGAGAGAAATGAGGCAAGACTGGATGGGAGGGGACGAGAGAGAGATAGTGACAGAGAGATGGAGCAATACTGGATAAAAGGGGGAGAGACAGAGGCTATGGGCTGGGGAGAGTGAGAGAAATTGGGCAAGACTGGATAGGTGGGGGCATTGGAGTCAACAAAGTATTAGGGGTGCTCAAGCACCCATAGCTGGAACAGATCAGTATTGGAGTTGGTTATAGTAGGAGAGGTGAAGAAGTATGGAAAAAAATGATACATGGACAGGAGACCCTTGGATAGGGAGTTAAAAGAAGACAAAAAAGCAGTAATCAGAGACTTGGACCAACACAATTAGAAAAATTAAATGGCCATAGAGCAAAGGTAGAAAAAAATAATTTTTTTTAGGACGTGGTAGCCGTGTTAGTCCACTTTAAGGGCCCTGTTTACTAAGGTATGCTAGCGTTTTTTGTTGGATTATTTGTAGTAAATAATTAGCAGATTTTTATACACACAGCTTCAGCTTTAGAAATGTTAATTTCTTTTCTTCATCTCTCTCATACACCCCAGAATAATTCACTGCTGAGTCACTTTAAAGTTGAAGTAACAAAACATCTGTTTACTCACAGTTTGTAGTTAGATTATATTCAGACAGGCTTATATATACATAATACTATACATTTGGATTATCAGCTCTTTCCATGTGCTTAGATGGTAATGGATGCTCACACCACCATAGATCCTCTCAGCTTAGGAGAGGTCATGAGCAGGGTTGCCAGGTGGAAAATTTTTTTCCAGCCTAAAGGAGCCCAAAATCCAGCCCAAAACCCGCCCAAACTCAAACCCCGCCCCTGACACCCCCGCACCTACACAGCGTGTGCTAAAAACACTACTGCGTCTCTAGCGCGGCTTAGTAAATAGGACTCTTAAGGAAGTTTAAGTCACCAAAAACTAGTAAAAAAATGTAATACTTTAATCCAATAAAAAGGTATTTTGCTGCTTTATTTGTTTTTAATGTAGCAATTGAATATGTAAGTTTTTGAAATTTACATCTGTTCTTTTTATATTTTGCATGGTACAAAGATATGTGTCACTGTTTCTGTTTCCTTGGTTTTGCACCGTATGTAGAGTATGGCTTCTTGGGGGTTCAGTGTAATTTTTGTCTACATATTTCTATTTGTAGTTTGTGGTTACTTATTCTATACTTCATGAGGGGCTGCCTCTGTTTATGGGTGAAAAAGGCAGGGTATTCTGTTAGCATCAAGTGTCTGTGTAGGACTAATCTGTACCAATCCAGTTTGTTTTGTTTTCCAACAGGTGTATTAATGTTTTTCTGCCCACTGCAATGTTCAGGGTTTTTTGTTTATTTTTTCCAGGAAGGACTTTGTGTGACCCTCTGGAAGTTAGCTTGTAAACATACTAGATTCTGTGATCCAACTTGTTAAAAATACTTTTTACTTTGTAGTAGAAAAGTAGTTTTAAAAGCTGTACTTTATTTCTTTTACTTGAGTAAATTTTTTTGGATAAGGCTTTCTACTTTTACTTTGCCTTTTTTGAAGCCGGTACTTTTCATTTTAATTAAGTACTTTTAAAAAGTAGCAAACCAATCTCTGTTTCATCCTCCCTTCCACAAGCAGGGACATGGGGGGGGGGGGGGGGGATCTCACATGTGTGGTTCTCAGGCAAGTGGGAAAGGGATGAGAAGGCACACCAGAAAACATGGTGAAAGGCTGGCTATTAGGGTCCATGAACCAATAATTCAAAAGGGAGCTGCTGTTACTGGACAGGATGGGGACCCCCAGTATCTGTCCTATTTTGGTGCCTTCTCTCCCCCCTCTACCTTGACCCATCACTGACCAGTTAATATGTCTGCTTTTCCCTCCTCTGTGCTCCAGTTGCTGTGCTCTCTGCAAACCAGCCACAATACTTCTTTCTTTACCTGCCTGCCTGTGTGGCTGTCTGGCACATTAGTCTCTCTGGTACACAGTGCCCCATACCCCCTGGCTCCAGCGGTGTTGCATGTAGAGGCAGACATCTTTGGGTTGCATGAAAATGGCATTCCTCAACATCATCTGTGTGCTGGAGGTGCCCATGGAGAGGTCTGTAAATAGGGTTACCATACGTCCGGATTTCCCCGGACATGTCCTCAAAAAGAGGACATGTCCGGGGCGTCCGGGGGGTTTTGGCCGCCCGCCCGTTTGTCCGGATTTCTGGGCGGGCGAGCGGCGCCGTGGGTCTCCCCTTCCCTTACTTCTGATCTGCCCCGCGCCGCCCTTGGGGGTTTAAATTTTTAATTTGCCGGCTCCGTCCCGTCATTTCAAAGCCCTGCCCTGTCTATTCTTCCCTCCCTTCGTGACGCGATTCGTTCTGCAGAGTCCCACCTTCTGACATCATTTCCTTGAGGGCGGGACTCTGCAGAACGAACTCGCGTCACGAAGGGAGGGAAGAATAGAGACAGGCAAGTAAATCTCTTTCAAACAAACTTGAAAAAAAGTTTCTATAGTGCTATTGTGGCCAATTAAACAAGAAATTCTGTAGGTACCCTTTTACGAAAATCTCTCGTGTATGATTTACCAACTTGGCTTCAACCTTTTGATGTCATCCCGGCTCTTGCTTTCTTCAACCACCTTGCATACAGCAGTCAATAGTTTGTTTTGTTCTGACCAATATGTTGCATGGGAGTGCTCATTTCAGCTCTTTGACGTCATGCAGATTGCGGACACCTGTCATTAAATGTTTGGGAGGAAAGAAAAACCCCAACACATACCAGCTCCCGTATGTGCAAGAGCAGGGGTAGAGGGGAAGAGGAAGAGCTAGCCACCTGGGAGTTGTAGTCTTTTCAGCACAAGCTCTGTCTGGAAGGAAAGGAGACAGAGGACAGATTACAACTCCCAATGTGCCTTGAGCTGAGAAGGTGTATGATATCGTTGGTGTTTATCCTGGAGATGGGGATAGAAGCAGGAAGAAGCTTGTATATCAGGTAAGTAAGGATAATGTCATTGTAAAAGCCTTTAGTTTGGAGTTTTTTTTGTTCTTTTCAGTTAAAAATGGAGAACCGCTTTGGCTGGAGGGGGGGAGGAGTATTCTACTGGGAGTTTCTAATTGTAAGGTGTGTATAGGTCATTCCCCCCCCCCCCCCCCCCCCCCCCCCGAGTATGGTGAGATTTTGGATGGCGACATAAAACTTTTCTGACACGTACCTTTTATCCAGGAGGGCAAACTGTTTAATTATTAGGTGGAGGAAGCCTGTTGTTAAAGCAAAACAATAGAACCCCTGACAGCTACACAGACTCAACAACCATTAGCACATGTTTATACCTACTGAGGGGGAAATGCCTGCAGGAACTTCTGCTCAGGTAGGAGGATTGTCCCCAACAACTTCTTCTTATTTTGGTGCAAACACTGCTGGGCAGACTTGGGTCTAGAGAATGGTACTTTGGGACCCTCCTGAGGGGATGGAGAGAACCCAGGGGTCCTACAAAGGGAGATTAGATGTTGTATGTCACTAAGGTGAGTAATTGGGAGACTTTTGTGGAGTCTGGGATTCATGGAGAGAATAGGAATGGTGGAAGAGGGATTGAATATGGGGAAATACTCCAGCATATATATTTCCCCGCCATGTTCAACCCCTAGATAAAAGCCAGGATCAGCAGCCATTCATGGATACCCAAAGAAGACTCCACTATACACTAATTGGGCTCATATGCTTGGGTATCAATGAATAGCTGCTGATCCTGTACTGATTGTGTGATCTTCATAAAAACACTTAAATTCTTAGAGCATAGAGGATAAGTCAGGAGACAGGCAGGGCAGTATATTGCTAGGTAGCAGATTTAATGCTAGAAGTGTAGGGAAAGGAAAGTTTTTATTGAGCGTCCATTCTATGAAAGTTATGTTTAAATCTGTTTATTGAGCAACTTAGAACTTGTACAGAATCACAAATCAAACCACATATATATTGTATCTAACTCATAACAATGTTCCCGTGCATTTTACATTTTTATCCCAACCCCCCACCCTTTCCATGCCCTCAGATACCTTTAAAAGACATGTTTCTCATAACTCTTTAACATTGCCAGCATACAACTAGTCCATTTCTCCCAGAGAGCCCAAATACCAGCATCCCATTGCCAACCTCGTAATATTCACTGTACAACAAGCTTCTTCATGGCAGAAACTAATAAGCCAGTCATTATGCAAAGCTGCAAAGGGTCTCCACTCTTATGACCCTTCGGCTGCATGTCGCCTCTGTGGTGTTTGCTCTGGCTTCTGGGTGATCAGGATATGAACCCTATACCCTCCCCCCCCCCCCCCCACCTTCCCCTCCCTTCCTAACCATACAATAAGTCCTAAGCTTAATGCAAGTAGTCTCTCAGTGTGATGTGGTCCTCAATCTGTACCCATTTGACACAGCGAGATTCGGCCTACCCCTCTCTTACAATGATCTAAGTGCAGTCAAAAATTCAGTATGAAGCTTCTCCCCCGTGAGGGCAAAGTCAGCCATAGAGGTTCCCATTGCATTCGAAACTGCTGCCCAGGTACACTATCCCATGATTTAACCTGACATCTATCTGTTCTCATCTGGACAATCATCTGAGATCTCCAAAATGTCAGAGAGGGTCCCGTTTCTGATGTCCAAGATTTTAGAATGGATGTAAGCCCGAAATAAACAGCCCTTTGTATATATCCTTTAAATCCTGCTGGCGGCGGAGACGTGTAGCTATTTTTGAAAAAGATTATTAAGGGATCTTTCAACAGTGTACATCCCCACTGACTATCTATCGTCTGCAAGAGCCCTCCCCAAAACTGTTGCACTCGTGCACAGCGCCAAAACATATGACCCAAAGATGCAGTAGCAATTCCACATTTGGGGCAAGAACCATCACAGTTAGTGATCATCTTAGAAGCTCTCCTGGGGGGTATATACATTCGTAACAAGATTTTATACATACGTTCCCTCTGTGGAATCGAAATCCTCATAGAGTATAACTGTTTTATAAAAGATTTACATAAATCTTCAGTCACCTCACAATTCAAATCCTCCCTCCAGCCACGGACCAAGCGTGCGTAATCTATCTCAGATGATGTCTCTCTCAATTGCTGGAGATGAAACCTGAGTGGCACCGACATCTGCGCCCCCAAGGAATACATTTCTGCCAACACTTCTTGGACGTCTTCAGTTAAGTCCGTCCAGCATAGGGAGGAAATGTAATGATGTAATTGAAAATAAGCAAAATGATGACTTGTCTCCTCCCCCAATACCGTCGTTAATTCTGAAAGGGCCTTTAGCCTCCCCTCCTCAGTGAGCACATGAGATAAGTATATTAAACCCTTCCTTGCCCAGCGTATAAACACTCCTCCCCCCTGACCTGGCGGGAAAGCTGGATTATCACAAATGGCCAACCATGGCGTGGTCTTACCCGAAAACTGATGTCTTCTACAGATCCATCTCCAAGTAGCTCTCAGAGCTGGTAACAAAGGATGATGTGCTAGTGCGTGTGGAGGCATCCCTTTCCCCCCATGCAAGAGACTACTAAAGTGCCACCCCGGGAACCACCTTACCTCCGCCTGTGTCACTGAAAACTCAGAGGTACCCCGAAACCAGTCATTAATGTGCCGCATTTCACATGCCACCGATAAGGTCTTTATGCTGGCCAGGCCCATCCCACCGCAATCCCTAGGCGATGTGAGAGTGGACATCGGGAGTCTGGGCCTTTTCCCCTGCCAAAGATATCGTTGGAGAAGGCGATTCACTCTCTTTTCATCTGTTCCCTTCAAAAATATTGGTAATTGTTGGAATAAATATAGCCACTTGGGGGCAATCAACATGTTAAAAAGCGCTATTCGCCCCCACAACGATAATGGCAGGCCCTCCCAGAGTGCCAGTTTCCGCTTTGTCAGCTCCAGCATTGGTTTAACATTGCCTGAGTAAAGCCGTTTTAAATCTCTGGGGAGAAGGACACCTAGATATTTCAATTCTCTATCCACCCATCGCAAAGGGAATTCCCCCCTCCACTCACGTTGTACCGTCTAGTCTAGGGTCATTGCACAAGATTTTTGTAAATTTAAGGAGAAGCCGGAAAGCCTACCAAATTCTTTTATGTTAGACAGGGCCTTCCGCAAGGAAACCTGCGTATTCAACAACATCATCACAATATCATCCGCATATGCCAGCGTTTTAACTATTTCAGAGCCAATGTCCACCCCCACCACCCCCACTGAGCTATTCAATACTCTGATTAAGGGCTCTAGAAAAAGGTCAAACAATATAGGGGACAAGGGGCACCCCTGTCTAGTTCCCCTGCATATGGGAAACCAGTCCGATCTACCCCCATTTACTGCAACGTGTGCTCCTATTCCAGTGTATAATGTTTTTATGGCTGTCCAGAACCCTTCCGGCACTTCCATCCACTGCAGTAAGTAAAAAAGGTATTCCCACCCCACATTATCGAAAGCCTTCGAGGCGTCCAGACTGACCAACACTGCTGGATTCCCCCCAGAGACACTCTTGGCCATTGCCAATAAAATTCTACGAACGTGCAGTACCGAGTGTCTCTTCGGGACAAACCCCACCTGCGCCGTACTCACCACCCCTGGAAGATAACCAATCAATCTATTCGCCATCATTTTGGATAAAAGCTTAATGTCCACATTTATCAGCGAGATGGGCCGGTATGATTCAGGATCTTCTGATGGTTTACCCGGTTTAAGGAGCATAACTATTAGAGCTGTGTTTTCATGTGGCGGGAACGTTCCAGAGTCAAGCACTGCATTATAATACTCCAACAAAGGCCTCAACACTGTAAGCTGCATAGTTTTATAAAATTCTCCCGAAAAGCCATCAATTCCTGGGGAAGAATTTAATTTCAACCCCTTTATTGCCGTCTGCAATTCCTTAGGTTGGAAGGGGCCAGCTAAAACTTCTTGAGCCTCCGGAGAGAACTTTCCCATCCCTGCCCGTTCCAGAAAAGCTACCACCTCTTCTTTGTTCGGAGGGCTCCTATGCGCATACAAATCTTGAAAATATTCTTTGAATATCTGCAAAATTCTTCCTGTGCGATTTGTTACTCTCCCCTTTACATCTTTTAGAGCTCCTATGGTCCTATTACCCTTCCACGATTTTACCATGCGGGCCAGGAGCCCGCCCTGGCGGTCCCCATGCCTGTAGAACCTATATCTCTGAAAAACCATCTGTCTTTTGGTCTGTTCATGGATCAATGAATTGAGGGTTACCTGCAAGGATATATAATTTTCTTTATTAACCCGAGAAGGGGATTCTAATAATGCACGCTTGGCCCGTCGCAGCCGCCCAGTTAGATTTATAATATTTGCCGCTACTTTTTTACGTCTCGTGGCTGTGTACTGAATAATGTCCCCTCTCAGAACTGCCTTTGCTGTACACCAAAACAGCCCTGGATCCTCCCTGTGCTGCTCATTGTGAAGAGAGAATTCCTCCCACTTCTCCTGCAAGTATTTAAGAAACTCCTGGTCTTTGACTAAGTAATTTGGAAATCGCCAGCGCCTTATGGGATGACTGTCCCCTGGGGCCTCCAGCGCTACCCATATCGGCGCATGATCCGAGATCACCACCTGTTCTATCTGTGCCTCCGAGATCTCTGAGAAAAGACCGGATGAGACAAACACATGGTCTAAACGTGCCCAAGAGCCATGTGCCCTTGATCTATGGGTAAAATCCCTCTCTTCCGGGTGCAGTGACCTCCAAGTGTCAATTAATCCTAAGGATGTGGCAAATGTCAACAAAGTCCCTGCCCCCCCTGTATTCAAAGTCCCTTGTGCTCTACTTCCCGTGCTATCCAGGGCAGGATCCACCAAGGCATTCATATCACCCGCAATTATTAGGGTCTTTCCTTGGAATGGTACTAGGTTCTTGAAAAGGTTAGGGAAGAACCCCGGCTCCCAAGGAGTAGGTCCATAAAGAGATAACAAATATACCTCCCTACCCTGTAAACAGAGCTTCACCAGCAGATATCTTCCCTCCTCATCGGCCATGACCCTCTCAACTGAGCAAGCCAAGGACTTCCTAAACAGTATTGCCACCCCCCCTCTGCGCACTCCTGAGGAGGCCCATTCTACCTGCCCCACCCACGTCCTCTCCAACTTTTTATGTTCCTCATCAGATAATCTAGTTTCTTGAAGACAAGCGATATCCGCCTGCAGCCGGTTCAAATGTGCCAGAATTTTCTTTCGCTTTATCGGGGAGGAAACCCCCCCCACATTCCAGGATATTATCTTACATGAGGAAGAGACAGTTGTCTATAAACCCCACCTGTGATCATGTTTATGTATATACATCGAGACCGGGAGCCCAGCCCTCCCCCCAGCCTCTTGAATCTCAAACCACTACCGTGCCAGCACCTTAACTTTCCCACTTGCATATATTCATCGCCTAGATATATTACATTGCTCCCCGCTCCCTCCCTACCCATCCTACCCGCCCCCCACTGACCAAAGTCTTCCCTCCCCCCCCCAACCCATCTTATCCATCTTCCCCCCCCCTCTCACCCTTTGCCCTTGCCCCTTATAACAAACACATGCTTGTGATGGGCCTAAACCCATCCCAGGAATCACATACATGCTAGGACCCCCGCTCCCCCCCTTTACTTTCAACATCAGCAAAACATCATCTGTTACATAACACATATCAGTAAACATGACCTCATTTTGAACATTACAAGATCAGTAAATCAGCTCTTCCATTCCACGCTCACCAGCTTTACATCTGATTTCTGACCCTACTTTGTCCTCAGGTGGACTCCCTCCTCTCCTCAATGTCCTGATTCATAAACTCTGAGGCCATTGCCACGGATTCAAAAGTATTCCATTTGCCATCTCGCTGGATTTTCAGGACAGCCGGGTAGCTCAGCATGAAACGGATCTTTTTGTCTGCCAACTTAGAACATAGAGGATGAAACCGCTTTCTGCGTTCCTGGACTCCGGCCGAATAGTCTGGGAAAATCAGAATCCTGTTGTCATCATATTTCAAAGTCTCTCTCTTCGCTTTATAGCCTCTTAGGATTTCCTCCTTATGTAAATAATTATGAATTTTCACAATAGCCACTCGGGGCCTGGTCTTGTCAGCTTGCAATCTGCCGATCCTGTGTGCCCGCTCAAGGCACAGTGCCCCGTTGCTGTCTGATAAAGCGAATTCTTGCTTCAGCCACGCTTCCAATATCGGTCCCAGATTTCTTTCTGCAATCGATTCAGGAAAGCCCACTATCCTTAAATTAGAACGACGGGCTCTGTTTTCCAACTCTTCGATCTTGTCTTTTTGTTGTTGTAATTGAAGCACCATATCTTTCAGTTTTGGTTCGGCAGTATTCCATGCGTCTTCTGCAGCGGACACGCGGTTTTCCACATCCAGCGTGCGTTTCGTTAATTCCGCTATTACAGCGTCCCACTTACTCATTTTGTCCGCCAATGCCTCAAATCGCGGTTCCAGAGCCAGACCCACCGCCTTGACTATTTGGGCCACTTGTTGTTCCGTGAACTCAATATTAGATCCCGCTGTTGCGGTCGCCATTTTGGGTTCCGCGTCTGGTGTCGCGGTTCTCCCTTTTTCAGTTTTAGAGCTCTTTCGTGCAGTTCCTGCCGGCATCGAAACCAAGAACTGGTCCATCCACTATTCGTACGCTGATTTCGAGCGTCTCCCCGCTTCTCAGCGAGATCCAATTCCCGTTAAATTGAGGGGAAAGAGCGGGGGCCCCGGAGCACAACTATTTCACAGCCGTTGCTCTCACTGCATCACGTGATCCCCTCTATGAAAGTTATAAATTGTAAATTAATTTGGGATTGCTCTTTCATTTTTCAAAGTATAACAATTTGAAATATTATTCAAATTTAAATTCGATGACTAGCATGGAGGGGGCGTGACAGGGGGGCAGGGTGAGGATGTAAAAGGGGCGGGATGTGGGCGGGGCAGGGCAGGGGGCGGGACATGTGTCCTCTTTTTGAGAGGACAAAATATGGTTACCCTATCTGTAAAGGAAGAGTAGTGCCAGGTTAGGTCATGCAACAAATATATTTTCTCCACTTTTGATATGCAGGTGATAACAGTGACTTTGAGGCTGAGGCAGGACCCAGCAGCCAGCAGCCCAGCCAGCCACATGAGGAGGAGGAGGAAGAGACAGCAGCAACAGTGGCACCACCAGTGGGAGATATAGAGGCACAGGATATCACTGTTGGCAAACAGGTGGCACAGGAGATATCTGAAGGGGGGCAGACAGAGGAGCCATCAAATGTAGACCTCTCCCTCCCCCAGTAGCATTTGTAGATGTGCCAGGGCAGGGAGACTGATGAGGGTACTGAGGAGCTACAGACCACCCACAGAGGGGGAGTTCACCAGCACAGGTGGCAGGTGATAAGGCTGGCCACAAGACTACTAGCTGAGAACCAAGGCATGAAGGAAGTTGAACATAGTGCTTCAGGGGGGTCCAGGCACAGGAGGTGCAAGAGAGCACCTCATGTGAGAGGAGTTCTGCTGGGCACAGGAGGCTGCAACAGAGCAGCAGCACCTCATGAGGGAGGAGTACTGCCAGCCTCCTGAGAACATCTGGCGCCAGCTTCTAGGGGTCCACCAGGATCTGCGTGCCTACACAATAGCCACTGGTGGAGAACCAGTGCCCCAGGCTGGCCCACCCCCATCTGATCCCCAGCTACCAGGTGGCCAGATTTTAGGAGGGTGGCTGAAGCAGCAAACACCTCTGCAGAGAGCAATGCAAGCCCCAGGGGAAGAGGACAGGGACAATGTGGTTGCTGCTGTGAGGGACCCCTCCTCAGCAGCTTCTGGAGGGGGTGTTGGAGGACAAGTGCCTCACAGAGGGGAGGCGAAGGGGGATAAAGGCATAGTGCCTTCCGGTGGTGGGCTGTGATGGGGGGGGGGGGGGTGTAATGGAGGGGTAGTGTGATGGGGTGGGGAGGAGGGGTGTATGATGATGGGATGTGATGAGAGGGGTGTGATGGTGAGTGTAGGGTTGGTGTGTTGCACAAAATAAATATCACATACCTTCACTAAAAATGGCCTGTAAAATGGCCCCCAAGCTGGTGTGCACTCTACTCTGCTTTGAGGGGGGGGGGGTGGAGGAGGGGGCTCCTCATCATCATTTTGGGCCTGCTGCTGTGGTTCCTCTGGAAGGGCCTGTCTTCTGCTGTAGGCATGCATGAAGCAAGCAGCAGGCCATGTAGATCTTGGCAACCTTTTGAGAGCTATAGAAGAGCTCCCCTCTGGACCAATTGAGACACTGGAACCCATTCTTGAGCTGTCCGAATGTGCGCTCTATGATGCCATGTTTGGTATGATGTCTGCTGTTGTAGTCCTCCTTCACCACACTTTGGGGGTGCACTAGCAGGGTCATGAGACAGGTCCACTGTGAGTATCTCTGTCACCTGTGAAGGGAAGCAGAATGAAAGACATGGGACTGAACAGAGGAACACTGAGAGACAGAGGACAAGCAGGTTAAGGGGTATAATTGGCTGGTCTGGGTACCGTGTGGAGGTGGGGTGGGAATTGTGGGATGTGGAAACACCTGAAGGGAGGTAGTGCTAAAGGTTTGTGGGAGGAGGGGTATGGGGTTGGCGATCCCTGTTGCGCCTACCTAGGAGCCAGCTGACGGTGATCTCCCCTCAGTCAAACCTACAGTATATTTCAGAATGTTATAGTATGTAGGCATCATGGGTTGAACTTGGGTGTCGGACACACACATGCACAATCTCCCTCTGGAAGTCACACTCAACTTGCATATTCATAGAGTGGAAGGCTTTTCTATTCCTATAGGTGGCCTCTGCCGGGGGGGGGGGGAGGGTCTGAGTGTGACGTGCAGTCGATGGTGCCTATGACTGAGGGGAAGCAAGCTATGCCACAGAAGTGAGTCATGTTGTTCTGCAGGACCTGGGGGGTAGTGGGGAAGGTGATGTACTCTGAGGTGTAGGTAAGGAAAGCATCATGCAACTGGGTGAGGCAATTGGAAATGGCAGGCTGGATCAGGCCTATGTTCACAGCTAGGACAAACTGGATGCTACCAGTGGCCAGAAAAGTGATGGAGGCGGTGACCTTCAGGTGGACATGGATTGGATTGTTTCTACGATTCATGGGCTGTAGAAGGGGTTGGAGATGGTCACACAGGTGCTGGATTGTAGCCGTGTTACACTGGTACCTGGTGAGGCATTGGGCATTGGTGAGGTCCAGGAAACAGGTGCAGGGCCTGAATACCTGGGGACGGGGGTATCTCCTGCGGGGCCTCTTCTCCAAAGTCTATTCCACCTCCATCAAACCATGAGCCAACAGTGCAGTGCGGCCATTTCCAAACACCAAAGGTGCAACTGACTTACCCCAAAATAAGGGTTGTGCAAACCTCTACCTACTGCACCTAGTGAGTCTAGTGAGTGTCTCCAACAACAGACAATGCCCAGCACTCACTCTCCCAACATCAGCACTCAGTCCTCACACACAGCTGCAACACAAATCACTCACTCCCCTTCCACCAACAAACAGTCTTCACACACACAGCAGCAGCAGCAGCAGCAGCAGCAGCACAGAACACAGTGACAAACTGGGACTGGACAAACAGAGGTACACTGAGAGAAAGAGGACAAGCAGGTTAAGAGGTATAATGTAGGGTGTGGGGAAAGAGGGAGAGATACAGGAGAAGGTATGGGTGTGGCTGGGGGGGGGGGGCTAGCAGGTATGGGCGAGGCCCTGAGAAGTTGAGCCACAGAGGAGGCAAGGAAGGAAATGTAAAGGGAACAAGGCTGAGACTGTAGCAAACAGACAAACGGTAAGATAACACTCAACAACACTCCTAGCTCACCACTCTCCATCTCCACAAAATCACAAATCAGTCAAAAGAAAAGTTGGCTCTTACCCTAAATGCTTTTAAAGCAGGTCTAATTGCAGAGGTTTTTCATCCCACTAGTAGGAAATCATTTTGCTATCTATTATGGTCTGGAAATGTCTATTCTTAAAGTCTGCCCATGGCACACCCACATCACACCTATGAAACGCCCCGTCTGGGAATGTTCAGTTTTAGATGTACTGTCATCTTGAAATGTTTTTTTTTTCTTTTTGTTTGATTATATACTTTGGATATCTGCCTTTTGGGCCATTTTTGGACATTTTTCTCTTTCACAAATGAGCCCCAGTCTTTTATATTTTCAAAGTATCTTGGTTCAGTTCTCTTGATATGAAAATTTAAAAAGAATGTTCTTAAGAGTAAGAATTTTGGCTATAGGTGCAGTTCTAATACCCTGTAGTCTTAATACTTAGGTGTCAAGTGAACTTTTTCACTTCAAAATGAGTACTACTAGGGATCTCTACAGGTCTTTCATCCAAACCTTCCAAAATTAAAAGAAAGTATATATTATAAGTGCTTGTAAAAACAATTTTTGGGGGGGAGGGCGGGGTATAAATTTAAAAATAAATAAATAAAAACAAATATGAAATCAGATTTTGAAGTTAGAACCAAAATGATAGTGTGCCGCTTTGAAATTTATATGGCTTGTTAGCTAGATCCCAGTATAATTCAAAGCAAGTGCTAAATGTCTAAATATTGAATAAGCAAGCACATTAAAAGCAGCAATCCCGCTGTGTGCGACAGGATTTTTACGTCATATTTTTTTAAAATCAGAAAATGTTAAGTATCTTCCATTGAAAAATAATTATAAGAACGAACTTTAACGGCTAAATCTTCGCAGACAACTTGAGAAACTCGGACTGAAAGAGTAGTCTCATCTGCCTTTCTCCTTTGTAGGATGAACCACTAGTTCAGTCATTTAAAAATAAAAATGCAATGAATGGATTAAACGAAGTATTTTTTTTTTTAGACGAAATTGGAAAACTATTCTAGGGCATCTACGAGTTAATATGCAACAACGATTCTCTTCATGCGATACAACCAAAAGATTATACAGAACCGTATGTCCTCTAGTGGTCAGACACACGTTAGCAAGTAGAAATTTCCTTTCCAACATGTTTAAGTATTGTACATGTGAAATATATTTATCAAGCTATATCTCAGCTTTACCTCAGAAAAGCAGTTGCTAGATTTCTATATAATTCCATATAAAGTACAAAAGTTTGTTCATACTAGTATGGATATTAACTTTGCTATGAGTTATTAAACAGATCCCAGCAACACATTCTAGATCAATAAACTTCCAAAATATGTGAAAATAATGTATAAGGCTAATGATATTATTAAGCAGAGATGCAAAAATATTGGGTTTTAATAATCTGTGCTATATGCTGTAAAATTGATATGTTCAAATGACCAAAATATTGTATTTCTTTAAAATTAGCATTATGTTGAAAATCTAGCATTTATAAATCAAAAATTCTACCTGAAATAAAAGGGTATATTGTAAGGAAGGTGGCTGTGTAAGCAATAGCTTGTGAAGAAATATTTTGTTTCAGTTTATAGCCCTCTTTTAAAATCATTGAGCTGAAGGAAGCACACGTGCTGTAGATATACAGACCAAGACTGCCAAAATTGGTTACATTATAAAATAGTACATAGTACACAGAAGTACATATAATGCACTTATAGACATCTTTTTATTTTGAATTTTTTTACTTCAGAATTCCTTTCACAATGAAAATGAAAGAGTTGTCAAAAGTCCAAAATATTAATGTTGGAGACAATTACCAGTTTTTCTCTGTGTTCTATATAATTTACACAATTAGGGTCCTTGTACTAAGCTGCGGTATGCAATAATGCATGCTTACGGCAGATTAAAATCCACTACCACAGGGACAGTCTTAGCAATTGTGGGACCCTGTACAGACCAGTTTGATGGGGCCCCCTGTCCCCATCAAGCCCCACCCCTTCTTGACAAGATGGGTTTAAATTTTTTTTTTATTTCAAATAAAGACAAATCAAGCAAAACTTGTACAGAAAAATTAATTCAAATAAGCACAATGCTAACATAGGACACCTTTGGGTTTAACAAGCAAAACCATGTAAGGACCAGATAAACAAATTTAAACAATTGCCCCTAATATGTAATTCTTGGTAGCAATAATGAAACAGTGATTGAATATTCACATAGTAAGCAGTCTGAGCCAACAGATTTATTTTCCACTGAACATAATTAAATTTGTATGAACTTGGCTGCTAATAGTGTGCTGAACTGGACAATTCTGGCACATTTAGACTGACTCTGGACAGTTGTGCACGAAGGAAACCCATCCTTCATTATTCAATACCTTTTCTGTGAAAGGGAAGGGAAAGGGAAATGGGACTTGATATACCGCCTTTCTGAGGTTTTTTGCAACTACATCCAAAGCAGTTTACATATATTCAGGTACTTATTTTTGTACCAGGGGCAATGGAGGGTTAAGTGACTTGCCCAGAGTCATAAGGAGCTGCAGTGGGAATCGAACTCAGTTCTCCAGGCAAGTGCATTTTTATGATATACCACAGCATTCCACAAAGCAAAAGGAGCAAGTTCCCACATGCCATCTTTTTTTCCTTTTGTTGTAGGCACAGGAAAAAAAATATTTTAAATGCTCCCAGGTTTCAAGAATTCATGTTTAGTGGGATATAAATGCCATAAATAAGTAGATAGATCGATAGAAACTCTGAATGTTGAGCACCTGATTCTCATAACATGATGTCTCTTTAATGGCCCTTTACCAGGAGAAATGGAAACTGTTGAGCACCTGATTCTCATAACATGATGTCTCTTTAGTAGCCCTTCACCAGGAGAAAAAAATCTCTGCACAAATATAACAGTACTAGGGTGTTCCTTTAACTAGCCCCTCCAAATGACACACTGATTACGATTTATAACAAATCACTACTCTACCTATAAAAAGTTATTCTGTTATTATACTTCCTCTGTGTTCAATCCGTATGCACAAGACGGCATGTTTAAAAATCTAAGTGAGATTAAATAAAAATTCCACCAAAAATAAAGAAAGACAATGTGGATGCAGCAGCTCATAGGTTTGTTTGCTTGTTTGTTTTGAGTGCACTGGGATCTGGCTGTGCAAGGAAGGGGAAACATAAGTTACCTTGGCGTTGTTTTTTTTTTTTTACAGTATCCTCCCCTTCCTCCCACATATTCCAGACCTCCTTCCCGCTCCCCCGATCTGCAGAGGGTCCTCCCGGAACACACCTCAAGCCACCCTGGTGGTCTAGTGGATTCTTAGGGGCAGGAAAGATCCCCAGTCTTTCCTGCCTGCTGCTGCTGACCCTCTTGCTGCCATATCTTCTTTAAAATGGCTGCTGAGACTTCCAACTGCGACCTTGCAAGACTTCAGCGGAAATCTCACGAGGCTGCTGCTGGAAGTCTCGGCAGTCATTTTTAAAAAGCGATGTGGCAGCAAGAGGGTCAGCGGCAGCAAAGACGACGAGCACTTGGATTTTTTTTTCACTTTTTTAAGTTGTATGAAGTCTTTATTGAACATTTATCAATAAAGTGATGAGCGCTTGGGCATTTTTTCGAGTGTAGAACAGCCATAATGGCCGTCCATGACGAGCACTTACTACTACTACTACTACTTAACATTTCTAAAGTGCTACTAGGGTTACGCAGCGCTGTACAATTTAACATGGAAGGACAGTCCCTGCTCAAGGAGCTTACAATCCAAAAGACAGGTGTACAATCTAGAGACAAGTGTGCAATCTAAAAGACAAGTGTAGAGACAATCTGATAGGGCATACTATATTTCTCGAAAGGTTAGGTGCCGAAGGCAGCATTGAAGAGGTGAGTTTTAAGCATAGATTTGAAGATGGGTAGGGAGGGGGCTTGGCGTAGGGGTTGAGGAAGATTGTTCCAGGCATAGGGTGAGGCAAGGCAGAATGAGCGGAGCCTGGAGTTGGCAGTGGTGGAGAAGGGTACTGAAAGGAGGGATTTGTCCTGAGAGCGGAGGTTACGGGCAGGAACATAGGGGGAGATGAGGATAGAGAGGTAGTAAGGAGCCGCAGACCGGGTGCATTTGTAGGTAAGGAGTAGAAGCTTGAATTGTATGCGGTATCTGATCAGAAGCCAGTGAAGTGACTTGAGGAGAGGGGTGATATATCGGTTCTGGCGGAATATAAGATGTGCGGCAGCGTTCTGAACGGATTGAAGGGGGGATAGATGGCTGAGTGGGAGGCCGGTGAGGAGTAAGTTGCAGTAGTCAAGGCGAGAGGTAATGAGAGCGTGGACGAGAGTGGCCATTTTAGCTCCCCCTGACTTTTTTTTACATTTTAATAATTTTTCCAATCCCGCGCAGCCCCAATGAGAGGTACAGACCTCTTATTAGATTTTCCACCGTTTTCCAGCGTTAAGGCAGTCGGCCGTTTTAGCCCCCCCTGATTTTTTTTTAAACATTTTAATAATTTTTCCAATCCCGCGCAGCCCCAACGAGAGGTACAGACCTCTCGTTAGATTTTCCACCGTTAAGGCAATCGGAAAAGGTTAGTGCATCTCATTACAATAAGGTTTCTACACGATTTGCTCATCTACATTCCGTTTTCGTTAGCTGCTACCGTCGTTGGAAAAAAGTGTTTAGTGCATGCCATGGTTTACTACTTGCTCGTTAATGGCTTGTTAAGGGCTTGCTAAGTTCGGACAGATAAATATCTTTTGTTGAAGTCCTAAACAGCTGTTAATGATTCACAAATTTGCAACTATTTATATGTAGTTCACAAACCATTTGTATTCACTCAGACTGTGCCGCTTTGTTTCTTTGTCACTGATTCCACCTTGTAAAGAATACATTTTATTAATTATAGGCAACATTCATACTACATTTGACACAATTTGTATTTAGTATACACGAACCACAACCCTGACTGAGCAAAACATTTTCTCAAGGGGCAAAAAATGGCATAAAAACCTTAAGCAGGTCCTAGATTTCATAGCTCAGTACAGCCGATTATATTCAAAGTTATGAATTATTATTAGTCTATCACTTCTCCTTTTTGTTGTTCAAAATAGCAAATATATGCAGAGAGAGTTTCAGTTATTGGAGAACAGCTTTTAACAGACAGGCAGGGCTTGGAGAAATCTGGCACAGAGTTTGGTTATTAAAATTCAGATGGGAGATGAATATTTCCTATATGCTAAAGTACAACCCCCCCCCCCCCCCCCACACACACACACACACAAACAAAACACACGAATATACTAAGTTTTCATAAATAGGTATTTAACTATTAAGGTGGAGAATTTGGATTTGGAGCTTAAGCACAGTATACATGAATTTTGCTAAATAATCCTAAGGGGTCATTTTACTAAGCTGCGCTAAAAAGTGGCCTGCATGCTGATTTTCCAATGCTCTGAGGGCACTTTTAGTGCAGCAGTAAAATTGATGCATTTTCTATTTCCTCCATTAATGGCCACATGCTAATTTCCCAATTAGCAAGTGGCCACTAGCACATGAGCTCTTACTGCCACCTATTTACTCGGCAGTAAGGGCTGACACACTAACTATGTGCTAATTAGTTAGTGCGCAGCAATGCAGCTGAGCTAGCTGATTAGAACTGGGCACCCCCAGCGCTAAAAAATATTTTCAATTTTTTTAGTGCATGGGAAGTGCATGCTGTTCCAAAAAGTACCGCAGGACACCTGAGTGCACCCTATGGTAGTCTGGGACAGGGGCGGTCGCACAGGGCCTCACGCTCCCAGGGGCCCCGTGGCGGCCTTGGCATCTCCCTTCCATTCTCTGCTATTGCTGTCTTCTCTCCTGTTTAGAGAGTTGCACTGGAGCAGGGGGAATGCACAGCGATCTAAGCTTTGCTTCTCCTCCACCGAACCACAGGATGCCATTCCGGCACATACCTCAAGCAACCTGGTGCTATAGTGGATTCTCTGGATTACAAGACCCACTCGGCCACAACTGTACTTACTTGGATGTCCCTCCCTTACTTCCAGGTCTCTGAGCTGAGTGAAGCACAGCCAAGAAGGAAGTTTTTATTATTGCGTGGGGGGGGGGGGGGCACAAAAAGGACGTTTTTTTTTTTTAAGCAAAGTTTATTTAAAAAAATCAAACAGGCTCCGATGCTGCAGGCTCTTTTTTGGACATTCAACCCCGCAATAATAAAAACGTCCTTTTTGGCCATGCTTCACTTAGCTGAGAGACCTGGAAGTCTCTGAGCCAATCACAGTGTGTAAACACACTGTGATTGGCTCAGAGACTTCCAGGTCTCTCAGCTGAGTGAAGTATGGCCAGAGACTTCCAGGTCTCTGAGCTGAGTGAAGCACGGCCAATCACAGCGTGTTTAGCTCAGCTAAACACGCTGTGATTGGCTCAGAGACTTCCAGGTCTCTGAGCTGAGTGAAGCACGGCCAAAAAGGACGTTTTTATTATTGCGGGGTTGGATGTCAAAAAAAGAGCCTGCAGCATCGGAGCCTGTTTAATTTTTTGTAATAAAGCTTTGCTTAAAAAAAAAACGTCCATTTTGTGCGGCCCACCGCAATAATAAAAACGTCCTTTTTGGTCATGCTTCACTCAGCTCAGAGACCTGGAAGTAAGGGAGGGACATCCAAGTAAGTACAGTTGTGCCTGCGGTCTTGTAATCCAGAGGTGGTGGGTTCAAATTCCACTAATAGTTTTGTTAAAAAAAAAAAAAAAGACGAGCACTTGGATTTTTTTTGGCATGCGCAGAGCAGCCAGCATAACGCTTTGCTGCTCTGCGCATGCTTGACCGGCGGATTGGCAGACAGTTTTACGATGGAATAGAGAATGCAAGTGAGCTACAACAAATAGCTCATTTGCATTCCCTTTCCTTGATGCATAGCCGTTCCCTACCGATTCGCTAAGGAATTCGGTAAGGAACGGCTCTAACGACGACTTTAGTGCATCCCCCCCTAGGTATACACATAGTAAATAAATATAAGTAGCATTTTGAAATCTGGAAGTACTTAATTCATATTTGGTTAGGCCCCCACCAGAAAGATTAAGACGGCCAAAATTTACACCTGGAAAATATCATTAATTTCCCCACATTTCATGTATTTATCAATATGAAATTAAAAAACAACTTAGAAAATGTAGAACATATTCATATGATTTTTTTTCTTATGTAATGATCTTGAATCTTATTAATTATGGAAGTCACAAAAAAAACTCAATGCTGGCAATTAGTGTATGGGCACTTTTTCAAAGAAGCACATAAACGTAATATTAAAATATGTTTTTATTTTAGATCACAATGCATACACGGGATTTACGCTGAAAAAAATGACTATAAATATCTACTTCTATAATGAAGTTAATTGAGTTCTGTATATCAGATATAATTGTAGTACATCTTAGTTTCCTTAGATTTCTGTAAGGGTTTAGGGGCGCTACCACAAAGTATTTCTCCGAGTTTGTGCTTTAAATCAATATACAGTCTCAAAACTTAAAATCTAAATAAATGAAGACTCTATCAGAGATGTCATTCTACAGGCAAAACATAGGAAAATATAAAAGACTGTTTACCAAACATAGCAATTAACACTAATGCTGTTTAAAAAAATGTTCATTATAGTGTTTCATATTCTTGGCCACTTACCTTTGCAATGCCAAATGCAAAACAGAATTTACCACATCCATTACCCTAACTGCAAAGGACTAAAATATAAATCCACATACACGACCAGTTTCTCATACATCTGCACGCAGCTATGGAACGCACTACCGAAGGCCATAAAAATAACGCAAGACCTAACTATCTTCCGAAGGCTACTGAAAACAGATCTGTTCAAGAAGGCATATCATAAACATCCATCTTAAATACTAAATAATAAGACTTTACATGGCATAGACTTAACTGGAATCTTATCACTTGACTGATTAACCTCTTTGCCATTAATGAATAAGCATTACCACTTCAAACTGTATGTCGAATATGGCCTCTCCATAGCCGATGACCTAAAGTATGATACAACCCAAATTCTTACTCAGGAACTCTCATGTATTACCATAATTTATTCTTCCTTACCAATAAGCACATGATATATTTTTATACCATGATCTGTTCCACGTATGTTATGCTACATGTATGTTACCATGTATGTATGCAACTTAACGCATTACCACTTGTAATTCTATTACCCGGTAAATGTAAGCCACATTGAGCCTGCAAATTGGTGGGAAAATGTGGGATACAAATGCTACAAATAAATAAATAAATAAATAAATAAATAAATAAATTTAATTACAGTGTTTGTCAACAGGGAAGTAATAATTACCAATTACACAGTAACTGTTCTGTGTTGTGTAAGGATAGCAGCCCAACGCTATTCTCTCTCTCTCTCTCTCTCTCTCTCTGTATGTTATAGTCTAAAGTTTATAATGCTGAAGTGTAAAGCACATGCAAGTTTAATGAAAATTGCTCACACAACCCTAGATGCTATTGACATTTTTTTATATTAATGCTCAGTTTCAAAATTCTCCTAAAAGCTTGTCAATACCACCATTTGCAACCATGTTCAGTGTAAAGACAGTTTTTTTTCATTTTTGTTTTACAGCTTTTAAAATAAGAAAATTAAATGTGAAGAAAAAGTAAAAACTGTTCCTTCGACTATAAATTCAATCCCGTCTCTGTATTTCTAAACAGATGCTATGCAACAGTTTAGTATTGTTTAGAGCATGAAGGCAGGATTTCTGCATCAGTTCAAATTAACCTCGTTTATTATAATTAGTGAAAAGGATATAATTAGTGAAAAGGATAATGATAAGCCTACTGTCCACCATGATGTAGATTAATGAATTGTTAGGATTTGCCATTTTATATTTTAAAGTGCTTATTTTGGAAGCTTAATTTAAAGAAGGCAGGAATCATTAAAAGACTGAATTGACTTCTGGGGTGGAGGAATATACCCTTGCATGTACTCAAATTAGGCTCACTTTTATATTAAAAAAAAAAAAAGGGCACATAGAATACATAAAACACGAAGATACGAGAACAAAGAATTCAACTTACAAACTTAAGTGATAAATACAACAAATTTTATATCATTTTCCCCTTCCCTAGTGTAATAATCAAAGCACGGTTAGAAGTAACCTGTTGTAGGACCACTCTAAGTGGTCAAAGTTTATTTGTCCAACGAGAAAAGGGAAGAGAGTGCATTGAAATGTTTTGACCCGGCAATATTTCTCTCACATTAGTGCAATTAGAGTGTAAAAATTCTGCAGGGACCGAGTTTTCGCCATCCAGTTGAATTGAGCTTGATTTTTTTTTTCAAAAACGAAACAAAATACAACGCTAAACTGTTGGAGATGTAAACGAACAACTGTAATGAACTTGCTTGCTTGTTGATTTCTGTTGTGATTCTCATCCCTTTGTCTAAACTGAAGTTGTATCATTCCCTAACCAGTGGCGTAGCCACAGGTGGGCCTGGGTGGGCCAGGGCCCACCCACTTAGGGCTCAGGCCCACCCAACAGTAGCACATGTTTAGCAGTAGCTGATGGGGATTCCAAGCTCTACCAACTGAAGACTTCCCCTTGATGGTAATGAAAATGGTGTGCTCCACGTTACTGGCACCTGTGGATGCTCAGTTTTCAGCGCATGCCTGCTGCAGACTGCCAAGGTGGAGAGAAACATTTTTCCACCAGCTTAGATATTTTTTGGGGGGGAGGGGGAGAACACTTGGTGCCCACCCACTTCTAGCCTAGGCCCACCCAAAATCTGCTGTCTGGCTACGCCCCTGTCCCTAACAAGAAAAAAAAAAGAGGGAAAGAAGCGGGAGAAGGGGTTTTGAGATTCTTTTTAGGTAAAACTAAAAAGGAGAAAAATAATAATTAAAAAAACGACAAAGGCTTTTCTGGGTGTTGTTTGTTAAGATCAGAAAAGTGCACTCCATTATTTAGAGTTTTAGCTGCAACCTGATTCACTAGCGGTCAGGAGTTCAATTCTGTACCATGGGTTTGCTCTTCTACCGCCCTCATGTTTCAAACTGTTAGGTTCTTCCTGTATGAGTTATTGAAATGAAAACAGCAAACGTTTAGATTCGACATACAATTTGAGAAGTAAAATGAACCGATGCGTCACTGTGTCCAGCGCCTGCCATCACCTCACTTAAAAAAAAAATACGAGATGAAAAGAAAAGTCGTCTTTTTCAAACTAGATATTACCACAAAATTCTAAAGTCGATTGTACTGTACGGACGTGTTTCAGTTTTAGAAAAAAGGCAGAGAACTGCGACAGCGAGATTTTGTGGGGTTATTATTATTATTATTCAACCTCGTTTCACTTCGTCTGGAAAATCCGCTCTTGAACTTGAACTTTTGGCTGCCAAAGATGGCGGCTCTGGGTTGGCAAAGAGGACTGGCGGAAGCAGTAGAGAAAGACGCGCTTCTGGAACAAAAGGCCAGGCAGCATGCGCGACCCTTTCTCTCGCCCCCGCCGGCTTCCTTTTTCTCTCTGCTCCACCACTGCATCTGCTTGCTGAAGAATCAGACCTGTAGGTACACGGACGTGCATGCACGTCTGGCGTGTGCTTAGGCTTAGACAGAAGAAAAACAAAAAGCGACTTACGGTCTACAAAAGAAATCTTGTTTTCAAGGCTTGCCTGTGCTGTTACTGGAAATTAGCAAGGGGACTTTGGGGGGCTGTGCTAGCGTAAAAGGCTGTCTTTTTTCTGCAAAAGAAATAGTCTTACAGCAAGTGAACCACTTGCCCTGCGGCCATTTCTCGGGAAGCACTTACTGCCACGGTAAGGCTATTGCAGTAACCCAGCAGCATAGGTGTAGTTTGACTGTTTCACTTGGGGGGGGGGGGGGGCAAAGGAAGGGGCGGGGCATATTAGCATATTCATTTGCATATATGTATATGCAAATTATGCTAATATGGAGGAAGGAAGGAAGGAAGGGAGCAAGAGCTGGCTTTTTTTTGGGAATAACCATGATGAATATGTATGAGATATCTCATACATATACATTATGGTTATTCCCAAAAAAGCCAGTTGTTTCTCCCTTCCTCCTTACCCAGCACTCCCTCTTCCTCTCCAGTAGTATTTCCCCACCCCCTTTCCCATACCACAGATGCACATTTCCAAAAGCTGACATATTCCAATTAATAAATTCTGAATAAAATACTTTTTTCTACCTTTGTTGTCTGATCATTTCGTTTTTCTATTCACTTTGGTCCCAGTGTCTTCTTTCCACACACTGCTTAGAATGAAAGTCTTATTAACCCTTTCCATGCTTAAAATACACTTGGGAGAACTTCTGGCCTAATTTTTACGGGTGCTTGGCTATCATTTGCTTTGTAAGAGATAAAGATTTTAATGACCCAATAACTGCTCCCTTTCTTTCAAGATGTTTGTTTTCAGACTGATAATGTAGTTGATGCTGCACAGCAGCCTTTCCACCTCCCCAGAAGGATTGGGTTTTGCAGAGTCTGTTAATCTCATCCCACCCACTTCTCTGCTTGTAAATTCTCTGTCTTCTTATCTTGCCTGCTGTAATTATTAGGATAACTGCAACCAACAATATCAAGTGATGTGATGTGCCATAAAATATGCTTCAACAGAGCTGTGCTCTGTAAAGACCTGTTAAGTGCATGCGCCGCTTCTGTCCTGTGATTTTACTTCAAAGTTGTCAGTCACCTTGTTGTGCTTGATCCCTTTCAGCAATTTTGTACCAGATCTGAGCAGAGATGTGATCACTGAAGTCAGCAGGGCCAGAGCATTAGCCGTGGTCTACAGAACGACGACCTCTCGCCGGTCCGTAGCTTTGACCCCCAAACACGCGATCATTCCACTCCCTCCGGTGCCCAATTCCTGACTTTATAGTTTAACCTTTTTATTTGCAGAGGCAGCAACAGTAGTAAAGAAGTAAACACTGCAGGCTCCCTCAAATTTCTCCCTTTCCTCACAGTGTCCCGCCTTCTGCATGATGCATTTCCTGTTTCCGCGAAGGCAGGACAACTGTGTGAGGGAAGGGAGAAGCTGGAGGTGTTTACTTCTTTACTGCCGCCGCTGCCTTTGCAAATAAAAAAGTAAAACGCGCCGGGGGGGGGGGGGGGAGAAAGAACGGGGAGCTGAGGGCAGGATGAAGGGAGAGCTGCCTGCTGTGCCAGCTCTGCATTTGGGGGGCATTGCCCCCCCCCTCGCCCCCCTACTACTACTACTATTTAGCATTTCTATAGCGCTACAAGGCATGCCCAGCAGTAATTGGGCAGTGTGCAGCACTGCCTGATTACCGCAAGGTAAGCACCAATGCTACAAAAATAGAAAATATTTTTGTAGCAATGGAAGTGGCGTGCGCTGGGGATAGGAATGACCACCAGGCTTCTGCGGAAGTTCTGGACTGGCATGTGGAAAGCCTGTTGCTGCACACCAACCCTTTAGTAAAAGGATCCCCAAGTTTCCACACAGTGCAAATGTAAGTACATACATATTTCCATACTGGGACAGATCGAAGGTCCCTCAAGCCCAGCATCAACAACAGTGGCCAATTCAGGTCACAAGAACATGGTAAGATCCCAAAAAACCACAATACATTTTGTGCTGCTTATCCTAGAAATAATAATCAAAAACTAGAAAAAATGGCACCACTCCAACCTAATTTTTTTGAAACATACACAACTAAATAATAGATGGAACAAAACCAGCTAAATGTATAATCTATTAATTAATGAAGGGGTGTCTCATACTGTCACTTAGGCACTATTGTAATGTGCTATATCAAAGCATACACTTGTGTGACATTTTATAATCATAGACAACCTCCAACCTCCGATAGTGCATAACTCTGCTTAATCAGTGCTCTTTAAAATCTTAATACATTCTAATATTTAATGTCCCAGTGAAATAATTCAAAAAATTTTTTTTTCGTTTTTTTAAGCACTATCAATGTACATAAAGCTTTGAACTAGGTGCAGGAAAAATCAACTTATCTTGATGTTTGATAAGAACCGTGTGCCTAAGTGACAGTATGAGACACCCCTTCATTAATTAATAGATTGTACATTTAGCTGGTTTTGCTCCATCTATTATTTAGTTGTGTATCCTAGAAATAAGCAGTGGATTTTTCCCAACTCATTTTAATAATGGCTTATGGACTTTTCTATTAGGAAGCTATCCAAACCTTTTTTAAACTCTGCTAAGCTAACTGCCTTTACTACATTCTCTGGCAACAAATTCCAGAGTTTAATTGCATATTAACATAGTAAATGACAGCAGATAAAGACCTGAATGCTCCATCCAGTCTGCCCAACAAGATAAACTCATTTTATACGGTATGTGATACTTTATATGTATACCTGAGTTTCATTTGTACTTGCCATTCTCAGGGCACAGACTGTAGAAGTATGCCCAGCACTGTTCTTCTACTAAAAGTTCTGAAGCTAACATCGAAATCCCTTAAAATTTACCCTCCAGCCCATCCATATCTATTCAGTTACAATCTGGGCATAGACGTAGAAGTCTGCCCAGCACTGGTTTTGCTTCCCAATTACTGGCGTTGCCACCCAATCTCCGCTAACATTCCATAGATCCATTCCTTCTAAACAGGATTCCTTTGTGTTTATCCCACATGTTTTTGAATTCCATTACCGTTTTCATCTCCACTACCTCCCACGGGAGGGCATTTCACGTATCTACCACCCTTTCCATGAAAACATACCTCCTGACATTACTCCTGAGTCTGCCCCCCTTCAACCTCAATTCATGTCCTCTAGATCTACCACCTTTCCTTCTGCGGAAAAGGTTTGTTTGCGGATCAATACCTTTCAAATATTTGAACATCTGTATCATGTCACCCCTGTTTCTCCTTTCCTCCAAGGTATACATGTTCAGGTCGGCAAGTGTCTCCTCATATGGTTTGCAATGCAAATCCCATAACGTTTTTGTAGCTTTTCTTTGCACTGCTTCTAGTCTTTTTACATCTTTAGGAAGATACGGCCTCCAAAACTGAACACAATACTTGTGGTCAATTTCTGCGAGTTAAGCGATTATGCAGTGATCTCAAAATGTTTGAATAACAAGCCCAGCAAATCTCGAAAAAGTTTAGACAACGTGGATACCCATCTTGAATTATCAGGAAAGCGCAAAAAAAGAGCACAGAATGCACACAGAGAGTGTCTGTTAGCTCCTCGTACAAAAGATGAGAATCAGCGAAACAACATTCATTGCGTCCTTTCATATTCCAACCAAGAACATGAAGTGACTAGGATTTTCCATAAACATTGGCCCATATTGCATTTATATCCTCAGTTAAGTAATATACCTCAAATCTCATTTAAAAGGGCTAAAAATATGGGAGAAATGTTATCCATTTTTCGGCATAGTACTCCATATACAAGGACTGACAATGATGGGCACACACGGTGTACAAATTGCATTTATTGCCCATATGTTTTGGTGACACGAACAGTTATCAATCCAAAAACTGGTACTAGATATTTTTTATGAGGGCATACAGACTGTAACTCAGCTCAAGTAGTGTCCGTGATTAGATGTCCTTGTTTGAAATGGAACATCGGTCAAACCAAATGCAAAGTTAAGCTGCATATAGGTGAGCATATTGAATTGATTTGCACTTTTCTGACTATTGACAGGCATGACCCATGACCTACAAAACTAAAGGCTTAAATCTTAAAACTTCCTGAAAGCTGCATTTTTTCTGTGTTCTCTGTATTATTGCTGAGAGCTATACATACAAGGTCACACTGTACCAGCAAAGAGTGCTCTTCCCCTCCCCTGACAGAAATGGTACCGCTGATTCTATATTGACAAGGACACGCAAGAATATGTCTACAGGGAAGAAGTGTTGAGGACTTAGATAACACTATGATAAGACCCGGGTCCTAGGCAAATTCTTGTAACGAAATAGCACTACAGTCTTCAGTAAAAGAACTTTGGACTTATTTTAAGATGCTGTGTTTTGTAAACATTCAGATATCGTGTTCTGTGTTCCAGAACATTCAGAGACTCCTAACCATTACTCGCCCTGTACCCTTTTATCCCCACCTCTTTAATTCCCTTACCTCTTAGTTGTTCTGTCTGTCTGTCCTATTTAGATTGTAAGCTCTTTGAGCAGGGACTGTCTTTTCATGTATGGTGTACAGCGCTGCGTATGCCTTGTAGCGCTATAGAAGTGATAATTTCATTCTATGTAAACAATGGGATGAGACAGAAAGTAGCTGACATTGCAAGTTGTAGACTGGATGGGAGGGAGAGTGATGCTCAATCCACTGTATATAAGGCACGGTTGTGTTGTATCTGGTTAGAGGGGGTGAGATTGCCAACCAAGTGACTCTTTATCACGGTGGTCTCTTTCTCCCTCTCGTAACAAATTGCTACTGCCTGATTTCTTTATTTGTTACTCTAATTACTTTACCTAATTATTCTGTCTACTTACTTTACCTAATTCCCAAACTACTTAACCTAATCCCCCAATTACTTTGCCTGATTACTTTTTCTGATTACCTTGCTTGATTACTTTGTCTGATCACCCTGTCCAATTACTTTGTCTAATTGTTTTATTGCTTAATTAGTTTATTGTCTAATTGCCTTATTGTCTAATGGCTTTGTTATCATCTATGCTGGAATAAAGACTATCTCTTTGGAAGGAAAATAGCCTCTGTCTTTGCTGTCACCCCATACCTCGGAGGTGGCTGGTCCATTGTATCTGGGGTGGGTATAAGGAGGTAAAAACCCTATTTGCCTCATATTTCCGAATTGTATATTTCTTATGGTAAGTAGGTATATCAGAGAAATAATTCCCACATAATTACAGCCCTCACTGATACTAGGTTGTCAGAGGGGGCCATGTAAGAACAGACTCCACTAAAAAACATTTGGTAGCAGAGGATTTAGTATGAACACGGGTTTGATTGATGTAAAGTGGAGTCATAATTTATTATGCTTTGCTAATTCCTCTGGGACTAAATTTTGAAGTGTGTCTTTGCCAAATTTATACAAGATCTGAGATAGGGTTATATTTCTAAATTTAGGTACATCTGAGCTCAGTACGAGAGAGAGAAAGAGAAAAAGATATTTATATATATTACTAGCTAGGTACAAATTATACGGCCTATTTTGAATTCCAAATTTTTTCTTCAAGTTTCTGTTTCAGTGACAGGTTACAGAAACAGTTCAGGGTTCAAATACTTTTTCGGATTCAGCTGTCAGATTTCTGAAACTGATATTTATCCACTGTTGGAATTCTTTGAATATTGTGGATTTAAGGTGTGAAAGATCTTTTGTTTCGACAGATTGATCTTTTTTTTTTGCTTTGCCAAAGAAATCAGTGCAGGATAATTTGGCAAATACGATATTTAGGTTCAGCTGCAGATTCTCTGAATATCGTACTTATGGAAGCTGTAATTGCCTCTGTGAGTACCTAACAGAAATCCATTTGTAAGTATATTTGGCTATGTCGTTTAGACAGTCTGTTAGGTTCTAAATTAGGACCACACCTGTTGAAATTGTTATGAGATATTTCCCTACTCAGATGAAACAATTAGAAGATACTTGTACCCAATGACATGATTAGACCAAAAGATAAATATAAATAGTTTTTGCAATCACTTATAAATTATATTGAAAAAAAACCTAAATGGGGTACCTCCTGCCTGAAAGACCTTTAGGCTTTAAACCAATGGGTTTTAGTTCTCAACATGAGAATGACATTAACTCCTTACCTCACACCAAGGAATTTCCTCCTCCACCACCTGCAATGGAAGCCGAGGCTACGGCTCCCTCCTCACCTTATTCATTTTACTTAACCTAGACTTTTAAATGAATAATTCCGGTACCAGCTCTAGCCCAGTTCAAGCCTCAGCCAGAGTTCTCTTAATAGTGGCATTAGCCCAGTGGTGTGCTGGTAAATGTTTAACAACAGGCTTTCTTCCCAGTTTACCTCTGCGCCACCCCCCCCTCCCCCGGTCCACCTCTGTATCCCCACCCCCAAATTGCAGAGCTGGCTATAGCCGGGAAATGAGCCTGGGGGGAGGGGCAATGCATTACTCCAGGAAAAAAAAAATAAATGATCCCAGGTTCCAATCTGTTTCATGTTTAAAGTGGGATAAAATATCATAAATAAATAAATATAAACTTTTAATGTTGAGCACCTGATTCTCAAAGTGGACATAATCCAAACACTATAATGAAAATAAAATGATTTTTTTCTACTTTTGTTGTCTGGTGACTTTGTTTTTCTGATCATGCTGGTCCAGTATCCGATTCTGCTGCTATCTGTCCTCTTAACTCCGTTTCCAGGGCTTCCTTTCCATTTATTTCTTTACTTTCCGCCTTTCTTCTTCATTTCTTGCCCTACATCCGTAAGTAAAAGCTGGGTCCTCCGCAGACTTGACTGTCCAGTGGATCCAGCTTCTGCCTATTTTCTTCATCCATGTGCAGTTTTTGTCCTCTCTTCCTTTTCCCTCATCTCATCTCCTTCCTCACTCTTCCCTCCCCTCCATCCATGTCCAGCATTTCTTCTCTCTCCCTTCCCTCTCCAACATCCATGTCCAGCAACCCTCCTCTCCTCTCCCCTCCCCTCCATCCACCCATGTCCAGCAACCCTCTTCTCCCCCCGCCCTCCCCTCCATCCACCCATGTTAACCATCTCTTTCCAGCCTCCCCCCCCCAGCAGCCCATGTCAACCATCTCCCTTCTAGCCCCTCCCCTACTCAACGCCAGATGTTTCCTGCCTTCCAGCCCCCCCCCCCCGATTCCCAATCCCCCACTCCCCAGGTCATCCATCATCTCCTGTCTGCCCTCAGCTCCCCGATAACCCTCGTTTCCTTCCTGCCGCTGCCCTGCCTTTAAATATTGTATTTTTCCTCGAGTCCCGGCACTGGCATTGAAAGCAGCAGGCTCTGCTCAAGCCTTCCCTTGCATGGTTCCGCCCTCACGGAAACAGGAAATACATCAGAAGAGGGCGGAACCATGCAAAGGAAGGCTTGAGCCGAGCCAGCTGCTTTCAATGCCGGCGCCGTGACTCGATGAAAAATACATTATTTAAAGGCAGGCCGGCAGCAGGAAGGAAACGAGGGCTATCGGGGAGCTGAGGGCAGACAGGAGATGATGAACGACCTGGGGAGCGGGGGAGCCTGCAGCTCGCAGGGTGGGGGGAGGAGAGGCAAGCTGGCTCGCACTCGGTAAACAACCGGTTCGCAAGATGCCAATAAATTTAACAACCAGCTCTTGCGAGCCGGCTCCAGTACACCACTGCATTAGCCCTACTCCTACCAAAGGCTCTAATTAGCACGCTCAGTTATCATTTTAACTGTAAATCACAAACTTAAACAATCCAATTTTATAAATTATACCGAGTTTCCCATTGAAATAGCTCATATACTGCCTAAATTACAATACTAGCTACTATGTTATATGTCACCTAGTTTAAACATTTGTAGCTATTAGATTGAAGATTTGAAATTGCCCCATATACACAGGAATCGACTCTGTATGTGCTTAAACAAAAAAAAAATTATCTCCCAATACTTTTGTAAACTTACTATCTATGTCTGTATCTGTCTGTATCTATGTATGTCAAGTGGATAGAGACTGATCACCTTTATCCACTCTGTCTGTCTCTTATTTCACAAAAATTGCATTTATGTCTTTGTCTTTGTTATGCTTCCTTGCTAGAGAAATTTTTGCTAGCATAGGTCTAAATATTCAGGAGAAAAACAATGCATTGTAAATCAGTTTTTTATGGGAATACTGGAGGATTCCCTTTTGCTAAATATTTTCTGAGCAGAATTTGAGTGCTCAACTTTTTTCTTTTTTACAAAGCTGCTCAAAATGTTTTACATATATGGACAGTGTAAACCATTAAGTGTTATGTAGCCAGCTTAGGGCATTTTTGTTGTCATTCCGTGCACACACTTTAAAAGCTATCAAAGCGAATTAGTTCCTGTTTTTTGTGCTGGTATTTTATTTATTTATTTATTTATTTTAAGGGCAAAGCAATATATTTAGTTGCCTCTCCTGACTTAACTCTTCACAGTGGTTACCTGCTGCAATATCTTTGATTACTGTATTTTCCATGTCTGTTTTTACCATGCTCTTTTCTGTTACTTTATCTGATCTTTGGGTAGAAATAAAATGGCTGGGGAGCAAGATGGCGGCGGCACCAACTGCTCGCGTTAGTGAGTAGCCCATCGCTGCTGGTATCTAGAATTTCTCTTGCTAAAATTTCTTCGAAAGAATTTCTTCTAAAACATTTTTGGCTGTTATGCCTCATAGCAAGAGAAAAGGGATCGTAAGGGTGAGGACCCAGCCCTCCCTAACTTCAACACCCGCCCAGCAGTCCATGGAGCTGTTCCTTACGCGGCAATCCACTTTAACAGCGTCCGGAGGTCCCGCTGATCTTTCGACGCAGGGAGGCGCCGAGATCCAGGGAATTGACACATCGTTGTCTCCCCCGACGCAACTCCCGCCTATGCAGCCGGTAGTACTCGAATTTGCGGGTGAATTGTCGACCTCGGAAGTCGGGGAAACGAATCTGCCACTGGGTCAGCAAATAGGAGTACTTCCTGGATCTCCCACGTCAACGGAGTTGAAGGGCCTTGAGCCCTTGCAAGGGAAGCCCCAAACATCTAAGGCCCCAACTGCAAAGGTTACGCTGGAGGCAATATGGGACGTGCTCCAGCGTTTGGACAACTCTGTGAAGACTTCAACAGGCAAGATTGACAATTTATTTGAAAATTTACAGAATTTAAAAACTGCATTTGCAACTATGAGTAACGAGTTGACTGAGAAAGTAAATCTTTTAGAGGCTGACACTGTCAAAATGAAAGAGGTAACATCGAAATTGATTCAGGACAATACACAGATACATAATAGGTTGGAATACTTTGAAAACTACAACCGAGGATTAAATCTTCGATTGTTAAATTTTCCTTGTACTGAGGTGTATTCCCCCTTGGATATATTTAAGAGATACTTGATGGAAAATTTAAAATTTACCTCTGAGAATATACCTCCTCTTAATAAAATATATTACCTACCTACAAAAAAACCAAGTGGATCTCCACAAATTTCTCAACAGCCTCAAGGAGATCTCAATGTTTCAGACCTGTTGGAAACATCTTTGTCTTCAATAACAAATAGGCAAACATTGTTGGTCTCATTTGTATTCCAGCAGGATTTGGAACTGGTGAGGAAACTAGCCTTAAGGAACTTACAACTTCCATTTTATGGACAAAAGATCTGGGTTTTCCCAGACGTTACTAAATCTACACAAATCAAGAGAAAAGATTTTCTAGCATTGAGACAAGCTACCTTGGCGCTGGGGGCTACTTTTAATTTAAGTTTCCCATGTAAATGCAATATAAAATATTTGGGTGTAAAATATGTTTTCTTTAACCCTGTTCATTTGAAGCAATTTATAGAATTGAAAAAATTGTCATGAAGCCTGTTGATAGTAGCAGTATTGACCTTATGGAGAAATGAATGATTACAAGTGGATAAAACTGTTAAGCATTTCTTTAGTTTTTTGTTGCATATAGATCTCCCGTGTGAAAATGGCTCTTCTCCCCTCCAATTTGTGGTCTAATATAGGATGCATAATTATGTTTCTGGAATTTAAAAAATTTTCTGTAAAATTGTTTTATTTATATCTGACTTTCCTTTTCAAGCGTTATGAAAGCTTGTAATTTAAAAATGATAAATAAAGAATTTAAAAAAAGAAATAAAATGGCTGTAGTTCATCAGGCTTCCTATTTAAAGATTATGTGCTCTCTGCTCAACTCCTCAATCCTCTAAATCAAAACAATTTGATGGATTTGTTTCTAGCTAAACTTTTAATTAAATTGTGCAGTCATTCTTTCAAAATGAAACAGAACTGTTTGGTGTCCTTGCTTTATTGATAACAGCAAGCTCCTAGATTCCTGGCTGGTTGCCTGGATTTAGGGCAGCTGTTTTTTTTCCTCCCTCCTTTTCTTTTCTTTTTTTTCTCCCTTTTCCACTTCTGCAGTAGCTATGCACACAAGAAATTAGACACCATTTTGGTAACTTACCATATATACTTGTATATAACACCATGTTTACTTTAGAAATTATGCCCAGTATTGAATGTTGTTTATCCCGTCTCTAGCAGGTTTTTCAGATAAGCAATACTGTAAAACTCATTATTTCTCCCTTTATTGTGCAGACTGTCTGGTTTTCTTGTGACGTCACTTTGTAGTGAAAGGAAGGATTTCCTCTTTTATTGCAGTCTGAATAATAAAATGCTCACGGTTCACTGGTTTCTGTCTCCAAGCCCCTTTTAATTAAAAACAGCTGTATTTTCTTTTACTGGCAGGGTGAAGTTAAAGGTTTTTTTTTTTTTTTCTTTCTGCTTGCTGTCCTGCGTCACTGTGTGTGGATGTGTATGTAGATATTTCTACAGCGATCTTTTCTTTGACTTTATTTTCAGCTGTGCAGATTAGTACGGCTGTCCCTATTACGGCTGATTAAATTGCATTTTACCCTTGAACTGCTGTGTGTCAAGGGCATGATTTACAGAGCGGAGGAATGTTTGGAATGCAATACAATCTTTACTTTCAAAATTATAGGCTGTTTCTTTACTGTTTGCTTTATTACAATTTGAACCTTTTTTTTACAGCTACATTTCATTTCATTGAATTCAAAGCTTGCCATTACTTGTTCTAAAAAACTTCTTCTGCATTCTGTATAATACATTTACTATAAAATGCCATAAGTATGTGTGTGCATCTGATAATTGCCTTTGTTTAAGAGCACTTACTTTTAAGAGATTCCTGAAAGCTAATCATTAATTCTTTTGATTCCTCTGTGGTATATTTCTTCGCTAGATAAATTCCTGTTTCAAGGCTACAGATTAGCTTAGGAATTATTATAGTACCAACTGACCAGAGGTTAAAAGCTTTCAGAATTGAGAATGTCACATATGTGCAACCTTTCATTTATTTCTATAGCCTGGATCCAATTACAAATGGCCCATTTTCTATCAGGACCATTGTACCTTAATGAGCTTTCATGTCCCTTGTCTGGAACTTTCATGCTGCTCTATTTCGTCTTTTTTTTTTAATTGCCTTCTTTTTCACTGCAAAAGAGCTACCTTGTTAGAAACTTTATATTCTCTGAATTTTAAAACTGATTTTTATTTTAGCCACAAGAGGGAGCTACCATACTGATTTACATTTATGTTTCGCATCATAGAAAGTTAATTGTGAGAGAAAGATGAAAAATTCCCATTCATTTTTTGGGTAATTTTATTAGAAAGGTTACAGAAAGGTTCAATTAAATGAGAGATTATAAAAGTAGGTTCCTGTCCATGTACTGGTTGGATATTGTTTAGAAGTCACATGGCAGAATATCTAGAAAATACACTGTATGTTGCGATGGTCAGAGCATGTTTATGTATGTGTTAGAGGTATGTTGAAGGGTTTATCAATGGAAATTTATATGAATTATGGTGCACTCTTTTTTAATAGGCTAGAATGATAATTGATTTATTATTCCAAATTAACTTCAACTAGATTGGCTTAAAGTATCAAACCTGAGAATAGTATTGTGCTAACGCCTTTTTTAAAAATGTCAGACATTAAATAGATTGTTTCACTTGTTGGGACCTGTGACTTCCATGACATCATGCCTACCCTTATTAACTCTTAGAGGCAGATGCAGCAACCAAACGTAAAAAAATCTAAATCGTTAAAGTCCCTAACTATTTCAAAATAACGAAAAATGCACCAAAAAAAAAAGTCACACATGCTGAGATCGGTATTGAAACGTACAATGTACCAAAGAATCACAATACACATCGTTAATCGGCCCCCAAATCATGCGCAGAGCAGCCAAGCGTTATGTTAGCTGCTCTGCGCATGCCACAAACAGTCAAAACACAGTCAAATCACAAGCACATGGCTCCCAAATCAAAATAAAAATAAAAAAAAAGGGTCGGGAGGGGGCAAGGGCGCTCATCAGGAGCATCCTGTACGGACAGGGGTGGGCCCAGCAGGAGAAAGACGCGCCATCGAAGCTGGGCGAAGGCAGCCATCAGCTTTCTTCTTGCCCGTGCAGCGCCTTCGGACAGAGGAGAGAGGCGCTGCACGGGCCCGGTAAGAGGGAGGGGGGCCCGATGGAAGAGGGGAATGGCTGCGACGACCCCAAAAGGGGGCGGGGCACAGGACGGAGGATGTCGGGAGGCGGAGCTGAGGTGACAGAGTAGTGAGGAAGGGAGGGGGACCGGGGCAGCTAGCATTTTGCTTTTTCGGGGTGGGGGGAGCGGCGGAAAGTGGCGAGCGCGGGTGGGGGGGCAAGGCCGTCCGTACAGGACGCTCCTGATGAGCGCCCTTGCCCCCTCCCGATCCTTTTTTTATTTTTATTTATTTTTGTTTTTCTGACGTCCTTTGAACCAATCACAGCGCTTTTAGCTCTGCTAATGCGCTGGGATTGGCTCAAAGTTTGTTTATTTTTTCTCTTAATGATTTTTCCTGCCACAGAGCTGACCTAACGAGTGGTCCAGACCTCTCGTTAGTTTTCCTGCCTTTTTCCTGCGTAAAGGCAATCGGAAAAGGTTAGTGCATGTCGTTTCAATGGGGTTTTCACACTAATTGCTCATCTCCATTCCGTTTTCGTTAGCTGCTGGCTTCCTCGGTAAAAGCCCTTTGATGTATGCAACGGATCAAATTTTCCTCGTTGGAGAGTCATTAAAGGCTCATTTAGCTTTAGTGCATCTGCCTCTTAGTTGGCATCCTTTTGAAGCATGCTGCGAGACTAGTCTCCCAACAGTGCCACCTACTGCTGCATTGCTGGAAGGAGAATTTCATTGGACTCATTAGTATAATTTCAGACCTGCTCTAATTTGTGTTTTTTTGTCTGGAACTTGATCTACTGCATGAACTGTTGAACTCTATCCCAGTGATTATATTGTTGCTATTTTTGCTTTTAAGTAATTTATGTTATCTTTTCAGTTATAATGCTTTCTGTCTGCTTATTCCTTCATTCATGTATCATATATTCTAGTTTTTTTCTGTTCATAATGTCTGCCCTGTGCTCCAGGGAAAACAGGATTGACTCCCTTTTCAATTCTGTTTGTTAGATAGTATGTAAAAATTACTGGCAACATATCTGAGAAAATGTTACCTAACAAAGTAGTTTCTCTGTCTGTCATTCCAGATCAGTATATCAGCTGTTGCTGTGAAGCTGAGAAAAAAACCTTACTTCCTGCTACAGATATCTGACGTCTGCCACTGTCTCTGAACTGTCTGCCTATCACTGCAATGAGTTTTTTAAGTGACACTTCCTGGACTGCTTTCTATTAGTGAACAATTATGTACTTTTTCTTATTTTTCTTCTGCCTATTTGGTTTTCTCTGTATTGCTCTTCTTTTATTGTGGTATCAAAAATACTGTATTTACTTACCTTTCCTTTGAGTCATGTTACAGGTTCATCCTATTCTTATTTTATGTTGACTTCATCCAGAAGCGGCAGGCCATTTCCCACGTGCAACCCTAGCTGCAACCGTATGTTGTTTAACTAAACTCAACTCAGCTATACTTCATACTACTACTGATTCTAGATTTTTCATTTATTTTCATTTTTGTCATTATTCTCACTATCTTGCTAGCAACAGTTGTGTTGAAAAAAGAGGATTTATATTTTATACTACTCCCATCCTTGTGAACACACTGCTATAACCTTTTAACCCTCTCATGTTTGCTTTGAGTTGATAATACTGCCTGGAGTCCTTACCTCAGGTTTTATAATCTTACTTTACCATCCCTTTACCATCCCTTTACTGCTTCCATTCTGACTGTTTTTTATTTTCTGTTATTGATCAGTAGTGTCTACGGATTCTGAACCTATTGAGCTCAGACAAATCCAAGCAAGAGACTGAGTCCTAATCAAGGTCATCAAGAGGTCTGAGGCAACCTGAGTAGACCACCTTCTTGCGAGGGTAAGCCCGGCTACAAAGGAGAGGTGCTTCAATAGGAACCCTCGTCTCAAACCTGATGAAGAAATCAACAACCCAAGCAAGAATTTACGGTCGAAATGGAGGCCTTGACATCTGATCCAGATGACCCACATGAACAATTGACTGAGACAACAGTGTGCACTCACCAGTTTGACCTGCTCCTGTCTATCCATTTGCATTTGGACTCTTACCCCAACATCATCTTTCCTTCAAGGACATTCTTCCTGTAACCATCTAACTGATCTTCGCCCATCACCTACTGTTTTGTTTGGATTTTGCACTTTACATTTTGCACTTTATATTTTGGACTTTAACTATAATGAAGTATTTGCCATAATGATGAATTTGTTTTTATTCTTACAAACTGTTTGTTTATCTCCTATTATTTTTGCTCACTCTCCACCCTTTTGTTTCTCTTCTTAGCATTAATACTACTCATACTATATCTATAGCTTCTGTTGCCTAGTTTTCTAATGCTTCGTAACATATGCTGTCTGCTGCTATACTGGTTAACTCTTCTTCTATTGCAGTTAATTGTACTGAATTCTTTATTAGTCGTATTAATTGTCCTCTATCTTTTTCTCATGTCTTTGCAGTTTATCCTCTTATTTCAGCTCTTCTATGTATTTCCTTTTCTGGTACATGTCGACATTTAGGTCAAGTATTGTCTTATGAGACCGCTATTCCTTTTATTTCTATTCATGCTGTTTTTCCTTCTGTGGATATTTTCTGGCATTGTTCCACTCATTTACACTCGTATCTTCTTGGGAATACTTCTGGTACCTGTCAACCTGTACGCTTGATTTTCTATTCCTGCTGAATTTTGTTTATTTTCTTTCACTAAACTTGGTGCAGTTTCTTTCTTTACTCCTAGCTTGCAAGCCGCAACTAATGCTAAGTGGCTTCAGAAAATTTCATATGACCTGTTGAAATTTCTTACTTTACTATTCTGTATGCTAATGCTCTTCCTATTATCTTTTTTCTACTGATGCTTGGTTTTCAGGTTTGTGTCCTTGTGTAAGACATATGCCACCATAGGTTTAAATGTTCATGGACTCACTTTTAATCATGATACCATACCATGGCTTTATGCTTCCCCTTAGGCATAGCATTCTCTCCTACCCACTTTCTATTTTCCCTGATTGTTGCCCTATCATCTTTTCCTTCGATCTTTGTAATTTCCTTACATGCACAAGCCTAACTCAAGAACGCAAATATATCACAGAACACATGTACATCTGTCCTGTTTCACTATGATCTCCAAATTTATAGTGCTAATTCTGAGCAGGATATCATATTCCAAGAGACTGGATATTAAGTTTTCAATACATGGTTAAACTGACTACACTACACTGCTACTTCCTTTAAAATTTCTGCCTGCTACATGTGTACAAGACCTCGTCCTGCACCCCGGTTATTTTTCTTTCCTTTTAATTTCAAACAACATTATAATACTTGCATATGTATGTTGTTGTCTTTTACTTCTGTACATCCTATTTCAATTTTATGCAAGTCTATTCACTCTTTATATCCAGCTTTGGGAGGAGTGGCCTAGTGGTTAGGGTGGTGGACTTTGGTCCTGAGAAGCTGAGTTCAATTCCTGGCACAGGCAGCTCCTTGTGACTCTGGGCAAGTCACTTAACCCTCCATTGCCTGCCTGCCAAGAGTGGGAAAGCGTGGGGTACAAATGTAAAAAAAAAAAAATTCTTTGTTTCCTCCTTCTTTTGGTGTGCGTTTTAATCTGACTTTTTCTATATGCTTGTGATGAAACACTACCCAAGCATATTCTCGCTTTCTAGGAAATGTTACTTTTGACCCTTCTGACCTCCCAATGTTTAATTTCTATAACCTCTCTATCCCACGTTCTGATGTATGGTGGTATTGCGGGACCAAGATTCTATATCCAGTAGCGTAGCTAGGGGGGCGCAGGGGGAGCAGTCGCTCCCCCAAACGGATTATTTAAAAAATGGCGCCTATGGAGTTTTGAACCAGCGTCCGGCGGGGCTGACGGATTTAAAAAAAAATTGTGCTTTCTCCAACTCCATCGTACCCCCCCCCCCCCCGACACCTCAAGAAGACTGAAGCCTACTTCGTTTTTAATATCTCCTGCAGCAACAGCCAAGTTACTATTTGATTGAGCCCCGGACATCAGGTCAGATCCTTCCCTCTGCTTGTGTCACTCACGAGTCCCACCCTCGCGCAGACAGGAGGTGACAGTCTGAGTTAGAGCAAGACGCGTAGGGAAGGATCTGACGCCGACTCTGGCAACGTGCTATCGCTGCAGTGCAGCGGCTGTTAAACGAAGCCGGTTTGACGGTCCCGAGGGATCACAGAAAGGAGCGCTGGACTTCGGAGGGGTGAGGGACGAGAGAGAGAAGGAATCTGGAGGGAGAAGCAAGCGGTAAAGGACTGAGGAGGGGAGAGAGAGGAGGAAACAAAGTAGTGCTGGATTTAGGTGGGGGTGGAGATAAAGAGGGGGAAACTGAAAGTGGTGCTGGACTCGGGGAGGGGGGTTGAAGGCAAGAAGGTTAGATAAAGCAGAGGAGGCTATCTAGACCTTTGACCCAAAACAATAATAAACGCTATTGAAATCAACAGCCAAAGATCATTAAAAATAAGGGACTGCCTATGCATGGTCCACCTGTAAAAAGTCTAAAGCTGTTCTAGTTGGATAGGCAGTGCCTTAAAAGGTGGAGGATAAATTATTTTATTTTTGTATAGCTTTTTCAATTTATTTGAAATCTTCCCATATGTAGATATAAATATAATGAAATAACAATTGAATATCACTAAACAGCTTAAAAATTATTGTAGCTGGTAGAAACAGTACTAATAAACACTGTATTTTGTGCTCATTTTTCTACACTGTTCTATATAATACAGATGTACAAATTTCAATGAGGATATCCTGTTTCTTGATGGGTTCATGTTAACTGTTGCAATCTGCCTTGGGAAGCCTGGTGTTATAAATATGGAAAGAAGGAAGAGAAGAGGAAGATGGCAGGCCATAGGACGAGGAGAGAAAGTGAGTACGAGAAGGGGAGACATGCTGGACCCACAGATGCAGCTACTCAAACCCTGATGGCTTGCCCCTTCCCAGATTGTATACACAGTAAACCACACTTAGCAGGCTTTCACTTCTGGTGTGCAGTTTGCTGCCTATACCAACTGAAAGGCTTTTGTGTAGCCATGTCTTCTGGCACAATAAGGAGTAAAGGGGGAGAGAGGCGGCAGGGAATTGCTGAACCATAGGGGTAGAGGGGATAGGGAAATGCTGGACCATAGGAGAGAGAGGGGTTGGGGGAACATTGAGATGCTGGGCTACAAGGATGTAAGGGAGAGGGAGGGGAGATATTTTTTGCGTGTTGGAACAATGTGGGGAAAGACAATGGCAGTTCTCAAGGAGAGATGAGTAAAAGGAGGATGGTAAGTACAGAATTGTATAATGGGGAGTGGGTGAAAGAGAAGGGAATATGAGGCCAGGGAAGGGGTGAGAGGAGAAGATGGAAAGTAGATAGGTACTGGTAAGTGAAATATAGGTGGAGGACTGAAGAGTGAGAAGACAAAATCTGAGGGTGAGAGAAAATAAAGAAAGAGGTAATGTCAGAGACTGATATAGTGAGGGAAGAGATGAGGAAAGTGGAGAAAGGACAAATGGACCGCACCCACGGAAAGAGAGCAGAAGACAGGAAAACAAAAGAAGAAACTGGTGACCAACATGCTTGAAAAAATAAAATACCCAGACAACAAAGGTAGAAAAAAGTGTTTTATTTTGAATTTATTTGTTGGAATATGTTATCTTTGGAAAATGTGCAACACTGATGTCTTTGTAATTTTTTTTCAGTACAAGAACATTTGTGTTTTCATTTCTCCTGTGTGGTGGAACATGCCTAGTTTGAATTCTTGGGGTTCCCAATTCAATTTTTATCTTTATATTTCTAAATTTGTGATCCCTTGTTCTGTATTTGGTATGTGACCAAGGTGTGGTACTCTGTGGGCAATTAGTTTCTGCGTACAACTCTGTAGCAGTCCCACTTATTCTGTTTTACCAGTAGTAGATGTATTGGTGTTCTAGGGCCACGTAAAATATTTGTGGTGCTGCAAGTTAAGTAGGATTCTTGTTTAAATCAGTGCTACCGTTCTATAGCAGATTTGCTACATGTATGTCGAGTTAGGATTTTTTTAGGTTTTGTGTTATTTCACAATGTGCCTGATAGTGGAGAGATTTATTTCACTATTATTGAGATGATGTGAGAATCATATTTTTTTTAATTATTTTTTATGGTAACTTCCATGGGAAAATGTGCTAGTCATGATCTGCACCTGTTGTGGGGGAGATAAGGTTTTTGTATACGCAAAGCATGTTTACATTTAATATATAAGAACTGATGTACTGTATCAGACCAAGGTCCATGAGGATTGTGTGTGCAGTGTGTAAGGGATGCAAGCATAATCCATCATGTGTGTCCTGACTGAAAAAAAATTGAGAACCACTGGCCTAGGCACAACACGCGATCCAGCATTTCTCCCTCTTTCCCCTGTCCTGCATAGTCCTATATCTGGCTTGGCTTTTCCTCCTTGGCGGACCTCCAGTGCTTCTATGCCTGCCAGCAACATCGGCAAGTAAAGCAAACTGCCTCAGGCTAGCCACACAAGCGTTCCCTCTGCTGTGTCCCACCTATGCTGACACAGGAAGTTGTGTCAGAGGAGGTGAGACCCAGCAGAAGAAACACTTATGGGTCCAGCCAGAGGCAGTTTGCTTTACTTGCTGATGCTGCTGTTAGCCATAGAAACACTGGAGGACTAGCGAGAAGGAGGAAGAAGAAAGGATGATAAATACCAGACCTGGGAGAAAGGAAGAGTAAAAGATACCAGACTATGAGTAAGGGAAGGGAGGATGAGAAATACCCGAATGCAGGGAAAGGAGGGACAGAGGCACAGAGGGGAGATGCTTTATAGGCAATATTGATAAAAGAAAAACAGAAATGTATTGACCCCTGTAGTTTGCAAAATAAAAATAGAAAAAAATTGTACATTTTACAGTTTCTCTTTTACCAATATTGCCCTGCTTATAGTCTAGATTCCTTGAGGGGGGGGGTCTCCATTTCATTTTTTTTCTGCATGTTTCCTGTGGTCCCCTATTTTGTATCAGGTGAGGGTCTGTCCATATTCTACATGTGCAGCTGAGGTGAAGGATTCTGCTAGTGTGTGGTGTCTGTGTAAGAATCTGTAACAGTCCAGCCTGTTCCAGTTTCCTCAGTAGCAGGTGCTCTAGGGCCCAGTGTAATATTTATAATACTAGCTTTTCATAGGTGGATTAGGACTGCTATGGTGTATAGGTTTTAGTGTCTTTTTGCAGGGTTTTATGTTATTAACTGTCTGGCCCTATTTCAAAGTAGGCTCTGGGGCAAGGGCTGCCTTTGGTGGCCCTTGTCACCAAAAATAAAAATGCTCAGGACTAATGGGCTCCACATCCTGTAGAGTCATCACACAAACAAAAGTCCATCTGATTGAAGCAAAATTTCTACCGGTGAAAGGAGTTTTCCTGAGGCGATGGTCACAATTTTATTAATTTTACTTGCAGTTAAGACAGGCTGCCTGCTCTGGTCAGTTCTGGGATTTTGCTACCTACCGCCTCCTGATGTAACTTCCAGTTTCCTTGTAGGTGGGATGCAGCAGATGCAGCCTGTATTAATCATTGCCGGCCACAGTCACTGCACCTGAGCAACAATACCGGCACTGCCACCTGTCAGACACTGACCAGCGCCTAATTTAAAAAAGTCTACTCCCTCTGACAGCAACACCTGGCTACGCCTCTGTCTATATCCCATCTTGCCATTCAAATGGTCTGGTCAGGGCCGCCAAGGGACTGGGCCAGGCCTGGGACAAGGCCGCCCCTGGGCCCCCCCCCACCCGAGGTCACCGGGTCCCCCTCCACCCACCGCCGGGCCCTCTCTCCACCCCAGGGCCCTCTGCACTGACCTTAAGTGCCTCGCCTTCGAAAGCGCAGCAAGCAGCGGCAGACCACTCCTTCCGTCCATGTCCTGCCCTCACGGAAGTTACGTCAGGCGAGGGCGGGACACGGAAGGAAGGAGTGCTCTGCCGCTGCTTGTTGCGCTTTCGAAGGTGAGGCGCTTAAGTTCAATGCCAGGGAGCAACGTAGGGCAGGCGGGCCAGACTGCGGCGGTGGCACTGGGCCCCCCCCCAGAGGCCCGGGCCCGGGGAATTTTGTCCCCCCTGTCCCCCCCTCTCGGCGGCCCTGGGTCTGGTATATGTGCTCTTGTTCAATTAGTTATATCCATTGTAATTGCCTATCCTCACCAGGTATCTCGTGTCAAAAGACACGTTCCTAACTCTCCTGATGACACTATCTATATAGTGGTACCTGATCAATTTAAATCCAGAAATCATTGTTGTACTTTTATTCCTAATAATACTGACCCTGATGGTTCTGTTATGAAGGCATTGCAGGGCCTTTCTGCTTTAGCTAATGAATTAGCTACCAATTCAGGTGTTGATACTAGCTGGACAACCTGGTGGGATACAATCTTTGGTAACTAGAAATCTTTTCTCATATGTCATTTTGATTGTCATTTTGGTTTTTGCTTTAATTGTCTGTTGCATTATTCCCTGTGCTCGCAGGCTTATTTTCAAACTTCTTGCTACTAAAATATACTTCCTTCATGAATGCTGTGTAAACCTACTGCTATTAACTTTCTTAATTTTGTTATTATTAGAACATTTATTGCCTGTAACGCAAGTACACCTCCTTTTTTGTTTTTAAGGAAGACATTTATTCTGCTCATACTACTTTTAGTTGAAATATTCTTCTTCTTTTATATATTTTCTTTTGCCTTTTTATCCAGTGAGCTTTCCTGATGTTATTTTGCTATTTCTGACCTGTATTCTCCCATGTCATTCATGCTACAACTTTCACACTTAATTTAGAGTTGATTTTTTGTAAATGGTTCACTCAATTTTTAAATCTTCTCTTTGTAAGACTGAATGTAATGTTTAAATTTATCTTCAGCATTTTTATTGGTTTAGTCGCTTATTGTTTACATGAGTTTATCCTTCTAGAGTTTATTTCAACTCCCAGGCATAGATAGGTTTAGTTTGGGTTCCTTCCTTTTCAAACTGTTGTACACTTCATCGATGGACATCGATTGAATACCCAGCTGATTATTATCTGTATAGGTGATGATTTCTCAATCATCAAGAGGGGAATGAATTGATTTGCACTTTTCTGACTATTGACAGGCATGACCCATGACCTACAAAGCTAAAGGCTTAAATCTTAAAACTGCCTGAAAGTTGCATTTTTTCTGTGTTCACTGTATTATTGCTCTACCAGCAAAGAGTGCTCTTCCCCTCCCCTGACAGAAATGGTACCACTGATTCTACGCTGACAAGGAATATGTTTACAGTTTGAGAGGGAAGAAGTGTTGAGGACTTAGATAACACTATGATAAGACCCAGGTCCTAGGCAAATTCTTGTAACACAATAGCACTGCAGTCTTCAGTAAAATAACTTTGGACTTATTTTAAGATGCTGTGTTTTGTAAACATTCAGATATCGTGTTCTGTGTTCCAGAACATTCAGATACTGTGTTTCATTCTATGTAAACAATGGGGTGAGACAGAAAGTAGCTGACATTGCAATTTGTAGATTGGATGGGAGGTGGAGTGATGCTCAATCCACTGTATATAAGGCATGGTTGTGTTGTATCTAGTTAGAGGGGGTGAGATTGCCAACCAAGTGACTCTTTATCACGGTGGTCTCTTTCTCCCTCTCGTAACAAATTGCTACTGCCTGATTTCTTTATTTGTTACTCTGTCTAATTACTTTACCTAATTATTCTGTCTGCTTACTTTACCTAATTCCCTAATTACCTAATTCCCAAACTACTTAACCTAATTCCTTACCCAATTTCCTAATTACTTTACCTAATTCCCTAACTACTTTACCTAATCCCCTAATTACTTTGCCTGATTACGTTTTCTGATTACCTTGCTTGATTACTTTGTCTGATCACCCTGTCCAATTACTTTGTCTAATTGTTTTATTGCCTAATTAGTTTATTGTCTAATTGCCTTATCGTCTTATTGCTTTGTTATAATCTATGCTGGAATAAAGACTATCTCTTTGGAAGGAAAATAGCCTCTGTCTTTGCTGTCACCCCATATCTCGGAGGTGGCTGGTCCATTGTATCTGGGATGGGTGTAAGGAGGTAAAAACCCTATTTGCCCCATATTTCCAAATTGTATATTTCTTATGGTAAGTAGGTATATCAGAGAAATAATTTCCACATAATTACAGCCCTCACTGATACTAGATTGTCAGAGGGGGCCATGTAAGAACAGATTCCACTAAAAAATAATATCAGTAATCTATGTATCAACAAAAGGGAAGCTCCATTAGTTGACCATTGGGGACAACAACAACTGGTATTGGATTTAAAATATGTGGTGTTGGCTCAAGTACATATGCGCTGGGGGGGGGGGGGTGATATTTCTGCAACACTCACTCATATTGAACAGAGATTTATATACCAATGGGATACAGTCCATCCCAATGGCCTTAATAAAGAAACTGAATGGTTGCTTTAAGAAAGGGGCATTTCCGATTTCAGTCAGCTGGTGAATAGAATAAAACCTTGACGTTCAGGCAGTATGCGCTGTTGATTGCAGGGCTGAGCTTATGGCAAATCCACCCTTTAGCGAGCCGATATTCAAATCTGAAGACAAAAGTTTGTAAGGTAACAACTACTTATTAACATGAGAAGAATAGTCATATAAAGTTTAGCTGAACCCATTATGAATTGTTCTAATCTTAACATAAAATTTCATTAAAAAAATTTTTAGAGTATGGAACATACATTCCCCTGAAGACGTGGCCTCACATTGGGAAAGACGCTCGTTCTTCAGAATTGTTTTTAAACCACAGAGCATAGACACAATGATTGAGAGCCACGGTGACTAGCAACACAACACCACGAGGGCTCTACCTTTTACCTTTTCCACATTGAAAACCTTAAGGATTTGAGATAAGTGGACATTACAATCTGTTCCCGCATTTTATTATTTACAGCATTCAAACAGGGTGGTGAAGGGAGGTAGGGCAGTACTGTGATGTTCTCTAGTTGAAGTGCTGATCTGTTACCTTGGCAAATGGTATAAGCACAACAACACCTACTGAAAACTACAAAATAAAAATATAAAAAAATTATATAACAAACATCTTTTTGCTGAGATAATGTGCATATAACTCTGGTATTACTTGAATATCTTATTGAATTTTTATATACCAGTTAGTAGAAGTATAGGCACCCAAATTGGTAATATTGTACATTAAATTTTAACTGCCAGACCCTCGACCATTCTTCTAACTTTTGGAGATCCCTTCTCATTGTTTCTACTCTCTCTAGGGTATCCACTCTATTGGTTATCTTTGTGTCATCCGCTCTTCTGCATATCCTCACAGCCCTCTCCGGAGTGACTCCCAGGTCCACCCCAATCCTCCCAGGGCCCTCGATCCAGGTGCCCAGGACTTCCAGGTGCTTTTTGGCTAAGAGTGGAGGAGTGGCCTAGTGGTTAGGGTGGTGGACTTTGGTCCTGGGGAACTGAGGAACTGAGTTTGATTCCCACTTCAGGCACAGACAGCTCCTTGTGACTCTGGGCAAGTCACTTAACCCTCCATTGCCCCATGTAAGCCGCATTGAGCCTGCCATGAGTGGGAAAGCGCGGGGTACAAATGTAAGAAAAAAAAATAAGATCAGATGACCCTCAGGGGGAGGAATGCTGGTTTTGGCCTAACCCCTGGTAAGCCTTTCCTTGGCTGAGAGGTGCCCAGCTCTCCCACCGGCTGCCGTTCAGGTGCTGTGGAGGACTTGCAGCTCATCTGCATATCCTCACAGCCTTCTCTGGGGTAACTCCTAGGTCCACTCTGATCCACTCAGGGCCTCCGCTTAAGGTGCCGGGGCAGGGCATTTTCTCTATATATTTATATTTTCTCCCAGTTACTACTTATGGCTCCAGTACACTTTCTCTTCTTGGTATTGTCCCTTCTTAATCTGTTTCTCCATCTGAAACCACTGTACACTGCAGGAACACATTGCCCACCCTCTGGTTTCATCATCTCACCATCTCTTTTGCCCTCTTCCTTCTCAGCTCTCAACCTTCAACATTTCCTTCCTTCCATTCAACCATCTCCTTTCTATCTGAGTACATCTCACCTTCATCGCTGTCATCATACCTCTCCTACTCTTCTCCGTACTCTCTTGCTCCTTCTCCTGCTCTCCACTGGGGACATTAATCCCAATCCTGGTCCTCCACATCAGCTCTCATCCTATTTGTGCAGGTCACACCGTGATATCTCCAATCTAATTTCTGTTCCTCTCCTCCCCCCTTCTTCCCTGCCTTTCTCTTGCGCTCTGTGGAATGCCCGCTCTGTCTGTAACAAACATTCCTACATCCACGACCTCTTTATCTCTTGTACTCTCCATCTGCTTGCCCTAACTGAAACATGGCTTTGCCCTGAAGACTCTACTTCAGTTGTGGCCCTATGCCATGGAGGTTATCTTTTCTGCCATACTCCTCGCCCCGGTTGGTCGCAGAGATGGTGTCGGCCTACTGCTTTCACCCTCTTGTAGATTTCAACCTCTTCGTCCACCTCAGTCTCACTGCTTTTCTTCCTTCGAAGTCCACTCCATCCATCTATTCACTCCTCTGCCTATCCGAGTAGCAGTCATTTATTGACCCCCTGATAAGTCCCTTTCTTCCTTTCTCACTGACTTTGACTCCTGGCTTTCCTTCTTTCTTGAACCTTCATCTCCTTCCCTCATTCTTGGAGATTTTAACATTCATGCTAATGATTCCTCTGACTCTTATGCTTCTCAGTTTAACATCTTCTTTCAATCTTCAACTGTGCTCTAGTACCCCTACTCACCATTTTGATGCTGCTTTTACTACTACTACTACTTAACATTTCTAGAGCGTTACTAGGGTTATGCAGCGCTGTACAACTTTTAAGTCCTAACCCTTACTCACTTGTTCAGTACCCTTATTTTATCATCCCCAATGCAGTAATTCCCTTATCTCTTATTTGTCCTGTTTGTCTGTCCTAATTAGATTGTAAGCTCTGTCGAGCAGGGACTGTCTCTTCATGTTCAAGTGTACAGCACTGCGTACGTTTAGTAGCGCTATAGAAATGATACGTAGTAGTCATTTTAGTAAAAAGGCAAATTTTTCTTTCCAACCCATCAGAATAGACCCCAGCACTGACCCCTGAGGAACTCCACTGCTCACCTTCCTTTCCTCCGAATGGATTCCATTCATCAACACCCACTGCCAACTGTCGGTCAACAGTTCACCACTTTTGGTCCTAAGTTCAGCCCTTTCAGCTTATTCACTAGTCTTCTGTGGGGGACCATATCAAAGGCTTTGTGAAATCCAAGTAGATTACATCTAGCGCATGTCGTTTGGTCACCCAGTCAAGGAAGTCAATAAGATTAATTTGGCAGGATTTTCCTTTGCTAAAGCCATGTTGCCTCGGGTCCTGTAACCCGTTGGCTTCTAGCAAGTTAACTATCCTTTCTTTCATCAGTGACTCGATTATTTTTCCTACCACTGATGTGAGACTTACCGGTCTGTAGTTTCACACTTCTTCCCTGTCTTCACTTTTGTGAAGAGGGACCACATCCGCTTATCTCCAATCTTGCGGAACCTCTCCTGTCTCTAAAGATCTATTAAATAAATCTTTAAAAAGTCCCGCCAGTACCTCCCTGAGCTCCCTCAGTATCCTGGGATATACCCCATCAGGCCCCATCCTTGTCCACCTTCAGATTCTCCAGCTGTTTATAAACTCTTTCTTCCGTAAACGGCGCAGTATTCACTCCATTCCCAGATAGTCTCTTGGCAGCTAACCGTGGTCCTTCTCCGGGATTTTTCTCCATGAATACTGAAGAGAAGTAATTGTTCAGCACATTCGCTTTAAACTCCTCACTCTCCACATAACCATATTTATTATCTTTCAGTCTCGCAATTCCATTCCTATCTTTTCTCCTCTCTCCAGTATATCTGAAAAAGGTCTTGTCACCTCTCTTTACATCTTTAGCCATTTTTTCTTCTGCTCGCGCTTTTGCTAGCCGTATTTTCCTCTTCACTTCTTTGAGTTTAATCCGATAATCTTTTCCGTGATCCTCTCATTGCGGTCTTTTGTATTTCTTAAACAAAGCCTCTTTTGCTCTTATTTTTTCAGCTACTTGTTTGGAGAACCATATAGGCTTCCTGTTTCTCTTGTTTTTGTTTACTTTCCTTGCGTAAAGATTAGTCGCCATAATACAGCAGCCTTTAGCTTTGACCACTGATTTTCCACTTCTCCTATGCCTTCCCACTCCAACAGCTCCTCCTTCAGGTATTTTTCCATTTTATCAAAATCAGTATGTCTGAAATCCAGTACTTTGTGTTTTGTGCGTCCGCACTCCGTCTTTGCCCTTATATCAAACCATATCATGTGATGATCACTATTACATAGGTGAGTACCCACCTGGATGTTGGAAACACTTCCTCCATTCGTGAGTACTAGATCCAGCATTGTCCCTTCCCTCGTGGGTTTCCTTCACCATTTGTCTGAGAGAGGCATTTTGACAGGCGTCCACAATCTCCCTACTTTTTTCCGATTCTGGAGACAGGACGTTCCAATCCACATCAGACAAGTTGAAATCTCCCAATAGCACCTCCTCTTTCATACCAATCTTTTCAATATCTTCTATCAGATCCTTGTCTAGCTTCTCCATTAGTGCCGGAGGTCTGTAGATAACCCCTGTGTGGATACAGGTTCCATCTTCTCTTTCCAGGACAATTACACATTGAGTGAAGAAAACTTTTCTTTGATTAGTTTTAAATTTACTACTTTGTAGCTTCATTCCGTGCCCCCTAGTCCCAGTATTTTTTGAAAGAGTAAACAAGTGATTCATGTCTACCCATTCCACTCCACTCATTATTTTATAGACCTCTATCATATCTCCCCTCAGCTGTCTTTTCTCCAAGCTGAAGAGCCTAGCTGCTTTAGCTTTTCCCCATAAGGAAGTCGTCCCATCCCCTCTATCATTTTCGCCACCCTTCTCCGTATGTTTTCTAATTCCACTATATCTTTTTAAAGATGCTGTGACCAGAATTGAACACAATATTCAAGGTGCGGTCAAACCATAGAGTGAAACAAAGGCATTATAACGTCCTCATTTTTGTTTTTCATTCCTTTCCTAATGATACCTAACATTCTATTTGCTGTCTTAGCTACCACCGCACACTAAGCAGAGGGTTTCAATGTATCATCAACGTTGACGCCTAGATCCCTTTCCTGGTCAGTGATTCCTAATGTGGAAACTTGCATTTTGTAGTTATAATTTGGGTTCCTCTTTCCCACATGCATCACATTGCACTTGCTTACATTAAATGTCATCTGCCATTTAGATGCCTAGTCTCCCAGTCTCGTAAGGTCTTGTAATTTTTCACAATCCTCTCGCAATTTAACAACCTTGAATAACTTTGTGTCGTCAGCAAATTTAATTACCTCACTAGTTACTCCCATCTCTAGATCATTTATAAATATGTTAAAAAGCATTGGTCCCAGCACAGACCCCTGGGGAACCCCACTATCTACACTTCTCCATTGAGAATACTGACCATTTAACCCTACTCTCTGTTATCTATCTTTTAATCAGTTTTTAATCCACGATAGGACACTACCCCCTATCCCATGACTCTCCAATTTCCTCTGGAGTCTTTCATGAGGTACTTTGTCAAACGCCTTTTGAAAATCCAGATACATAATATCGACTGCTCACCTTTATCCACATTTGTTCACCCCTTCAAAGAAATGTAAAAGATTGGTGGGTCAAGATGTCCCTTCACTAAATCCATGTTGGCTTTGTCTCATTAATCCATGCTTTTGAATATGCTCTGCAATTTTGTTCTTTATAATAGTCTCTACCGTTTTGCCCGGCACTGACGTCAGGCTCACAGGTCTATGATTTCCCCGATCTCCTCTGGAACCTTTTTAAAAAATCGGTGTTACATTGGCCACCTTCTTCCGGTACCATGCTTGATTTTAAAGATAAATTACATATTACTAACAACATTTCTACAAGTTCATTTTTCAATTCTGTCAGTACTTGGGATGAATACCATCTGGTCCAGGAGACTTTCTGTTCTTCAATTTGTCAAATTGCACCATTACATCCTCCAGGTTTATGCATATTTCATTCAATTTCTGTGACTCGTCAGCTTTGAATACCATTCCTGGTACCGGTATCTCTCCCAAAGTTTCCTAGTGAAGACTGAAGCAAAGAGTTCATTTAATCTCTCTGCTATGGCTTTGTCTTCCCTGATTCCCTGTTTTACCCCTCGGTCATCTAGCAGTCCAACAAATTCTTTTCCCGGCTTTTTGCTTTTAATTTACCTAAAAACATTTTACTATGTGTTTTTGCCTCCAACGCAATCTTTTTATTCAAAGTCCCTCTTTGTCTTCCTTATCAGTGCTTTGTATTTGACTTGCCATTTCTTATACTGTTTCTTATTATTTTCAGTCGGTCCCTTCTTCCATTTTCTGAAGGATTTTCTTTTAGCTCTAATAGCTTCCTTCACCTCACTTTTTAATCATGCCGGCTGTCATTTGGACTTCCTTCCTCCTTTTTTAATACATGGACTATATTTGGCCTGGACTTCCAGAATGGTATTTTTGAACAGCATCCATATCTGATGTAAATTTTTGACTTTCGCAGCTGCTTCTCTAAGTTTTTTTTCACCATTCTTCTCATTTTATTATAGTCTCCTTTTTGAAAGTTAAATTCTATCTTATTGGATTTCCTGTGTGTATTTACTACAATGCTGATATCATAAGTACATAAGTACATAAGTAATGCCACACTAGGAAAAGACCAAGGGTCCATCGAGCCCAGCATCCTGGGCCAAGGACACCTGGCAAGCTTCCCAAACGTACAAACATCCTATACATGTTATTCCCGGAATTGTGGATTTTTCCCAAGTCCATTTAGTAGCGGTTTATGGACTTGTCCTTTAGGAAACCTTCTAACCCCTTTTTAAACTCTGCCAAGCTAACCGCCTTCACCACGTTCTCTGGCAACGAATTCCAGAGTTTAATTACGCATTGGGTGAAGAAACATGTTCTCCGATTTGTTTTAAATTTACTACACTGTAGTTTCATCGCATGCCCCCTAGTCCTAGTATTTTTGGAAAGCGTGAACAGATGCTTCACATCCACCTGTTCCACTCCACTCATTATTTTATATCAAATCTGATCATTTTATGATCACTGTTATCAAGAGGCCCCAGCACCATTACCTCCCACACCAGATCATGCACTCCACTAAGGACTAGGTCTAGAATTTTTCCTCCTTTTGTTGGCTTCTGTACCAGCTGCTCCATAAAGCAGTCCTTGATTTCGTCAAGAAATTTTACTTCCCTAGTATGCCCTGATGTTATATTTTCCAGTCAATGTCGAAGTAATTGAAATCACCCATTATTATTGTGTTCCCCTGTTTGTTAGCCTCCCTAATTTCTGATAACATTTCTACATCCGTCTGTTCATCCTGGCCAGGTGGACAATAGTACACTCCTATCATTATCCTTTTCCCCTTTACACATGGAATTTCAATCCATAGGGATTCTAAGATGTGTTTTGTTTCCTGCTGAATGTTCAATTTATTTGATTGAATGCCTTCCTTTAACATACAATGTTACCCCTCCACCAGTTTGATCTGTGGTGCTCGCAACTTGGGCTGCTTATGTCTCCAGTTATTATTATTATTAGCATTTGTATAGCGCTACCAGACGCACGCAGCGCTGAACACCTGATACAAAGAGACAGTCCCTGCTCAAAAGAGCTTACAATCTAAATAATACAGACAGACAATACAGTTACAGGTGAGGGAAGTAATGGGTGAGAAGGGAGGAAGGGACAAGGGGAGGGCAATTGTGGCTAGGAGCCAAAAGCAGCAGTGAAAAGGTGGGTTTTCAGCATAGATTTGAAAATAGGTAGAGATAGAGCTAGACGTATAGGTCCAGGAAGTCTATTCCAGGCATAAGGTGCCGCCAGAGAAAAGGAGCGAAGCCTGGAGTTAGCAGTGGAGGAGAAGGAGGACAACAAGAGAGATTTGTCCAGTGAGCGGAGTTCACGGGGAGGAATGTAGGGAGAGATGAGAGCGGAGAGGTAATGGGGGGCTGCAGAGTGGATGCATTGAAAGGTCAGTACGAGAAGTTTAAACTGAATGCGGTTATGCTAAGATAGCAGCTTTCTTGAAGGACAGAAGCTGGTCTGGGGTTAGGGTGGATGATGGGAGCCTGGCCGATTATGTTGTCTGGTGTAAGTCAAGAGGGTTTTGCAAAGGAGCGGTGTCCAAACAGTGGTGGGTTTCTTGTTCTAATGTAAGGCGAAAGGTTGGGGGAATCCTGTGGATGGCTTCTTAGTTTGAAGGATGTTTTTGGTTTGGGAGAGAGTGCAGCCAACAGTGCAGGATTCCTGCCATCCTATTACTCATGAATTGTTGTCATTGCTAAGTTGCCGGAGGTTGTTTACTCTAATTATGAGGCTTCTATTTTTCGTGATTCCTTTTGGTTGATCTTTTTTGGAGTTTTGAGGGTGGGCGAATTAGTGCATAGGACCAAAGGATCAGTTGACATTTGGTGAGCATGTGTCATTGGGTATGGACACTCTGAGGGTTTTCGTTGCACCTCTAATGCTACACAGTATCAATGACGGCCCATTATGCAGAGATTAGACCTCCCAGGAGGTGTATGTTTCTATGTCATAGAAACATAGAAACATGACAGCAGATAAGAGCCAAATGGCCCATCGAGTCTGCCCATCCAAGGCAACCACTATCTCCTCCTAAGAGATCCCACATGCCTGTGACATGGATTCAGACACAGTCCTCATTTCCACCACCTCCAAAGGGAAGTGATTCCATGTCTCGTTCTTCTGTCGTGCATACTATTCCCTTGGATTTTTGCAACTTAAGTGCATGACCCTGCTTTTTTTTTAGCATTAAATCTGAGTTGCCAATGAGTGGCCCATTCTTCCAGTTTTGCCAGATCCCTCTGCATGCTATCCATACCCTCGGGGGTCTCAACCCTATTAGAGTTTGGTATCATCTGCAAAGAAACGAACTTTACCAGACAGTTCTTCTCCAATATCACTCACAAAGATGTTAAAAAGAGCCGGCCCAAGGACTGATCCCTGTGTTACACCACTGATAACATTTTCCTCAGAGCAGGTTCCATGTACCATTACCCTCTATCTCCTTCCACTTAACCAGTTTTTAACCCATGCAATCACTTTAGGACCCAATACAAAGGCACCCAGTTTATTTAATCGTTGAGATTTGTTGAGCGGCTACTTGGGCCTCCGTACACTCCTTTTCCAAGCATTATAGAATGGATGTAACATAGTAGATGACAGCAGAGAATGACCTGTATGGTCCATCCAGTCTGCACAACAAGATCAAACTCATATGTGCTACTTTATATGTATACCTGACCTTGATTTGTATCTACCATTTTCAGGGCACAGACAGTAGAAGTCTGCCCAGCACTAGCTCTGCCTCCAAAGCACTAGCCCCGCCTCCCAACCACTAGCCCCACCTCCTAACCACCGGTGCTGCCACCCAACCTCTGCTAAGCTTCTGAGGATCCATTCCTTCTGAACAGGATTCCTTTATGTTTATCCCACACATTTTTTAATTCCGTTACTGTTTTCATCTCCACCACCTCCCGTGGGACGCCATTCCAAGTATCCATCACTATCTCCGTGAAAAAAATACTTCCTGACATTTTTCTTGAGTCTGCCCCCCTTCAACCTCATTTCATGTCCTCTAGTTCTACCGCCTTCCCATCTCTGAAAAAGGTTTGTTTGAGGATTAATACCTTTCAAATATTTGAACGTCTGTATCATATCACCCCTGTTTTTCCTTTCCTTTAGGGTATACATGTTCAGGTCAGCAAGTCTCTCCTCATACTCCTTGTAGCACAAATCCCATGCCACTTTTGTAGCTTTTCTTTGCACCGCTTCAATTCTTTTTACAGCCTTAGCAAGATATGGCCTCCAAAACTGAACACAATACTCCAAGTGAGGCCTCAGCAACGACTTATACAGGGGCATCAACACCTCCTTTCTTCTGCTGGTCACACTTCTCTCTATACAGCCTAGCAACCTTCTGGCTATGGCCGCCGCCTTGTCACACTGTTTCGTCGCCTTCAGATCCTCAGATACTATCACCCCAAGATCCCTCTCCCTGTCTGTACATATCAGACTCTCACTGCCTAACACATACGTCTTCCATGTATTTCTATTTCCTAAGTGCATCACTTTGCATTTCTTTGCATTAAATCGAGTCATGATAAGGCTACATTTGAGAAATGTTTAAATGACCATTACTCTAAAATAGAACAATATAGAGGTCAACAAAGAGAGTTAAAAATATCCAAGTATATGCGTGACAAATACGATTATATTAAGGGCTTCGTGTATAGTTGGATGGACAAACGGAGTAGGGGACGAAGAATAAGAGGAGGAGGGGGGGCAGACGGGTTAACTTTAAGTTGTCCTCCAGTGAGTCTTCTGAGGAGGACAATAAATGGGAGAAATTACAAAAGCCTAAACAAAATATAACAACTGGCAATAGTATTCTGGAAACAGATAATATATTGCCGGCTTCTTTTTTACGACTACCTGGACAAACACAAGAGGGGGTAACCGAAGTGAAGGCAGACCCAGGCAAAATTGCAGTCAAGTCCAAGAAAATGAAGAAAACAAAAACGTGATTAATATATCCACATCCAGACTATCACAAGATGATTTGGATGTGTTAAATAAAGGACTTTCTTTTGTCCCGTTTGCTAACTACGATCCATTTGCAACTAGACAGGACTTGCGGCTAAGACTCTTCTTCGGTCCCCCCCATAGTGATGTATTTATAAATGATTTAGAGATGGGAGTAACTAGCGAGGTAATTAAATTTACTGATGACACAAAGTTATTCAAAGTCATTAACTCGTGACAGGATTGTGAAAAATTACAGAAGGACCTTTCGAGACTGGGAGACTGGGTGGCTAAATGGCAGATGACGTTTAATGTGAGCAAATACAAGGTGATGCATGTGGGAAAAAAGAACCCAAATTATAGCAAAGTCATGCGAGGTTCCATGTTAGGAGTTACGGACCAAGAGAGGGATCTGGGTGTCGTCATCGATAATACACTGAAACCTTCTGCTCAGTGTGCTGCTGCAGCTAGGAAAGCAAATAGAATGTTGGGTATTATTAGGAAAGGTATGGAAAACAGGTGTGAGGTTGAATTGGTGTGACGCGTTTTTGCGTCAGGTCCAGGGAGCGGGGTTAGTATGATATAAATTCAGAGCGGTTTATGAAGTCTGGGGGTGATGCTTGGCAGCCCATGCTTGGAATAGAGTCCCAATGGTAAGCAGCTAAAATATGCGGTTACATGTTAAGTAATTTGATAATGCGATATTATGAATGAGTGATGTGTTCACGTTTGTTTTACTGGTTTTGTGATGTGTTAGATTCTGACATACGGCTCCTCCTGAAGAAGGAAGTACGAAATGCGGTCTCGCATTGAGGACCTGAATGAGTAAAGGCACTCAGCTGGAGTGAATTATTGCACAAGTATCTGCTCGACAGCCTTCCACAGGCAGAACATTGTTCTCCCCTAGGAGTATACCTATATTATTTGTGAGAGAGTGATGAGTTTAACACAACCAAGACGGTGTTAAATATCGGAATGTGGATTGTGCAGCAGTTTTCTGAAGAACAATCGTTGCCTTATGAAATCTTGATATGTAAGACTTTATATGGACTACATGCATAGGCGGTCGGTGGCCCAACTGTTTGGGGAGGCTAAAGTGGGTGGGGTTAGGGGGTGGAGCCAGGGGCAGAGCTTATATACATAATTGTCTGATAACACACAGAAAAAATAAATAAATTAAAAATAATCACAATTAATACCTTTTATTAAATTTAGATATGTATCATATGTCAAAGAATAAAGTGGTTGCTCAAAGCATATTCTAAGCACAATCGCTCAACTGCAAAACACTATGCACAACTTTGTGCAAAAACACACTCACAACCTTACTGTACCATAAATATTACACTGGGCAGAACCTAATACACCAATATACCACCCATACGGAAAGTGCAGACCGTCAACAATATGAAACAAGGGATCATATCATCACAATTCTCATGTAGAGCCACAAAACACCCTAATTCATGTTTAATGTGGGATAAAATGCCATAAATGAGTAAATAAATATAAACTTTTAATGTTGAGCACCTGATTCTCAAAGTGGACATATTCCAAACACTATAATGAAAATAAAATGATCTTTTCTACCTTTGTTGTCTGGTGAGTTTTTCTGATCATGCTGGCCCAGTATGATTCTGCTGCTATCAGTCCTCAGTGCAGGTCAGGAAGTCATCCTCGTTAAATATCTCCCTGGCAACCCAGGACACCTCCAGCCAACCCCCTCCCCCGCTCTCCCAGCAGTAAGGTAAACAAGCCATAAACCAATTTCTACAACTGGACAAGGCTAGAGGGCTTTCACTGCAGCTCCTGCTGTGAGGATGGAGGTAAATCAACAATTTAAACCCCTCAAAACACAGCAGGGGAGGCTTAGCCTGTCCAAGCCTCTTATACCGGGCGCCTATGACTACGTGTGAGCAAAAGATCAGCTTTCTGATTTATATATGATGTGCACATTTAAATGTATTTATATATAAGGTATACGCGGTTTGAATGATGATTGGCGCAGATATTATGAAGGATTGTGGACATACGTTGTTTAATAAATATCAAATAGATTTAAATACCAGTTTGGAGTACACTGAATGAATGTAATTATTGAGACAGTAATCGTGTTATAAAACATTACCCTAATTGATTAACAATTGAATTTTAATTGCCAAACAGACCATTCTTCTAGCTTCTGCAGATCCTTTTTCATGTTTTCCACTCCCTTTGGGGTGTACAGTCTGTTACAAATCATGGTATCATCTGCAAAAAGGCAAACTTTACCTTCTAACCCTTTGGCGATGTCACTCACAAATATGTTGAACAGAATTGGCCCCAACACCGATCCCTGAGGCACTCCACTACTCACCTTTCCCTCATCCGAGTGAATTCCATTAACCACCATCCTCTGGTGTCTGTCCGTCAACCAGTTCCTAATCCAGTTCACCACGTTGGGTCCTATCTTCATCCTGTCAAGTTTATTCAAGAGCCTCCTGTGGGGAACCGTGTCAAAAGCTTTGCTGAAGTCTAAATAGATTACATATTTAGCACGTCCTTGATTCAATTCTCCGGTCACCCAGTCAAAGAATTCAATGAGATTCGTTTGACACGATTTACCTTTGGTAAAACCATGTTGTCTCGGATCTTGCAACTTATTGGCTTCCAGGAAATTCACTATCCTTTCCTTCAGCATCGCTTCCATTACTTTTCCAATAACCGAAGTGAGGCTTACCGGCCTGTAATTTCCAGCTTCTTCCCTATCACCACTTTTGTGAAGAGAACCTCTCCCATCTCCAAGGATTTATTAAACAAATCTTTAAGAGGACCCACCAGAACCTCTCTGAGCTCCCTCAATATCCTGGGGTGGATCCCGTCCGGTCCCATGGCTTTGTCCACCTTTAGATTTTCAAGTTGTTCATACACACTCTCTTCTGTGAACGATGCTATATCCACTCCATTCTCATAGGTACTATTGCCAGTCAATCGTGGTCCTTCTCCAGGATTTTTTTCAGTGAAAACAAAACAAAAATATTTGTTTAGCAAATTTGCTTTTTCTTCATCATTATCCACAGAGCAGTTCATAGCATTTTTCAGTCTCACAATTCCATTTTTAGTCTTTCTCCTTTCACTAATAAACCTGAAGAAATTTTTGTCGCTCCTCCTTACATTTCTAATCATTTGTTCTTCCACTTGCTCTTTCTCTAGATGTATCTCTCTCTTGGTTTCTTTCAGTTTCATCCGATATTCCTTTCTGTGTTCCTCTTCTTGAGTTTTTCTGTATTTCATGAACGCCAACTCTTTAGCCTTTATTTTCTCAGCCACTTGCTTGGAGAACCATATCAGTTTCCTTTTTCTATTGCTTTTATTTACTCTCCTTACATAAAGGTTTGTGGCCATATTTATAGCTTCTTTCAGCCTGGACCATGGCCCTTCCACTTCTCGTATGTCCTCCAAGCCCATCAGTTCCTTCCTCAGGTATTCCCCCATTTTACTAAAGTCAGCATGCTTGAAATCCAGGACTTTGAGTTTTGAGTTTTGAGTGGCTTCCCAAAACTCAAAGTCCTGGATTTCAAGCATGATGACTTTAGTAAAATGGGGGAATACCTGAGGAAGGAACTGATGGGCTGGGAGGACATACAAGAGGACCAGTCCTCATGGAGGATCCTTACTGCTTTGGTCTTACGGCCTATTGAATGGGCGCATTTGAGGAAAAAGGGCTATTCTGATGTGGTCATAGCTACTTTATTGCAGGGCCATAAACGGTCTACCTCAACAGTGTATGCCCGTGTTTGGCGCACTTTTGTGGCATGGTGTGAGGCTAACGTGTGGTCCCCTTTTCAAGCATCTGTGGCTCACCTCTTGGCTTTTTTGCAAGATGGTTTACAGAAAGGGTTAGCCTATAATTTGCTTCGAATTCAGGTGGTGGTCCTAGCATGTTTTCAGGGCAGAGTATCCAAATGTTGTACGCTTCCTGCGTGGGGCGTTTCATCTCCGCCCACCTTTACGTCAACCCTGCCCATCTTGGAATCTCAATTTAGTTCTTAGAGCATTGCAAGGCCCTCCTTTTGAGCCATTACATAGGGCTTCGAATAAAGATCTCACCCTGAAGACTGTATTTTTGGTGGCTATAGCTTTGGTGTATAGAATCTCTGAGATTCAGGTCCTTTCGTGTCGGGATCCCTTTTTACAATTCTCGGAAGCAGTGGGGGGGGGGGGGGGGGGGGGGGGTGTCATGTTGAGAACGGTGCATTCCTTCTTGCCAAAGGTCATCTTGACTTTTCATCTCAATCAGCCTCTTTTTCTTCCTTCCTTCTTTTCAAGAGGAGGACTTTCCCGCGACCTTTCAGAAACTTCATCTCTTGGATGTGTGCCGCGTCCTCTGCTACTTGCGGATATCTAATGATTTTCGAAGAATGGACCATTTGTTTGTGCTTCTTTCAGGTTCCCGTTGTGGTCAAGCGGCTTCTAAACCTACTATTGCGAGATGGCTTAAGGAAGCTATTTTCTCTGCATACTTGTTGGCTGTACGGATCGCGCCTGAACTGTTACAAGTGCATTCTACTAGAATGCAGTCGACTTTGTGGGCGGAGTCTTTGGTCTTGTCTTTCGATGAGATTTGTTGAGTGGCTACTTGGGCCTCTGTACACTCCTTTTCCAAGCATTATAGAGTGGATGTAGTGGCCATATCCGATGCTTCCTTTGGAGCGGCAGTCTTGGCTAGGGGGGCGACGGTGTCCCTCCCTATCTAGAGACTGCTTTGGTACATCCCACCAGTTGATGGATTCATCTGCTGCCTGCACTAAGGAAGGTAAAATTATGTCTTACCTGATCATTTTCTTTCCTTTAGCTGCAGCAGATGAATCCAGTATCTCTCCCTAGCTTACCGTCACATTTTCTCTACTCATTCTGTGTGTTTGCTGTTCCTGTCTATTTCAGTTTGTTTTGTTTCTTACAATGTGGTACACGGATTTCAAAATTTAACAAGAACTTCATATACAATTTGTTACAATTTTGTGGTTTCTCTCCTTTGGTGAGGAAGGTTTCCTGTTTTCTTGTGCCAACCTTTGCTTTGTGATGAGACATGTACTAGCCTATAGAGGGGCTGATCATCCAATACCACTCACTTAAGTTAGTGATCTCTATCTCCACCTGCTGGTAGATGGAAACAACCCACCAGTTGATGGATTCATCTGCTGCAGCTAAAGGAAGAAAACATTATCAGGTAAGACATAATTTTACCTTCTTAATAGATATGACCATCTCTTTGGATTTCTCTCCAAATAAGATGCAAGGGGCATCTGCAGTCTGTCGTGTACATCATCTTTCAGTCTTGAAGCTTTTAGCCAGCCATTCTTCTTATTGCAATTATCACTGCTGCTTCTCCAAATGCTCTGTCATAGGCAACATATGCTGACTTTATCAAGTATTTTGCATAGTCCTCAATATCTTGGAGTCCCAATGACATTGCAACCCTTGTGTCCTGCTGAGAAGAATGAAGGAAAGCCTGGATTTTGTATATAGATGTGAATAAGTATGATATCAACTGAAACTAATGAGCTGCAATGCATGCAACAATGTGGTATTTTTTTACCAACTGTATCAAGCATGTGGGCATAGACGCCCTGTATAAGAGGCTTGGGGAGGCTAAGCCTCCCCATCCACAAGTGCAGCAAGGGCGGGGCGGTGGGGGCGTACCGCCCCAGGTGCAGCTCATGAGGGGGTGCTGCCTTGAACATCTCCCTCCCTCCCCCCTGACTGGTGCGTGTGGACCGTGCGATACTGCCGTCTTTATCCCCCCCCCCCCCCGGTGCGGGGCTGTCCTCCCCCCCATCCCCCGACTAGTGCGGTATCGCTCTCCCCCTCTGCTCCTGTCATGTCTTTCAACTTCGAGGCTTCCGGTAGCAGCATCAGCATCAGCAATGATGTAAGTGCTGCTTTCAGCCTGCCCTGGAAGCCTTCTCTGGACAGCATCCCTCCTACGCGGGAAGCAGTACAGAGAGTGCTTCCGGGGCAGGCTGAAAGCAGCGCTTACATCATTGCTGCTGCTGCTGCTACCGGAAGCCTTGAAGTTGAAAGACATGACAGGAGCAGAGGGAGAGAGTGATACCGCACTAGTCCGGGGGGGGGGGGGGGGAGTGATGCCAACCAGCTGCCAGACCAAAGGGAAAGGGGGTGGAGAGAGGAGGATGTGATGCCACATCTAAGGGGAAGAGGGAGGAAGGAAAGCAATGGCAGGGCATGGGAATGGGAAAAGGGGGTGGAGAAAGGAGTGAGATTGATGGTAGTCTAGATCTAAGGGAAGCAAGAAGGGGAGGGAAGAGAAAGGTGGGATGCTTGAGGGAGAGGAGAGATGCATGAGGACACTGGAGGAGAGAGAGAGAAAGTGGAAAAGTGCAGGGGAGAGCCAGGGACATGCAAAAGAGCAGGGGAGAGCCAGAGAGAGATGGGGAGAGAAAGAGGGGACATGGAAGAGAGCAGGGGAGAGCCAGAGAGAGATGGGGAGAGAAAGAGGGGACATGGAAGAGAGCAGGGGAGAGCCAGATAGATGGGTAGAGAAAGAGGGGACATGGAAGAGAGCAGGGGAGAGCCAGAGAGAGAGATGGGGAGAGAAAAAGGGGACATGGAAGTGAGCAGGGGAAAGCCAGGGACATGGAAAAGAGCAGGGAAGAGCCAGAGAGAGATGGGGAGAGAAAGAGGGACCATGGAAAAGAGCAGGGGAGAGCCAGAGAGAAGATGCTAGATGGAAGAGGGGTACAGAGAGAGAGAGAGAGATTAGTGGAAAGATGGGGAGAGAAAGAGGGGACATGGGCAGGAGAGAGAGAGAAGCTGCTGGGGAGAAACTGTGGGAGACCCTAGCTGTCAGACGGAGAAATGCTGAATGAAAGGAGGGAGAAAGAGTGAAAATGCTGGAAGGAGGGGGCAGAAAGAGGGAAGACACTAGACGTAAGGGTAGGGAGGGAAAGAGGAAAGACACTGGAAGTATGGGGATAAAGAGGACATGCTGAATGGAAAAGGGTCGAGAGAGAGAACTGTTTAGAAGGAAGGGGAGATAGAGGGAGACAATGGATGGAAGGAGAGGGAGACAATAGACAGAAGGATTGGGAGAGGGTAATGGGTAGAAGGAAGGAGAGAGAAAGAAAGAGGGATGACACTGGATAGAAGGGTAGAAGAGAAAGAGGGAAGGTGCTGGACATGGATGGATGGAGAGGAGGGAAGAGAGGAGAAATCTGGATATGGATGGAGTGAAGGGCAGGGAAGAGAGGAGAAATGTTGGACAAGGATGGAGGGAAGGAAAGACAAAGGAAGGAGATGCACACGGATGGAGTAGAAGGGAGAGAGGAGAAATGCTGGGCACGGATGGAGGAGAGGGAAGACAGAGGAAGTACATGCACATAGATGGAGGGGAGGGGAGAAATGCTGGATATGGATGGAGGGAAAATTGCTGAATTTAAGGGCTGGATTGCAACCCTTTGAGGGCAGATGCTGAAACTGGAGAAAGGATAGGGACAGGGCTACAGATGGTAGACAGGACGCATAAGGACACAGGAGGATGGTGGACATGTTGAGAGAAAAAATATCAAATGGAAAGAAGACACTGGGACCAAAGCGAATAGAAAAAAATAAAATCAGACAGCAAAGGTAGAAAAAAGTATTTTATTCAGAATTTATTAACTGGAATATGTCAGCTTTTGGAAATGTGCATCTGTGATATTTTGCATGTAAGTTTCAATTTTTCTAGTATTGCTGCATGCTGAGTCTGACTTCTTGAAGTAACTTTCTAGTTCAGTATTTTGCCTTCATATTTTTTTTATTTCTAGTTCCTTGTGTCATATCTGTTGTGTTGTGTTTTTCATGGGTGACCAAGGTGCAGTATTCTGCTAGCGTGTAGTATTTGCAGCCCTTTTTGGGGGTTTTTTACTAGGTAGTATACTGGTGTTTTAGAGCCCAGTGTAATTACAGTGCTGCCTTTCCTCGCATAAGGTTGTAGCTCGTTCTGTCCTTGGAATTAGTGCTGTTATGGTTTGGTAAGGTTATGAGTGTGTTTTTGCACAAGTTTGTGTATAGTGTTTTGCAGTGGAGAGATAGTGTGTTGGCCTTACTGAGGTGGCACCAAAACATCAGAAAGGCCTGCCTGCCTGCCTGCCTGGTGCTTGGGTGGGTGGGAGGGAGGGAGGCCTGCCTGCCTGCCTGCCTGGTGCTTGGGTGGATGGGAGGGAGGGAGGGAGGCCTGCCTGGTGCTTGGGTGGGAGGCCTGCCTGGTACTTGGGTGGGTGACCTGCCTGGTGCTTGGGTGGGTGGCCTGGTGCCTGATGCTGGGAGGGAGGGAGGCTTGGTGCTGGGTGACCTGGTGCTGGGTGGGAGGGAGGCCTGCCTGCCTGCCTGGTGCTGGCTGGGAGGGAGGCCTGCCGTTGGGAGGGCAGGGGGGAGAGGAGGGTGGCGGGAGGGGAGGGCAGGGGAGAGAGGAGGGTGGCTGAACATTTGTGGCAAGAGGGGAGAGGAGGGTTGCTGGACATGGATGGAGGGCAAGAAATGAAGAAGAAAGGAGGAAAGTAAAGAAATAAATGGAAAGGAAGTCCTGGAAATGGAGTTAAGAGAACAGATAGAGAGCAGCAGAATTAGCGACTAGGACCAATATGGATAGAAAAACAAAATCACCAGACAACAAAGGTAGAAAAAATCATTTTATTTTCATTTTAGTGTTTGGAATATGTCCAATTTGAGAATTTACATCTGCTGTCTTATTTTGCACTGGGTATACTGGAGCTGTAACAACTTACAGAAATGATTTATAATGAAAGAAAATCATGTTATTTTTTCTCTCCTATACTAGTATAATATTTTCAATGATGTCTGTTTATATGCGCCATGGCTGGTGTAAGGGGGTGTGGCTATCATAGGGGTGGAGTCATATGTGGTGACCACGCCCATAGTGAGTACCGGCACTTCGCGATAAATAATTAGATTTTGGGTTGCTGTTTGGGCACTCGGTCTCTGAAAGGTTCGCCATCACTGTAATAGGTTAGAGATATTAAATGAATAGCCAATGAAGAATTTAGGAGCAGAGAACTATGTTACAAGGGAAAGGAATATAAGCTGTTCCACACGCAGGGCCCAAGCAACAGGCAGAGATCCGGAGTCTCAATGTCTGGATGAGACAATGGTGTGGGGAACAGGGTTTTAGATTTGTCAGGAACTGGTCAGCATTCTGGGGAAGGGAGAGCCTACTCCAATCTGATGGGCTTCACCTTAACCAGGGTGGGACCAGGCTGCTGGCGTCAACTTTTAAAACAGAAATAGAGCAGCTTTTAAACTAGAAACGGGGGGAAGGCCGACAGTCACTCAAAAGCGCATGGTTCAGGATAAGGTATCTTTTGAGGATATCACCCAGACGGGGAAGAAAAGGTTACTTGTAAGTAAGGATGTCAAAGAAATCGTAGTAGATCAGATGGCCTTAAATAAAATTAATAATGGCCAGACAGAAGATAACACATTAATAATGCCATGTATTAAACGTAATATAAAACGGAACAAGCATGCATTGAAATGTCTATACACAAATGCCAGGAGCCTGAGACATAAGATGGGAAAGCTGGAGTACATTACACACAGTGAAAAATTGGATATTGTTGGCATCTCTGTGACCTGGTGAGGGGAGGATAACCAATGGGACACAGTAATGCCTGGCTACAAATTATATTGTAGCGATAGGGTGGATAGGATAGGAGGACGAGTAGCACTGTATGTAAATGAGAACCTTGACTCAGGCTGCAAATATTGCAGGAGACAAAACCCCTATTGGAATCTTTGTGGATTGAAATTCCACGTGAAAAGGGGAAAAGGACGGTGATAGGAGTGTACTACCATCTGCCTGGTCAGGACGAGCGGACGGACGCAGCAATGTCAAAGGAAATTAGGGAAGCGAATAAATTGGGCAATCAAACATATAAACGGTGAGTGACCGACTCACTCGCAAATGCGCAGTAGAGACTTTCCTCTCTGTCCCGCCCCCGCGTCAATACGTGATGACGGGGACAGGACAGAGAAGGAAACTGCACAAAGCCGCCGAGGTCGCTACCGCCCCCGCCCGAGGTCGCCGCTACCGCTCCCCCCACCCGGTGTCGCCGCCACCAGCCCTCCACCCGGCCCAGGCCCTCTCTCCGCTACTGATTACTTACATCCATTTGCCGAAACGCAGCACGCACATCAGCTGAGCTGCCGTCCGCTTTCCTTCCCTGCCTGTGCCCAGCCCTCGCTGACGTTACGTCACACGAGGGCAGGACACAGGCAGAGAAGGAAGGCGGATGGCAGCTCAGCTGATGTGCGTGCTGCGTTTTGGCGAATGGATGTAAGTAATCAGTAGCGGAGAGAGGGCCTGGGCCGGGTGGAGGGCTGGCAGTGGCGGCGGTAGCGGTGAACTCACGGGGGGGGGGGGGGAGCCAGCGTCAACCTCCGAAAACCCCAATAGTAATACCAGCCCGTTTTAACGGGCTCAACGGCTAGTGTAATATAAATGGGTGATTTCATTATCCACATATAGACTGGGTTAATGTAACATCGGTACACGCTAGGGAGATGAAATTTCTTGATGAAATCAAGGACGGCTTCATGGAACAGCTGGTTCAGGAGCCCACAAGAGAAGGAAAAATACTAGACTTAGTCATTACTGGAGCTCATGATCTGGTGCGGGGGGTAACGGTGCAAGGGCCGCTTGATAACAATGGGGAGCCGGTGGATATTGTATATCTGAATTTTCAAAAGGCGTATGACAAAGTGCCTCAAAAAAGACTTCTGAGGAAACTGGAGAGTCATGGGATTGGAGGTAGGGTATTACTATGGATTAAGAGCTGGTTGAAAGATAGGAAGCAAAGAGTAGGGTTGAATGGTCAGTATTCTCAGTGGAGAAGGGTAGTTAGTGGGGTCCCGCAGGGGTCTGTGTTGGGACCGCTGCTTTTTAACATATTTATAAATGAGCTAGAGATGGGAGTAACCAGTGAGGTAATTAAATTTGCAGATGACACAAAATTATTCAGGGTCGCCATTCGCAGGAGGAGTGACCACATAGCTGTAACCAGGCCCAAAGAGGACTGAAATGGAAATATTTGACATGCTGGATAAATATGACCACATGACTCACTGTCAGGTAAAGGATCTACTGCGGTTGGCATAGCTGCTTCATGACAGTGAAACTTTTATCTTTCTGATCTATTGCTGTACATGCTAGTGTCACAGATCACAGGACCTTAAATGTGAACATCACTATTAGTCACTTTTGTTCATGCTACCATGAGTCAAGCTGGGGTCATTAGCACAGTGGGTCCTAAGTGACGCCTAGAGAGTTGGGAAGTGGCATGTAGTGAAGGTGTCTCCCTCCCCCCAGGCAGCAGGTAAGATGGTTTTGGGGGCTATCCCTCAATGTAACCCAGTGAGTTTAATTTAAAAAAAAATGTAAATACCTGCGGTCTGGGGCTTGTAGGGGTATTTCCCTGTGATCTAGCCTAAGCTGGTCTTGGCCTATACAAGCCTATGACATCTTGGTATAATAAGATGGCTGCTGCAACATCTCTGTGTCAGCAAGATCCAGCTTCAGCTTGTGGAAAATCACTGACAGGCTTGCTGAAGCCAAGGACATTCTGTGTTCCAACATTCCCCCTTCTATCTCTGAGACGCTGGGAAGGGAGTCATACTCATGGCACCAGAAGTTACCATCTTCAAGGTCACAAAACAAAGAACTCTTCTTACCCATGCACTGTACTGTATGAGAGAAGAATTGGTCCAGGCTATCCCCCGAGCGAGAGGTCTGAAGAATGCGGGGAGAGTGGGAGAAGTAAGTTAGTCGGAGACCCTCGAAGGAGTACCTGTGAAGGACCTGAGAAATCCAGCAAGGCTCGGGGTGAGCTAGAGACTGTATGATACCAACCTTGTGACCTGCATAACTGGTGCAAATACCTGTGGCAGAGATATTGGCTCTGAGAACCAAAGGAGAGACTGGAACCTGTGTGTTTGCTGACAAAGACCTGCACTACATAAGACACAGACAGCTGAGATAGCATCTGGGGAGATTCTGCTCTGGTCTTATCCGAAGCCGTCATCAGGACAACGTGGTAAGATCACAGTGATATATTTCCTGGTCTGGGGTTAGGCAGTGATTTTATCTAAGTACGACTGGTTTATGTCAGCTCTTGGTCAGGGACAGCTGCTAATGTGTATTTTGCATAAGATGTGATAAGTTTTCATAAGGATCATTAGGATATCATTTGTACTGTTCTAATCATTACTGTACGTAGTCTCAGGATAATCAGAGTGTAGTTAGACAATATTTTTTTTTTTAGTGTGCCTATCAGTAAGAGATATTTTAGTGCATATAAGCTATTGCAGAGTGTCTATTTTTCTACCGGTAATACATATATAATTATCATCTGTGACGTGGCTTTGGTTTTTTTTTTGGCGAAGAACAAAACACTGGCAGGGTGCCAGCACAAGGTTTCTTTATAATATTTCCCCTAGACTGAGCGGAAACCTTGTAATAAGTTTTATCAGGGAAAAATTATTGCCCTAATTACTTATTTTCACCCTACAAATGGAGGCTTGCGTTCCGGGAATGTCATTCAGTTGATCAGTTTAGACCCGTAAGTTTGTTCTCTGTTTCAAAAAAAAAAAAAATCCTAAGCTGCACAAGTCTGAGCTTTGTTTTTTTTTACATTCTCTTACTGTGTTTTCACTGAAGATTGTTGAAGCTTATCTGGTAGTCGTAAATCTGTTGCTCTTGCCAGATTTATGACCTGGCAGTGAACCAGGTTTATTTTTGTGTTTGTACTAGCTGTGTTAACTGGTAGCTGTTTTTTTTTTCTTTCACTTTCCTGTCCGTACAGTGTCAGTATGACGGCACCTACCATAGGCTCTCGCTTCTAGAAGTAGCAGTGTTTGATGCAATGGTGGCAGGGGGCCAGTCTAAAACACTTATGGAGGGCTCTCTGAAGTCTATGTTGTCCTTATTTCGCAAAGAAGACGCACAAAGTTTCAAAGCATATGAGGTAGTCTTGAACCAAATCATGAAGGTAAAGCATAGATTGACTGTTCCAGCATTAGTGGAGCTCTCATGCACCCTGCTGGCCAAAATGGAAAGTGCAAGTTGTAATCGCTCTACATTGCAAAACGAAATTCAGCAGTTGCAGACTGAAGTTGACGCCCTAAAGAAAGAGAGACTTGAATTACAATTGGCTCTTGAGAGCAAAACTTCACAGGCAACTGGTGAAGGGGGGTGACTGAGAGTTCCCATGATCATGGTATATGCGCCAAATGTGTGGGTCTTCAGGACAAATGTGCTACTTTAGAGAAAGACAGATTGCATTGGGAGCAGATTGCCCAATCTTTACAGACTGATTTGAGGCTGAAAAATGATTCCCTCTCTGCTAAATCATATCAATTAGAGGAGGTGATGCGAATTTTAAGTTTGCGAATGAAAGAAGTAAATCGCACTCACTCCCGGCAACAGGAGGAGAGAGAAATGCAGTGCTTTTTTTGTAGAAAAAAAGGTGCCGGTACTCATTATGGGTGGGGTCACCATATATGGCTCCACCCCTATGATAGCCACACCCACATTAACCACACCCCCTATACCAGCCATGGCACATATAAACAGACATCATTGAAAATATTACAGTACTATAGGAGAAAAAAATAACGTGATTTGCTAAGTAGTAGTAGTAGTATACCCAGTGCAAAATAAGACAGCCAATGTAAATTCTCAAATTGGACATATTACAAACACTAAAATGAAAATAAAATGATTTTTTTTCTACCTTTGTTGTTTGGTGACTGTTTTTCTTTCCATATTGGTCCCAGTCTGTGATTCTCCTTTCCTTTGTTTTCGCTTAACTCTTCTGTGCCATTTGTCATTTTTTGTCTCCTTTTTCTTTGCTTTCTTCAATATTTTTCAGGCTCTCTCTCTGTCCAGATTTAATTCATTCTTACTATCCATTCTTTAATTTCCTTCATCTACCTGTAGCTTTTCATCTTTTCCTCACCCTTGTTCTCCCCATGCCCCTTCCTCTTATTCTCCAGTCTTTCTCTATTCCCCTTTTCCATCCAGCAGCTCTGCTTTCTCTCCCCATCCTTCCAGTGTCTCCCCTATTTCTTTCTGCATTCTTCCATCCAGCGTCTTCCCTCTTTCTCTCCCTATCCTTCCGTTTTCCCTCTCTCTCTCCCCATCCTTCCATCTGTTTTTCCCTCTCTCTCTCTCTCCCCATCCTTCCATCTGTTTTCCCCCTCTCTCTCCCCATCCTTCCATCTGTTTTCCCTCTCTCTTTTCCCATCCTTCTATCTGTTTTTCCCTCTCTCCCCAATCCTTCCATCTGTGTTTTTCCCTCTCTCTCCCCATCCTTCCATCTGTTTTCCCCTCTCCCCAATCCTTCCATCTGTTTTTCCCCTCTCCCCAATCCTTCCATCTGTTTTTCCCTCTCTCTCCCCATCCTTCCATCTGTTTTCCCCTCTCTCTACCCAATCCTTCCCTCTGTTGTTTTCCCTCTTTCTCTCTCTCCCCATCCTTCCGTTTTCCCCTCTCTCCCCAATCTTCCATCTGTTTTTCCCCTCTCTCCCCAATCCTTCCATCTGTTTTTCCCTCTCTCTCCCCATCCTTCCATCTGTTTTTCCCTCTCTCTCCCCATCCTTCCATCTGTTTTCCCTCTCTCTCCCCAATCCTTCCCTCTGTTGTTTTCCCTCTTTCTCTCTCTCCCCAATCCTTCCCTCTGTTGTTTTCCCTTTCTCTCTCTCTCTCTCCCCAATCCTTCCCTCTGTTGGTTTCCCTCTTTCTCTCTCTCCCCAATCCTTCCCTCTGTTGGTTTCCCTCTCCCTGCCAAGTTTCCCGCGAACGGCGCGAAGTCGCAACACACGCAGCACCAGCCCCTATTTCCGGCCGCTGCTGCTTCTCCTGTTGAGCAGCAGCGGCCGCTACACAAAGAAAAAGAAGATTTAAAAAAAAAATTTGAAACCTGGCTGAAACGCGGCACCCCGGCACTGTAGACAGCCATTAGGCATTGGCTGTTGCCCCGCAGCCGCTCCTCCTCTTGCCTCTACGTCACTGCCCCTGGAGGAAGACCCCGGAGGAGCGCAGTGACGTAGAGGCAAGAGGAGGAGCGGCTGCGGGGCAACAGCCAATGCCTAATGGCTGTCTACAGTGCCGGGGTGCCGCGTTTCAGCCAGGTTTGAAGGTTTTTTTTAAATCTTTTTCTTTGTGTAGCGGCCGCTGCTGCTCAACAGGAGAAGCAGCAGTGGCCGGAAATGGGGGCTGGCACTGCGTCTGTCACAGGGCGGGGGGAGCAAAAAAAAAAAAGGTGCCGGTACGCCGTACCATTGCGTACCGGCACTAAAAAAGCACTGGAGAAATGCATCAGGATATGATTTCTGCTTTGCGTAGGGAGTTACAACATGAGAAAGGGAGTCATAGCTTTGCTCAGCAGGCTTGGCATAAAGCTGAAGGAGAACTAGCGGAGTCCTGGGAGAAAAATAATACACTGTCACTGCAGTTATCTCAGGCTTTGCAAGATAAAGAGATGTGTATAAAAGCACTCAATCAGCATAAAGGAGACCTAGAGATGTTGCAGAAGGAGGTATGTGATTTGGTGGATGAGGCTACTGCTACACCCACGGAGTTGCAGGATAGGGGTGACATGAGATCACACAGCCCTGTACTAGAACAATTTTGCCTGCCTGAATGGGTCCCTTGTAATGAATTAGAGCAGGAGTCTAATCCTTTTCAGTTGACAGCGCCTCCCCAGTACAGTACTCTTGGTCCGCAGACCTTTGACTGCATGCCGGAGCACAGGCTCTGCCCAGTCCGGTCACGGAACACTGTATTCCCTGATGAGGACACTGACACTAGTAATCAGAGACTCCCACCAGTCAGGTCCCGGAATACTATGCCCACAGATGAGAGTCATGGTACAATTGGTCCTATGCTCCTCCCAGGAAGGGCACAGCACAATGCAACTACTGATGAGGTCACTGGTACCATTGGGACTATGCTCCTCCCAAGAAGGTCACAGCTTTCTGTCCTGCCTGATGATGTCACCAGGAACAGTGGGCCTGTGCCACACCCAAGGAGGTCACAGCCCTCTGCACTACCTGATGGCATCAACAGTACACCCGCACCACCATTTTCGTCCCCTACTGGTGAGCAGCGGTATTCCACCCAGACACTTAAAAATAACACTGTCTAGGGAACAACACTCCCAAACAATGAAGACTATTCACACTATGATCAAACCTTTTAAGGAGTCTTCCAAGGTATCAATACATGCTCATTTGCGGTCAGTCCATGAAATCTTTAAGACTTTACAGGTCACTGCAGAGTCAGATAAGCTGGCTTTACTTAAGTGGACGTTTGACGAAGAATGTCAGGTGTACTTGGAGGCTATAGTGGAAGACAGCCCAGACCTGTTTACTGTGGAACAAGCTTTGAAGAAGCGATATGGTCTGTTTGCAGATGACACGGAAGCAAAATGGGCGGCCTATAATATGCTCTGTGGTCCCAAGGAGAGTCCGCGTGAGTGGGCCTTTTGCTTGAAGCAAGCTTTTTTCCAGGGGCAGGCCATACCAGATGCAAAGGATCTTGAATTTGGTGAATTCAGAAATCTTTTCCTGAAAGGGCTGCCTGAACGAGTGAGATTTCACTTGACGGGACAACAGAAAGAACCTTATTCCAAGCTTCTGAAACAGGCAGATGAGGTTTTTGATATGTGTCGCGCCCGGCCCATGGTGGAGGCACCCAAATCCGCATCAAAGCATCGCAGCCCGGGGGCTCAACCCAGTGTTTGTGCAGTCACCTCCACCCTTGCACTGGAAAACAAGGTGTCAAGTCCATCGACACAATCACAGCCTAGCAATACCCAACCTCGCCAGCCAGGTGGCACCGCGCAACCTGCTGCGTGTGAAGGACAACAACATGACCTGAATAAGAAGCATTTTAACAAAAGGCAGCGGCCTCAGGATAAGATCAGAAAGCAGCAAGCACAGATTGAGCAATTGTTGGCGCAACTACAACGAACAAATTCTGAAACCGCACCTCAGCCATCCTCTTCACAAATTAGAGGAGGCAACTTTTCGAAGAATAAGGAGAAGCCTTTCGGGCCTACCACGACTGGGCCTAGTGTCAACTCCGTTGAGGTGGAACCTCTGTCCATGCCTGAGGACGACCAGGCATGACTAGGCTTGGATCCACCTACACCACCATCCATGCCCACAGTGCAGGTGGAAGCTGTGTCAGCTGTCAGTGATGAGTCTCCTGTGACCCAGGCTGATGTCCACCCCTCAAACCCGGAAGGGCCTCTATTATGTGACTCGATTAAGGAAACTAGGTACTTTATGGGTCAACTTACTCCTAAAGGTTACAGCTATATCGTGGAGCTGTTGATTCAACAGACATTTTCCTGTCAGGGTCTGCTGGATACAGCCTCAGAGGTGACTTTGATTACCCAAGGCCTGTTTCAGAAACTTGAGGCCTCTCTAGGGGGGGGGGGGGATGTGCTGAGTGTCACTCCATGCGATTTATCCCTAATGGCCTATGGAAACCAGAGCATCGGTACTGTGGGACAGGTTTGGCTTTCCTTACAGCTCGGTGAGATGAATATCAAACACCCTGTCATCATTACCACCAGTGCTGGTGAAGAATTCTTAATTGGCAATGATCTGTTAAAAGGATTGCGGCCTGATTTGGATTATCACCATGAAGTCATCTGGGCTCAAGTCACAGGTCCCCTTCCGTATAGGAAGGTACGGCATATGAGCAGAGTCAGTGGTTCCAGCTCTGTGGGGCTTAGGGATTCTCCATGTTGTATTAATTTCCAGACTACAGAAGACCCTCTCACCTGGGAGATCCAGTTGAGTGGTGCACCAGGGGGGGAAGTCCAGAATGCTGAAGTAATCCAAGTCCAGACAGATCAGATAGCTGACATCGTCATCCATGATGACAAGTTGGAGATTGTTTTGAATAACCTGCCTACCACGCATGACACTCCAGATGATGCTACAGACATACCTCAAGAGATCACGGCATCCCCTTCCAGTCATGAGACACCACATCCTCGCCGGTTGACTGACATCCAGCAAAAGGATGATGCTTTCACCATTCCTGTTCAGATAGCTGACATCCAAACACTTCAGTCCACTTTGCTGTTGCCTAGCGATGTCTCCTTCATCAGCGACACTCTGTTCTCCCATCTGCGCAAGTCTGTACAACTTCACTTCAGTAAGTGTTCTTCCACTTCGGTGCAGGTACCTGGACAAGGTGCCAAGACACTCGTGGGAATGTGCAGTCTCCCTTTGACCGTGGGACAGAAGACGTTCACCCACCACTTCTCTATTGTGAAAGGCCTACAACAGCCCTTATGCCTGGGCTCCGATTGCCTTGTGCGACTGGGAGTTTATGTGGATCTGGTGAACCTTGTCTTGTGGAGTAGACTTGATGGCAGCCCCGTGGAATCCGAGGTAACGCCTGTTAGCCTGAAGTCTGGACAGACCCGAGGTCTGTGAAGTAGTCTGTGATAAAGATGTGATCATTCCGGCAAGAGTGAGGGATTTTTCCATCAAGCTCCGTCTGGCTCAGGGACAGCGTCTGTTGGACAAAGTGGTGTACTTCAACCCTCATGCTCATTTTCATGACCTAGGGTTGTCCATCGGTGTTCTGCCATGTTTGGAGGTATCTGATGTTCCTTTCCACTTGTTGGTCACCAATCCGCAATCAGATGAAGTTGTTGTGTCTAAAGGAGACCCTTTTGGATTTCTGGTGGGAGAGTCTTTTCCGGATGTTGAGGTAAGTTTGCCTATTATTGGCAGGCTGCCTTCCTCTTGGAACACCTGCCAGGGGGGGGGGGGGGGGGAGACTGAGAGTCTGTTTACCTCTCCCAGAGGCCTCATATCTCTGGAGTTCATGTGGCCATATGATGCAATGGATTCACAGGTGCAGTTGGAAGACGACTTCTTGATTTTGTCCAGAAGGATGTCTCTACCCCAGAGGTCTAGAGTGGTGAATTCTGTTGAAACCTCATCTCTGCAGGCGGGCATTGAAGATCAAGTGGAAATTCCATCCAACCAACCTTTCTCAGAGTTTGATGCTATGGTGAAAGATCAAGGGGAACAGGGTGATGCTTGTACTACTGACACAGAGAAGATGCAGTTGACTGAGTTGCTGTACAAATACAAGGAACTTTTTGCTTTAGACTCATATGACTGTGGCCTTACAGACCTGCACATCACCAGAGTGCCTACAGAACCAAATAGTAAGCCTGTTTTTGTGCGCCAGTATAAGATTCCATTGGCTTCCTATGAATCTGTGCAAGAGATTCTCAATACCTTGGAGGCCAGGGGCATCATTAGGCAATGCAACAGCACATACAACTCCCCTCTGTGGCCCATCTTGAAAAAGAACAACAGGGGGTCATGTGATGCCTGCTACCTAGAAGGCAGCAAAGAAGAGAGGCTCCGCAATCCACCTGCCTATATCTGCTAACAGTACCAGACTAACAGGTTGTGGCTCGGGGGAGATTCGCAGTTAAGGAAGTGGACTCAACTTGGCAGCCGATCGAGGGAGTCCCTTGCGAGGTATGCCCGCCAGAGCCCCGAAAAATCGTCTAAACCAACGAGCAGCCGCATGGACAAAATGGCGGGGGAATCATCCAAACAGACAACCCTGGCAATTCCAACAACAGACTGGGCGCAGGAGATCTCTCGCTCTGTTTTGGCAGCACTGGAGGACAAATTAAACAAATTGCAGTCTGCTGTAGATGAGATAAATGAGAAGTTTGACTCGCATACAACTTGCCTCGCGGAGGTGGAACACCGGATCTCCGCCAGAGAAGAGGAGGCGCAGGCCGTCGCAGCGCAAGTTGCCACTCTCCAAAAAAACATCACGGAGTTGCAAGAGAAGGTAGAAGAGCAAGAAAATCGGACTCGACGAAATAACTTGCGGGTGATCGGACTGCCTGAGAACGTGTCCGACAAAGGCCTGTATGACTTCTTTGTAAAATGGCTACCAAACCACCTAGGCCTGGCGGAACAGGAGGGCTATTTCTGCTGCGATAGAGCACACCGCATTTACCTCTCCACTCCCGACATCACAGCTGAAACCCAGGCCAAAGTTTCAGCCTGCCTTTCCGACATCGCTGCCTGGATGTCCAACCGGCATCTGAAACTGAACATGGCAAAGACTGAGCTCCTTATCTTTCCACCCAAACCCTCTTCTCCTCTTCCCCCACTTTCCGTCTCTGTTGACAACACCCTCATCCTCCCCGTCTCTTCAGCACGAAATCTCGGAGTCATCTTCGATTCCTCCCTCTCCTTCTCTGCCCATATCCAACAGACAGCTAAGACCTGTCGCTTCTTCCTCTATAATATTAGCAAAATTCGCCCATTCCTCTCTGAACAGACCACCCGAATCCTCGTCCACTCGCTCGTTACCTCTCGTCTTGACTATTGCAACCTTCTCCTCGCTGGCCTCCCGCTTAGCCACCTATCCCCCCTTCAATCTGTCCAAAATTCCGCCGCATGTCTTATCTACCGCGTGAACCGATACTCTCATATCACCCCTCTCCTCAAGTCGCTTCACTGGCTCCCAATCCACTACCGTATACAGTTCAAGCTTCTCCTATTGACCTTCAAGTGCACTCAATCTGCTGCCCCCCATTACCTCTCTACCCTCCTCTCCCCGTATGTTCCCACCCGTAACCTCCGCTCTCAGGACAAATCACTCCTATCTGTACCCTTCTCCACCACCGCTAACTCCAGACTCCGCCCCTTCTGCCTCGCAGCACCTTATGCCTGGAACAGACTTCCTGAGCCCTTACGCCATGCGCCCTCCCTGCCCATCTTCAAGTCCTTACTCAAGGCCCATCTCTTCTCCCTTGCTTTTGGCGCCTAACCACCTTCCCCATTCCTGTTACCTACACTGACTACGTAGTCTGTTACCGTTAGATTGTAAGCTCTCTTGAGCAGGGACTGTCCCTCCCCGTGTTTAAACTTGTACAGCGCTGCGTAACCCTGGCAGCGCTATAGAAATGCTAAGTAGTAGTAGTAGTAGTAGTAGGGATATTCGCGGTTAGGGAAGTGGACTCAACTTGGCAGCCGATCGAGGGAGTCCCTTGCGAGGTATGCCCGCCAGAGCCCCAAAAAAATCGTCTAAACCAACGAGCTGCCGCATGGACAAAATGGCGGGGGAATCATCCAAACAGACAACCCTGGCGATTCCAACAACAGACTGGGCGCAGGAGATCTCTCGCTCTGTTTTGGCAGCACTGGAGGACAAATTAAACAAATTGCAGTCTGCTGTAGATGAGATAAATGAGAAGTTTGACTCGCATACAACTTGCCTCGCGGAGGTGGAACACCGGATCTCCGCCAGAGAAGAGGAGGCGCAGGCCGTCGCAGCGCAAGTCGCCACTCTCCAAAAAAACATCACGGAGTTGCAAGAGAAGGTAGAAGAGCAAGAAAATCGGGCTCGACTAAATAACTTGCGGGTGATCGGACTGCCTGAGAACGTGTCCGACAAAGGCCTGTATGACTTCTTTGTAAAATGGCTACCAAACCACCTAGGCCTGGCGGAACAGGAGGGCTATTTCTGCTGCGATAGAGCACACCGCATTGGAGCACGAGATGAGGGGAATACAAGACCCCGGACGGCAATAGCCCACTTCATAAACTGGCAGGCAAAGGAGAGGATTTTAAAAGCAGCAAGAATGAAGGAGGCGCTCCTCTACGAGGGGCATCGCTTGATGCTATTTAATGACTACTCCACGCGTGTGGCCCTAATGAGGAAGGCAATGGCGCCTATCTGCACTGCCCTTTACAAAAAGGGGGTCAGATTCGCGCTGCTTTATCTGGCCAAGCTGCGGGTCTGGGTGGATGGAAAGACTCAGCTGATAAACGATGTGGCTGGAGCGAAGGCTTTTTTGGAGAAATGCAATCAGGAGAAGGCTGCAGGACACCCAGAACCAGAATAGCAGAGAGCTGTGGACAGGGATGGTGAGGCCTGCTGCAGAGAGTGATCTCCATATTGGCAAGGGGACTGTGGACATTTTGCCTGGCTCCGAGAGGCTAAGAAGTGAACAATGACTACTGATATAGCAGGAAGCCAGAGCACAACCTATACTCAAGACCCTGGGAGAAACGGAGTGGGGCCATGTGCAGTACCTGAGAGAAGATGTTTGCCAGATCATCTATGTGAATATGTTTCTGTTTTTCCTTTTTGGGGTTTCGTTTGCTGGACAGTTATGAGATAATCACAGTTAAAAAGGAAAAAAAAAAAAGCATAGTTTTGTACTGTTATAGATTAAACTTGTTAGGGTGGGGGGAGGGGTTGGATGTTCTCTCTTTAAGCTGTTGTGGGTAGGTGAAGGATGTGGGGAGGTACTTTGGGAGGGAGAGGGGGAAGACAGAAGATGGAGGCAGGGGGGAGCGAGGAAGGGGTGAGGGTGGGGAGGGGAATGAGTGTGTGTGTGATTGGTGTGTGGAAGTGAGTGGAATGGGGGTGGGTAGGGGGGGAGTAAAGGGAACACAAAATGGAATTAAGACTCAGGCTGGGATCCAAGGGGGAGGGGGAAGGAGAGGAGTGTGGGAGAGAATTGGAAGGTCTCTGAAGGGACAGCGAGAGGGAATTCACTGGCTCAGCTGGGAGGCCAGTGAATGGAATACTAACATAATGATAACAAGTACTCTCCACTCTGGTGCCAATGGTTAATTTGAAAGTGGTCACTCTTAATGTAAATGGGCTTCATTCCCCGGTTAAGAGAACCAAAGTGCTCTCCTGGCTGAAAAGGGAGAGATCTGACATAGCTTTCCTCCAGGAGACACACTTAAACATAACAGAACACCAAAAACTCCGGAGGAGCTGGGTAGGAGAGGTAGAATATGCTTCATACAACTCTAGGCAAAGGGGGGGGGGGGGGGGGGGGGGGGGGGTGGCTATTTTAATACATAAGCAGCTGCCTTTTAAAACACAGAAAGTGATCTCGGATAAGGAAGGAAGATATGTGCTTGTACTGGGAGACCTCTGGGGACAGAGTATTCTACTGTGTAACATTTATGGACCCAACATTTACTCCCACAAATTCTTCTCAGAATTAGTGGCTAAAGTGGTGCCCTTCCCGGACTGTCACATAGTGATGGGGGGAGATTTTAACTGTGTAGCTGACCAGACGGTGGATTGTAAACCCAGGGGAGGGAACTGGGGGAGCAGAGGGGTCAACTTTTTATCATCCCAGCTAGGGCTTGTGAATATTTGGAGGCTTTTGCACCCACATGACAGCAAATTTACCTTCTACTCCCACCCGCATAACACCTACTCCCGGATTGATTATCTGCTCACAACACCATCTCTGCTTTCTAGGTCCTCTCATGTTCACATAGTGGATTGTGTCCTTAGCAATCACTCAGCAGTTACTATGACGATATCCTTTGCGGGGGGAAGGGGAGAGAGGATGTGGAAGTTTCATCCTTCATTGTACCATGACAAAGAATTCAGGGAATACCTACGAACTAAGTGGATAGATTATCAAACACATAACCAAACAGCGGATATAGATGTGGGCATGTACTGGGAAACATCGAAAGCAGTGATGAGGGGTCACATAATAGCCTACACTGCGGGGAAAAAGAAGGAAAGAGAGGCAGACTTGCTGAGACTGTCTAATGAATACCATCAATTGAGAAGAACACATATAGGTACTATGAATGCAAGGGATCGCTCACGCATATTAGAGGTTAGACACCAAATAGACGAAATCTTGAATCAGAGGGCGCAACGGGATATATACTTCCAACGATTCAAACTATTTAAATGGGGGAATAAAGCTGGGAAACTACTGGCAGCACTGGTCAGGCCATACCGTAAAAGGCAAACCATTACAGCTATCAGGGATGCGGCAGGGAGAGAACACACCACAGATAAACATATTACAAAGCAATTCGTCACCTACTACAGCTCCTTATATGGGGCAAGAGGGTTTGACTCCGAAACATGCGAGGGTTTCTTTCAGGATATTTGTATACCTACACTTACACCTGATCAACTACAAACTCTTAATGGTCCTATAGTGGAACAAGAGATCAGACAAGCCATCAAGTCTTTAAAGCTGACCAAGGCGCCAGGACCAGATGGCTATGGCCCAGAGTATTACCGAATAATGGCGGACTTGGTGGCGGGCCCCCTGGGAGCTTGGTTCAATGGGATAGTGGATAACAAATTACCTATACAAAACAATATGGCCCATATAGTACTAATACCGAAGCCAGGCAAAGACTTAACTCAGGTGGGCTCTTACCGCCCCATTTCATTGCTAAATCAGGATATTAAAATCCTGGCTGCTATAATGGCTCAGCGAATGAACGGGGTGGTTTCTTCTTTAGTTCATGAGGACCAAGTGGGATTTGTCCCGGGAAGGCATGCCTTGATGAATATCATGAGAGCCCTCCTGGCTATACAGGAATGTAGGGGCAGAGGGGGCTTGGAAGTTATTGCGGGGCTTGATATGGAAAAAGCGTTTGACAGCATTTCGTGGCAGTATTTGTTCTGGGTCCTGAACCGTTATGGCATAACAGGGGCATACATATCTTGGATTAAAGCGCTTTATACCCTCCCTGTGGCCAGATTGCTGCTCAATGGCACACTTACAGAGAGCTTCCCCTTACAAAGGGGAACCCGGCAAGGATGCCCCTTGTCACCGCTCCTCTTCTTGCTAGCTATAGAACCGTTAGCTATAAAAATTAGGGGAACTAGGGCCATACGGGGGATCAGGGTGGGCAAAAGGGACTTTAGAGTAAATCTATTTGCAGATGACATTTTAGTATATCTGGCTAATGGGCCTAGAGACCTCCCCCGGGTGCTGGCAATAGTAGGTAATTTCGGGGAAATGTCGGGGCTGCGGGTCAACTGTTTAAAATCAGAGGTGCTCCCGTTATCGGGAAGCTTTGCGGACCCGGGCTGGTCGGGGTTGCCAATACCGCTAGCGCGAGGAGCCATGAGATATCTGGGAATCTTTCTTAGTGTTAATACATTGATATTCTACAAAAAGAATGTGGTTGATATATTGGAAAACATCAGGAAGCTGTGTGACAGATGGAAGCCCTTGCCGCTTTCTCTGATGGGCAGAATAGCCTTAGTTAAAATGGTTTTACTGCCAAAGATCTTATACCTCTTACAAGCGGCCCCCATATGGCTGTTACGGAGAGACGAACGTTTATACCGATCTATCATACGTTCCTTCATCTGGCAGGGGAGGGGAGCACGGATAGGGCACCAGAAGCTCTCTCTGAGTAAGACCGTGGGAGGCCTGGCACTGCCTGAACTACGCCTATATAACGTGGCTGCACTTATGCGACTTATTTTTGAGGGAATGACGGGTACTTACCGGTTTTTGCCGAGCGGAGGACTGGAGGATTGGAGTGCCCCATGGTCATTCATAAATCTAATACATATGAGGCCTAGTAATATATATGATACAGCAGGAAGACTGGCCTTTCTGCAGCCTCTGCGAAGGGTGTGGGCTTGGTGGAGAGGGCATCAGAATCGAGCACCAGAGGCATCCCCCTTCCTGGGGATGGTGGGCAATGCAGATTTCCCGGCAGGCCTAGGATACTCTATATTTGACAAGTGGAAGGAGAGGGGATGTGTGATGGTGGTGCATCTTATGGTACAAGGGCAGGAGCAGTTAGAATCATTTGATCAGCTGAAAGAGAGGTGGGACTTCCCCAATAAGCATTTACTACAATATCTTCAAGTACGGCATTATTATTCTTCTTTACAACGGGCACTTGGAGATCGATGGCTGTGGGGGCCAATGGACAAGATTCTATTGCGTACACCGTACAAGGCGAACAGCCTATCCACATGGTATAAAATCTTGCAGATGCATAGGCCTCTGGGAGGGATGGAAAGATTGATGGACCAGTGGAATAGAGAGTTGAATAGAAACTACACTATTAAAGAATTTAGTAAGCTTTTCTCCAATATCTATGACATGGTTAAAGTAGCAGACCTGCAAGAAACTCAATACAGGATATTGCACCGAGCATACATTACAAAGGCTAAGGGGGCAGTCATGGGCCTCTGGGGAGAGGGTCAATGCACCAAATGCCAGAAAGGGTGGGGGACTTTTATTCACTCTTTTTTAGAATGCCCGTCTCTTTCACTGTGGAACCAAGCATTTCAGGTGATTAAAGAAGTCACAAACAGGCAGATAGAGTGGGATTATGCAACCTTACTGTTGGGAGACCAAGACCTTCTGATTGCCCAGGGCCTTCCTAAGTCACATAGGAGATTTATATATACATCCCTCTTATTGATCAAAAAGACCATTTTACAATTTTGGATACACCCAGAACATCCCCCGGTAGAAGTGTGGTATAATAAAATGAGAATGGTGGGTGAGAATGAGTGCCGTATCTATGCCACCTCTGCAAAGCTTACCACCAGGTAATATCATGGTCTGTGGACAGCCTGTTTAAAAGTGTTACCTTTACAGGGCAATGAGGGAGGGGGGGGGGGGGAAGGGAATGGGAGGGTATGAGGGGAGCGTTTGGGATAGATGTTGAGTTATGGTGTGGGTTAAAGTGGTGAGCGTGAAGTATGACTGGGAAAGGGGAATAAAACAGTAAATGCAGTGTGTAGTGCGAGCCAGGCCAGTGATTTATGGTTAGATGCTTTGTAAGCTTCAAAATGTGATCTTTATGAGTTACTGTATACACATAACTGGAAGTTTTGGATATGTCTATGCGAGCACTGCTGTACTGTGTTAATAAAAAAAAAAAAAGAAAGAACAACAGCTGGAGAATTGCTCTGAACTACCGTCAGCTGAATAAGCGAGTACCGTTGTCCAGGTGACCGATGGCTCCACTGGATCACAGTCTTGCTACTATCAAGGGGGCTAAGTATTTCACCAGCTTAGACTTGGCATCAGGGTTTTGGACCGTACCTGTACATCCACATGATCAGTATAAACTGGCTTTCACCTTTGGGAAGAAACAGTACACGTGGAACAGAACTCCCTTTGGTTTTCTCAATTCACTGGCTGAATTCAACATCTTCCTACACAAAGCACTTCCAGATGCTGAAGCTCGAGGAACTGTAGTCTATGTGGATGATATTTTGATCAAAAGCCCTACCTTTCAAGAACATTTGTCAGAGATTGAGCATGTTTTCAGACAGTTGACAAATGCTGGAGCTAAATTGACATTGGCCAAAGGACAATAGTGCAAGAAATCTCTGAATTACCTAGGGTATGAAATTTCTGCTGAGGGTCTGCAACCTCAGAAGAAGCGAGTTCAGGCCTTACAACAGCTGAAACAACCCACCAATCTCACAGAACTTCGTTCCTTTCTGGGAATATGCAATTATTCCAGACAGTTCATAAATGAGTATGCGGAGATCACCCGACCATTGGTCAAGTTATTGAAGAAGGATGTACCCTGGACTTGGAGTCCAGAGCAGGAGTCTGCTATGCAGGAGCTGAAGGAGCAGCTCAGCCGCTTCCATGCCTCGCGTACCCTGAGGGGGGTCGTGAGTTCTACGTTGACCTGGGATACTCCAATCACTCTATGAGTGCTGTCTTGTATCAGAAATATGAGTCTGATAAGCGGGTTGTGGCCTATGCCAGTAAAGGCCTATCCGAAGTGGAAAAGAAGTATTCAGACTGTGAAAAATCCTTATTGACCACAGTGTGGGCTCTGCAACATTTCCGGAGTTACATCCAAGGGGAGAAGCTAATTGTGGAAACTTGTCATCAAATCGTTAGTTTCCTGGGTAGCGACCGAATCAAATCTGGTCGGGTGTCCAACAGCAGGATAGTCTCCTGGACACTGGCTCTTCAAGGATGGCCACTAGAGGTAAGGTATGCTCAAAAACATCGCAATGTAGTAGCCCAAGGTATGACTGACCTGCATGACTGTGCAGGACATGATTCCTTTGCAGGTAATCCTGAAACAGATATCCCACCACCAGAGGTAGAACCTCATCGACACCACCTGTATGATGAGAAGATTTGTACTACCATGCCCAGTCTATGTGGATGGTTGTGCCTACCGCCGTGACACAGACCATGAGTTGGTTGCAGGTGTGGGAGTGGTATGGAATCCAACCGTTCCTGAAGAGACTTTGAAGCACAGCTTGGGTTCACAGACAAATCAGTACGCTGAGATTGCTGCAGCTTTGGTGGCGGTACAGTCTGCCGTTCAGAGAGGAATTAGGGAACTAGTCATCTGTACAGACTCCGATTATGTGAGACAGAACTTTGTCTCTCATCTACCCAACTGGAAGCAGAACAACATGCTAAACTCGAAAGGAAAACCGGTACATCATGGAAGTTTGATTCTGGCCTTAGATCGCCTGGTATGGGACCATGACATGACCATCTATTGGAAGAAGGTTAAGGGTCATGCCAAAGTTGATAGTCCTGACAAGATAGGGAACGACTTAGCAGACCAACTCACCAAGGAAGGTGCACTCACCGGAGAGCCATGGCGGTTCTCAGAACCTGAGACATTGGCAGTTCATGCTGTCACTCGACGGCAAACAAAACAGTCGAATGAGACTCCCGTGTTCCAGTGGTGCAGTGAAGTCCCATCATTTGATCTTGTAATGGCTCAGAAATCGAATCCAGTGGTTGGACGATTTTATGAGTACATCTAGAATCCGCAAGAACATCCATTGACAGAAGAAGAGTGTCAATCTGAAGAACTGAGGATACTCTATACATCCAGGGAGAAGTTCAAGATCCGACAGGACCTGCTTATTCAGACGAGTAAGCATGGCATTGAGCAATTGGTTGTGCCCCAGACATATCGTGGCATCATGTTGCAACATGCTCATGATGAACCATGTGCAGGACATAGAGGGGAAGGCATCACCTATGAGACCTTGAAGCAAGTGGCTTATTGGCTCCATATGCGTCAGGATGTGAAGCTTTATACTCGAGGTTGTCTGACCTGTTGTCGGTTCCAGCCATCTTCTCCATCCCATCGGGCACCATTCAGGAAGAAGGGTATTGCTATGCCCTGGTCAGATATCCAGATTGATTGGGTTGGACCTGTGGTTCGATCCACCCAAGGCAACAAGTACATGCTTACTGTCACCTGCATGTTCACCAAGTGGGTGGAGTGCCTACCTGCACCCAATTGCACCGCCGAGACTACGGCTACCTTACTACTGAATTATGTGTTCAGCCGGTGGGGTTTGCCCATGCGAGTGGATTCAGACCAAGGATCTCAGTTTACCGCAGAGCTAATCGTACCATCGTCACCATTCTGAAGAAGTACGTGTCTTCCTCAGGTAAGGATTGGGACATGAAGTTACCTTTGGTCTTCATGGCCATACGTGCATCGGTCTACAGGAGTGTCACCCTTTGAGATGATGACAGGTAGGGAAATGATGTTACCAATTCATTTGCTTTACAGGACTAATGATGTGAACTTGTCCAGTGCTACTTCCTCTCATGAGTATGTCACCCATTTGCGGCAGCATTTGCAAAGTGCCTTTGCCTTTGCCCAAAAGAACTTGGAAAGTAGTGCTAGAGGTAGGAAAGCCTACTATGATCAAGGGACTACCTCCAAAGAATACCAAATTGGCGACAAGGTATTCTATTTCAATTTTGCCAGAAACAAGGTAAAAGAAAAGACGTTTCTGCCCAGTTGGCATGGTCCTTTCCCTATAGTGGAAAAAGCTTCACCTGTGGCTTACCAAATTCGCCTCAGAAAAACTTCTCAAGGTGAAGATAACCTTAAATGGGTCCACATCAATCAGCTGAGACAATGTCATCCCAGTCATTCTGTTCCAGATTCATGCATTATTGAAATGACTCAAACTAACCATGAAGCAGAATAGCTTCGTCTTCTTTTGTTTTTCAGCTACAAAGAAAAAAAAAACAAAACCTTGAAGATCCGGTGCAGTTGCCAAACAGAGTGATCCTGTTTCCGTTCCTGATGTCGTTCTTCAAGATGTTCCTGACGCCCTACTTCCTAATCCATTGGTGGTTTTCAACATTCCTTCCCCTTGTTCCTCATGATTTCCATTGTTTAGTCATGAATGTTGGAGTTTTTCTTTGCCCAAGAATCATTCTTTGTGTTGGGGGGGGGGGGGGGGGGGGATTTGTTTGGTTTATTTTATTTCAACCGATCCAGTGTTCCTGAAAGTGAAGTTTTGGATGTGTTTATTTGTTTTTGGGACATTTCATTGACTTTCTTTTTGAACTGTGTCCAATGCTTTCTTCATCATCACCATTACGTGGACCATTTTGTTCCTGTTTGATGTCTTCTTGATGTGAGAAGTTGTCCATTTACACCTCATCATTCATCACGGTCCATCCTATTGACTTTGGTTTGGACATTATGTCGTTTTACAGTCTAAAGATTCTCATATTAGTGACTTTGTTAGACGTTGTGGAGGTCAACCATGAGTAATTCTCCACGATGCAACAGTTTTAGTCTACTATCATATTAAGGACTAATTTGCTTATGCTTTTACCATGCATCTTATAGTATGATAATTGATTGTTGATTATATTTTCATGCGTTAGGACATAACTGCTAACACCCTATGATTTGTTCCTGTATTAATGATCTGCTGTTTTAGCATTTGAATTTACGTGTGAACATAAAGCCATGATTCATGAAGTGCATTAATAGAGTGTTAGTATGGATTTACTGACCTTTACAGTTCTTGTTTTATTTGGTCCTGACCATGAGTCTTGATGTCAACCCGTCTAGTTATATTGCTAGTTAGGTTGGAGAAGGCATTTACTCCTTTGTAGTAAATTCCATCTCCAAGGGGAGGGGGGGGGGGGAATCTGTAGGGGTATTTCCCTGTGATCTAGCCTAAGCTGGTCTTGGCCTATACAAGCCTATGACATCTTGGTATAATAAGATGGCTGCTGCAACATCTCTGTGTCAGCAAGATCCAGCTTCAGCTTGTGGAAAATCACTGACAGGCTTGCTGAAGCCAAGGACATTCTGTGTTCCAACCATCCCCCTTCTATCTCTGAGACGCTGGGAAGGGAGTCATACTCATGGCACCAGAAGTTACCATCTTCAAGGTCACAAAACAAAGAACTCTTCTTACCCATGCACTGTACTGTATGAGAGAAGAATTGGTCCAGGCTATCCCCCGAGCGAGAGGTCTGAAGAATGCGGGGAGAGTGGGAGAAGTAAGTTAGTCGGAGACCCTCGGAGGAGTACCTGTGAAGGACCTGAGAAATCCAGCAAGGCTCGGGGTGAGCTAGAGACTGTATGATACCAACCTTGTGACCTGCATAACTGGTGCAAATACCTGTGGCAGAGATATTGGCTCTGAGAACCAAAGGAGAGACTGGAACCTGTGTGTTTGCTGACAAAGACCTGCACTACATAAGACACAGACAGCTGAGATAGCGTCTGGGGAGATTCTGCTCTGGTCTTATCCGAAGCTGTCATCAGGACAGCGTGGTAAGATCACAGTGATATATTTCCTGGTCTGGGGTTAGGCAATGGTTTTATCTAAGTACGACTGGTTTATGTCAGCTCTTGGTCAGGGACAGCTGCTAATGTGTATTTTGCATAAGATGTGATAAGTTTTCATAAGGATCATTAGGATATCATTTGTACTGCTCTAATCATTACTGTACGTAGTCTCAGGATAATCAGAGTGTAGTTAGACAATATATTTTTTTTAGTGTGCCTATCAGTAAGAGATATTTTAGTGCATATAAGCTATTGCAGAGTGTCTATTTTTCTACCGGTAATACATATATAATTATCATCTGTGACGTGGCTTTGGGTTTTTTTTGGCGAAGAACAAAACACTGGCAGGGTGCCAGCACAAGGTTTCTTTATAATATTTCCCCTAGACTGAGCGGAAACCTTGTAATAAGTTTTATCAGGGAAAAAGTATTGCCCTAATTACTTATTTTTACCCTACAGGCTGATGCTGGATTGAGGCTGTGGCAGGGGCAGATTTGGGCTGGTATGTTGCTGTGGGTACTGCGGGACAGGAAGACCCACCCACTTAGGGTTCTTCAGTCCCACCCAACAGTAGCATATGTTTAGTGGTAGCTGGTGGAGATCCCAAGCTCTATCAGCTGAAGACTTCCCTTTGATGGTAAGCCAAGGTGAAAAGAAGTGTTTTCTCGCCAGCTGAGATATTTTTGGGGGGTTGGTGGTGGTGAAGAACTCTTAGTGCCCACCCACTTCTTGCCTAGGCCCACCCAGAATCTGTTGTCTGGCTTTGCCCCTGACTGGAGCTGACCCGATTTGAAGTTCTGGGCCAATTCCAATGGGAATCTGTGGTGGCGGTTTGTGCTGGGGAGAGTCAGGGGTGGTAAGAAGAGTCTCTTGTGTATTTTGGAGCTAGATGCAGTGCGGACCTGGATTAGATGGGCGCAGGCATGAGATTGGAGGAGTGGTGCCATGGAGACGGCATCAGGAGCCAGTTTGAGAGGGCTCCCTATGGCTGCTGGCTCAAGCAGAGCCGTGCAGTGGAAGTGAGCACTGGAGATAAGGAGTGTGCTGCAGAGAAAAACTTCATTCTAAGGTAAAGAAACTGTTGCTTTATTATTTGCATTGGCTGTAAAGTGTCTGAAATGGTTGTATTACGATGGTGAAAGGGTTTGAAATGTAGCACGTGCCCAGAACTTTGATAGAGCTATATGCAGGGTTTTATCAGAGTCTTGGCAGAGTTCTAAATGGCTGTGGAAGGCAATTGGGTGGGTATTCTTGTTAAAGTAGGATGTATGCTTGAGTGCTGTATGTGAGAATTGAATTTTAACTTAATTTTAAAGGAACTTTGATACTATCATTCAAGAGTACCTGAAGTAGTTAAGAAGCCCACGGTGATATTTGACTTCATGGACAGGAGTGTTTGATGTTGAATCTAGTAAAGTACTCAGAGTAAACTTTTCTTATATTTGGACCAAATTTGAGAAAAAAGCCATTTGAGAGGTAAACTTAGAGGCTTATTTTCAAAGCACTTAGCCTCCCAAAGTTCCATAGAAACCTATGGAACTTAGCCTCCCAAAGTGCTTTGAAAATATGCCTCTTAGTGTTTCAGGTGGCAGAGAAAAATTCCCTCAGAGATTTAGAGAAATCTTAACAGGGGCTGAATTTTAATTGTTTTTAGAAGAAAAAGAGACCAGCATTGCCGTTCTAGTGTGGGTACTTAAAGGCCTGACACTGAAGAAAAGCCTGTGTGGGTATTTAAAGCTGCTAGTCATTGAAGAAAAGCCTGTGCTTTATAGTACAGACAAATAACACTGTCATTGGTTATAAAAAGCAGCAGCAGCAGTAACACTGTATAATACAGTGGTGAATACATGTACATTTTCATTTAAATATTAATGTCTTTAAGAACAGAGAATTAGAATAAGCTAAAGTTGAAAGTGGAGAGTTGTTTTACCTTCATGCTATATATATTTGACAGTTCTAACTGGGAAAGGAAAGAGAGTTGGCAAGTGCTTTTCTCAAACTATACTGACTCTGGCATCAAAGCTGTTACTTGGTTATTTAGAACTTAGTGGAAGTTGTTTAGAGTGAGGTTCTGCTCTTGAGATGCTCCTGTTTATAATAAATTGCTGAATAATGTGGCAGAGAGCACAAATGTGGAAAATATTACTTTGACCATCACATGAAAAAGTATTTAACAAGAGCCTGATCTGAACTAATAGTCTGTAGCTGGTGCCTTGTGAGTACATGATTATTATTAGAGAACATATTTGTGGGGAGGGTCAGAAGGGAATTTTGAATTAGCCATTTGTTTCCTTAGTTAGCCTAGGCATATAATAAAAATTTCCTATGATAGCTTTAGGGTATTGCCTTGTTGATTTGTTAAAGTCAGGCAGTAGAATTCCTGAGCAGAGAAACTTGGGAAGAACATCTAACAGCTTCAACTAAAGAAAGGAGAAAGAATGAAGAATAACAAGAAAGATACAAAAGAAGAAAGTGAGGTGATAGATGGACATTTAAATGTATGGACTAACAATTCAAACACAAAATAATACTTACTTGATAAACTAAGTTCCAGAAGTAATTAATTCTGAAAGTCAAAAAGGAAATACAAGGAACCATTTCTAATTTAGATGGTGGGTTGACAACAATAAATTTTGATTAAAAGGGTGTTAGTGTAAAAACATTACTTATCTGATAAAGTTTTTTTTTCCTGTTTGTACATGCTTTCTCTTATTTGCCATACAGTTTTGTAAACTGGATCCAATCAGGGTACTATAAGAAAAATATAAAACATTTGCTTATAATTTGGTGTTTTAAAGTTGTTTTTTTAAAAAGAAATATTTGTGTAATTTAAGAAAATTAAAATTTGCCCCATTCCTTCCCTAAACTTTCCTCATTCCCTAACTTATTCTCCTTCCTTAATTTCCCTATAATTTATGAGACTGTCCTCCAGAAGAAAGCCACACCTGAAGTAAAGGTCATTGACTACAACGAAAAAGGTAAAGGTAAGCGGTGGCTGGCTCCTGGGGGCGTGACTATAAACTGGTGAATACCTGATTAGCTATAGGGAAGTGGGATGAACAGCCAGTGGAACAATTACATGACAGTGCGGGCAGAGACATCCAACAGATATGTGATTCACAGGGCCTTTTATCAGCTGGCCTGGTGGAGCACTGACATTCTTTTTGCTGCCTTCCACATATGTCCTCCACACCCCAAGATGGTTATGTAAAGGATTAGTCCCACATATTAATGTGTTTTATTGGTGCGCAGGGCAGCCTTGAAGTTTTATCTCTTGACTTTTGTCTTGGCTGAGAATAAACCTTGACTACCCTGTACCCAAAGGTTATCTCTGAACGAGTCCCACTAAATGTCTATCTGGAAGAAAGTCAGTGGTTATATAGTATGTATGGTGTCCAGTGGCATAGCCAAAAGGCAATTTTGGGGTGGGCCAACAGGTTGGATGGATGGGCACTAGAGAAACACCTGCCACCTGATATGCCCTGCCCATGCCCCTACTCCTACCACATACCTACCTTACTCCCAATAACTTCAATGGGAGTAGCAGTGCTGGCCTCAGTGGCTGCAGGCCACATTCAGAGCTAGGGGAAATATAAGAGGGTGCACTCTTCATCCTCCACTGTCCGCCAACACACATATGCTTCCCCCAAATGTGCCCTAAATATTACAGTGGGGCCCTAAAATATCAATACATCTATGAAGAAAACTGAACAAGCCAAAGTACTATAGAATACTACATAGAAAATTGATGCTAACTGAATACTTTGGTCACACACACAGAACACAAATGCCAAATACAGAATAAGTGACCACAAACCATAAACAAATTAAATCAAAATCCCAAGAGGCCAGACCTCGCATTTAGCACAGCACAGAGAAATACAAAGAGATGCATTTTTTTCCTATACTGTGCAAAATATGATAGCACATGCAAGAGACAGTGTTAGGGGAGGTACAACTAGGACAACTGCGTTTGCCCCCTAGCCACAGAGAACCCCAGGCCAGCTGCAGCCTGTTAGTAAGCTTTGGGGTCCCCTCCTAAATATCTGCCTTGGGCCCCAGCCAGATTCTAACACCAGCTCTGGCAGGATGTACATTTCAAATCTGAATATTCTAATCACAAAATAGAAAAATAAAATTCTTTTTTCTATCTTTTGTGGTCTGCTTATTTTATTTTTCCAAGTCATGTTGGTCCCAAGCTCTGGTTTCTACATCCTTCTGTCTTCTCTTAACTCACTCACCAAGTTCTCATGTCCATTTGATATTTCTACTCTCTCTCCATGTCCACTATCCATCTTCTTCCATCTCTGTATCTCTATCTTCCTCCATGTTTAGTATCTCCCTTAATCTGTGTCCCTATATTTCTCTGTCCAGCTTCTCCCCTCTCTTTGTCCCCAGTGCCATTATATCTCTACCCTCTCTGACCCTACCCCATCCAGCTTCTCTCCCTCTCACTCCCTCCCCTTTCCAGCATCTGGTTTGGTTGCTTGATTCCCTGCCTGCCTGCCCTCCCTTCCTTCCTCCCTCCCGCTGTAGGTTTAGTATTTGTTCCCTTTTCCTTCATCTCCTTGTATCTCTGTTTCCCTTCCCTCCCTCTTTGTGCTGTACCAGCAGTTCTCTCCCTTCCCTCCAGTTCTCCTCCCCCTCTTTCTCCCATGTCCAGCAGCTCTCTCTCTTCCATCCAGTCCCCTCCTCCTCTTCCGCCCATGTCCAGCAGCTCTCTCCCTTCCATCCAGTCCCTTCTTCCTCCCTTGTCCAGCAGCTCTCCAGCCCCTTCCTCCTCTCCCTCCTATGTCCAGGAGCTCTCTCCCTTCCATCCATTCCGCTCCTCCTTTTCTTCCCTTGTCCAGCAGCTCTCCAGTCCCTTCTTCCTCTCCCTCCCATGTCCAGTAGCTCTGTCCCTACCCTCCAGTCCCTTTTTCCTCTTCCTCCCTTGTCCAGCAGATCTCCAGGCCCTTCCTACTCTCCCTCCCATGTCCAGAAGCTCTCCAGCCCCTTCCTCCTCTCACTCCCATGTCCAGCAGCTCTGTCCCTTCCCCTCCAGTCCCTTCTTCCTCTTCCTCCCTTGTCCAGCAGATCTCCAGCCCCTTCCTACTCTCCCTCCTATGTCCAGAAGCTCTCCAGCCCCTTCCTCCTCGCCCTCCCATGTCCAGCAGCTCTCAGCCACTTTCCCTCCAGGCCCGCCCATCCTACATCCTTCGCTGCTGTGACGCTGCCTTTTCTGCCGCAGCTCCGGTTACGGCCATCCAGAAGGCAGGGTTCAGCATTGCCTACCTGTCCTGAAATAATTCTTCTCCCCAGGCTCCACTGCATTGGTCCCTGCATCCTCTTTTTCGCCCATCGCGCAGCGCTGCCATTCACACAGGCAGCTCCGCTCCCTCCTGCCGCATCCATCCGGCCCTCTCTATGCACTTCATGTTTACGTAGGGCCAGATGGACGTGGCAGGGGGGAGCAGATCTGCCTGTGAGAATGGCAGCACTGCGCGACAGGTGAAAAAGAGGATGCAGGGACCGATGCAGTGGAGCCTGGGGAGAAGAATTATTTCAGAGCAGGTAGGCAACGCTGAACGCTGCCTCCCGGACGGCCGTACCCGGAGCTGCGGGAGAAAAGGTAGCGACAGCAGCAAAGGATGTTGGGTGGGCGGGCCTGGAGGAAAAGTGGCTGGGCCTGGGCCCGTCCAGGCCCGTCCGTGGCTACGCCCCTGAATTGGTGTCTAGTCTTAACTCTGCACCTGCAGGCTATGTCCTGGCCTCCTACATCAGACACAGTTCCAGGGCTGATTGTGACCAGTACCTCCCTCTCCATGGTAGTTAGAGTTATAGTGCTGTGAGATCCCTCTACCTTTCTCAGATTGTTTTTATCTCAGGCCTTGCTACACATATGCTGCAATTTCTTTTTAAGATCCTTCACTTCACCATTTTGTTGGTACATTGCATTGAGTTTCTGGCAGATGCTCTACCAGATGGCAAGTTGAGCATTGACATTTGTTCTGTTGGTTGTATCCCCATACAGGATATTGTAGATGGTTTTTATCTCTCTCACTAGGAGGCAAAGCTCTCCTAGCAAGAAAGTTACCTTCCTTTTGCCAGATATTGCTCCTATTTGTGCTTAAATATTCAGTATGGAACTTGCCTGTTATATAATGGTGCTTGATTTTTGATGCAAAATGCTGTGGCATGATGACATTTCATGTCAATGCTGATTTGTCATAAATAGCATTCAAGTGCAGGTGGGTTAATCTTTAGGACTCAGAGGGTGAGTTTGCATTCTCGTCTGTGCTTCTTGTGATATTTTGCAATTTTGGTGTGTGCTCTGACCCTACCCCATTCCCATATCCTTGGATTACTGACCCCGCTGCTCCTGCTTACTCACTTCTCACCTATACCACCTCCACTTCTGTCCATTCTTCCCTTATCAATACTCTGCTGTCCCTTTCCCCCTCCCTTGTCCCCCCCAATCCTGTATACCATCCCTGTGTGCAAGTTGCTGTGTTTGTGGGTGGGTGGGTGGGTGTCTCACTATCAGTGAGCTGCAACCACTTATGTCTGAATTGTGTGTGTCCCTGTATGTGTTGGTCCTCTTAAGTGTGTGTGTGTGTGTGTGTGTGTGTGTGTGTGTGTGTGTGTGTGCTTGTGACTGCTGCTGAGAGTGATAGCTGAGCTCTTCATGGTCTGGCTGATGGTATTTTTGTTTTCAGGATGTCTTCTTTTAACAAATCAAGGGGACTACTATGGGGGCCTCAATGGTCCCTCATCTAGCAAATTTATATGTGGCACATTTTGAAAAACAATGTATACACAGAAGAAACAAATCTCCGCAGGATACACAATATAAAGCAAAACAGCAAAAATGACTCAAGGATGAGTAGACAACGTTCCAATCAATAAAACTGTTTATTAAAAAATGATCAAGACTCGACACAGCTGTGTTTTGGCTAGCTAGGCCTGCATCAGGAGTCTATTAAAATAAACATATAAAAAATACAAATATACAACACAATATCAAGTAAAATGAAAAGTAAAAAGAAAGAAACTTTTACACAGTTTCTAATTTTGACAACAATAATACCTTAAAAACTTGACTATTTAAAAGATAATGTCTTTAAAATATGAATATTTAAAAGATATACAATATGTATACAGAAATATAAAATTAGTGCGAAAATAAAAAGCATATAAATACCTTATATGTCAAATAAGATCATCCACTTGATAGATCTAATAAAGAGGTATAACAAAAATAAATATACTTCATTTACAACTCCTGTGAATAGTTCAAAATGAATATTGAGATCAGCAAAAAATCATAAAACATTATTTGTAATAAGGAGGATATCATATGATATCAATGTTTAAATAGCAAAGTTATAATAACTCAAAAATAAAACTAATCAAGCTAATATATAATATAACTACAGCCATGAGCGGATATATAATTGAAAAGATATGAACAAAATGTCTTTAAAGTAGGAACTCTGTGATCGTGAATAAAAAAGCATTTAAAGTGTTCTGTATGAAGAGCCAAAATATAATAGAATAAAATGTGTTGTGAAATAAAAGAATCAAAAGGATTGACTTACTGATTATCACAATTGAATAAGAATAATATATTGGGTGCTCCGTGCGCCAGAGTGGTGCAAAAGCTGTGTGTAAATAGAAACAATAGGAAAATATATTCATAAAAGGTTCTGTGCCGGGATGTGCATCATAATAAACAAAATCTGATTAGCTAAGGATAATCAGTCTGTGTAATCTAATTGACAGCCCAAATTCAGAGTGCACATCTTAATGAACTATGTGGTAAATTCTATAAAATCAGTATATATCGCTCCAGTTTTGCGAGCAATTACCTTGAGTTTCAATGAACTGGTGGAAGAAAAACATTTTAACAAAACAGTGGCATCAGGTATGGCTCTGGGACCAAATGTGTAAAATGTGTGGACAAGATGATTCCTGAAAAACAAAGTGTAAAACGCTGAGGGGCAAGACTGGTGATCATTTCAAAAAAACGTTGAAGGGAAAAGTGCCATATGAAGGGGAAAAGACTTAGGGCTAGATGCACTAAACCTTAACGACCCTCTAACAACCTTTTAACGAAGGAAATTTCTAACCGTTGCATGCTTTAAAGGCCTTTTTCCTATGAAGCAAGCAGCTAACGAAAACGGAATGCAAAGGAGAAACTACCATTGAAATGTGGACAATTCGGAATGCACTAACCATACCGACGATTGCAACGAATCATTTACCGTCAGAAATTTTACGTGCGCTCAGACCTGTCGTTAAGGCCTGAGCTATCCTCTCCCCACTGCCCCCTGCACCATAAAAATCCAAGCCAGCATGTTTAAAAAGAAAAGTGAGATACAAACACAAACACATGGCTCTCCGCTTTCCCCTGCATCATTACAAAACAAAACATACTGCTTCTTCCTGCAGCTTAAAAATCCTGTCTCTCCCCTTCTCCCACAGCTTTGAAAATTAACACTCTCTGCTATCCCCTGAAGCCAATTTTCCCAGTACTGTAAACAAGCTGCAAAGAGGTTTTTTGTTACAAAAGGGGATTTATGAGGGTCCTTCTTTTTAGAGTTATCTTCAATTGCACTCTTCTGCTAGATCAGACAGCTAAAAGGCTTGCAGGTTGCGATCCCCCCCTCGCACGCCCCAGTCTGATGTAAGCAACATACGTAGGTTTAATACGTTTGTGGCTGTTCTGCGCATGCTTAAGGGGCAAATTAACGACGGGGATTACGAACGCTTGATACTTTGTACTTTTCAATACCGCACTGAACATTTCTGAGCTGTTTTTTTTTTGTGCATTCTTCATTGTTTCAAATTCGTTAAGCACTTTTACGATTTAGATTTTTTAACGTTTGGTTGATGCATCTAGCCCTTAGAGCGGGCACCAGACGTCAAGTGAAACTAATGAACCCACAATAACAAAAAAGAAAAGACACACATCTTACCTTGCCAGCAGTAACTCCGAGAAAAAAACTCGTTGTTGAAAATCAAAAGCATGAGAATAAGAAAGGCTGACCATAATGGCACCGAATGTGACGTCAATAGTGGCGTGAATCCGAACGGAAAAATAGAGTCAAATATTAATGAAAATAGAAGGATAGTAAAAGGTATACTTTAAAAAAAAAGAAGAAAAAGAAACAAAAAAAAGGAAAATACAAAATAAGATGACTCCGTACAAGCTGCAGATGATGTCATTGTACACGCTTGTGCCGAGACTAATGCATTTTAAACTACTTATGTAGAATAAAATAAAAATAAAGGCAATGTGAACAAGTCAAAAAGTAAACCTAAAAGTGACAGTATTTCATATGAAAAAAGGTGTGAAGTCATATCAGATGAACTATATAATGTGCCGAGACTGACATTATTATATGCAAACTAATGGTGTATTGAAAAAATGACATGTGAGTTAAACTTATCTTATTTAGTTGTGCACAGGATAGCTAGAAAATTGATTTTATGTAGTGCCATGAAATTATAAATGAAAAAGTTACATTGTTGATAAAATTTAGTTCTTAATAAAAAAAAATAACACAGTCAATAAAGAAATGCAAGTTACCTTGTTCACCTAGATGTTACGACTAGCACATTTATTCTTTTCAGTTACTAAGCAAATATGTCATCCCTAAATTCTTTAAGGACAATGAAGGACAAAAGGAAGATAGTAGACTGTTGGACTTTTATGATTGACTTAACAGACAGGATAAGAACTTGCATTTCGAAATTCATTATGATAAATATCAGATTCCCTACTTAGACATACTTATCATCAAAACCCCATACCACTTTATTACCAATGTATATAAGAAACCAACTGATAAGAACGCTATCGTCACTTTCAAAGTTATCACAACCAGAGCTTAAAATCGAATCTTCCTTACTCACAGTTTCTTAGACTTCAATGCTTTTGCACAAATTTTGAAGACTTTGATCTTCAAGCAGATATGATGTCACAACGGTTGAAGAAGAGAGGCTACCCCTCCGACTGTATTATCAAAGGTTTAAATAAAGCGCGAGCACATGATAGAAGTGAGTTATTAATAACTCGGACGTGAACTGATGGATTGTCATTCCCCCTAAAGCAGCGGGACAAGGCACCGCAAAACAGTGGTCAGCATCGGGGTGACCATCTGATGATTAACTGAGCCCATCGTTAGCTCCTGAGCCCATCATTGCAATGGACCATTGTCTGGCTGTAAACTGCCTCATTGGATTCCTTGGAACACCAATTTTCACCTGTTCCCCTCTCTCTCTGTCATCTTGCTGTCATCCGACCTCTCTCGTCAACAGCATCTGACTGAGGATCGGCGGTTTGTATTGGGGGTATGGTGATGGGTGCCAGTGAGCATTGTCCTGCCCAGGTCCACCCAGCAGGGTCCAAACTGCTACAGGAACCTCGTTTGGGCCACTGCCACCGCACATCAGTCTGTTCCTTCAGGCTGCTTGCTTCGTCTGCACTGCGACTTTCCCCCCAACCCGAAATACTCTGTGCCTGCTGTCACTCAGACCGCAGCTTGATCGCTGGCCATTGGAAACTAGCAGAGCCATCGTGCACTCTTGGAAAGTGCGTCTCATGGGGTTTCGTCTCCTTCTGTCTTTTGGTTTTCACTTTCACATCTGCTGTTTGTCGTTGGAGATGCCGAAGATTGAATGGACCGCTGTGCCGGTTCTTATGGGGGCTGCAGTGGATGGTTGGAGGGGCGGATTACAGCTTCATCACCACCATGCAGGGTCGGCATGGTCTGTCCAGACGATTCACCTCGCTTCCTGTCCTCAAAGGCAAGCTTTCTCTCAACTAGTCTGGACGGTTCTGCCACGGCTCTCCATTGTAGACTGTCTCGTTGAAAGCGGTTCCACTGCTCATAATCATCTCAGCTTCAGGAATCTACCTCAGTCCAGCCTATCTCGGATAGCCTACTCCTGGGATTCATCATAACAGTCCTTCCTAATAACATCTTCATGGACCATTTTAGACCCTCTTGCCCTTTCCCTCTTTTCTACTTCCCTTGTTCCTTCTATCCAGTTGCGTTCCTAGGGGGGGCGGTGGGTGCGGTCTGCCCCGGGTGCACGCCGCTGGGGGGGTGCCTGCGCACGCCTGTCCTCCGTTGTTCCATGCTTCTTCTCTGCCCCGGAACAGGAAGTAACCTGTTCCGGGGCAGAGAAGAAGCATGGAACAATGGAGGACAGGCGCGCGGCACCCCCCCCCCCAGCGGCGTGCACCCGGCAGGGGGGGGGATTTCCTTCACGGGGGTGTCCTTTCACTGGGGGGGGGGGCCGTGCTGCATCGGGGGGGGGGGGCGCTGCACCCGGGGGGCAGGGCACATCGGCGATCTGCCCCGGGTGCCAGCCCCCCCCCAGGAACGCCACTGCTTCTATCCTATCTCATTGATTGTAAATGTTTAACAACTGATCTGGCGACAGCCTGTCATTACATTGGAAGCCACTTTGAGCCTGCACACCTGTGGGGAAAAGTGGGATATAAATGTGCTAAAATAAATAAATAAATATCTAAGCAACATAAAGAAAAGCCCGACTTGATTTGCACCAATTCCGTAAAGTGGCCTAGTGGTTAGGGTGGTGGACTTTGGTCCTGGGGAACTGAGGAACTGAGTTCAATTCCCACTTCAGGCACAGGCAGCTCCTTGTGATTCTGGGCAAGTCACTTAACCCTCCATTGCCCTATGTAAGCCACATTGAGCCTGCCATGAGTGGGAAAGCGCGGGGTACAAATGTAATAAAAATAAAATAAAGCAATTATGAATAACTGGCATATCTTAGAAACCCATCCATGTTAAGCGGCCTGTAATAGCATATTCTAGAAATAAGAATCTAAAAGAGTGCTAGCTACGTTCCTGTGCCCGCTCCGTCGAACGTTTCTGGCTGAAATCTCATGCCCTTGCTGACTTTACACACTTTAAGTTCATGCTGACCTCCTTCCAATCTGCTCTTTTGCTTGCCAAATAGGACTATTACATCCAACTGACTAATTCTCTCTGCTCAAACCCTCGACTTCTCTTCGCCACACTGAATTCTCTCTTCAAGGTGCCTCCTTCATTAACTCCCCCCTCACTATCTCCTTAGATCCTAGCTGAGTTCTTCCACGACAAGGTTCAGAAGATAAACCTTGAATTCTCATCCAAGCCACCCCCACCTCTCCCTCCCCGTGTCCCTCCCCTTGTCCGTTCTCCTCTCTCCCCAGCCCCTCCCGTCCTTTTCCTCCTTTTCTGAAGTCACTGATGAAGAAACAACTCATCTTCTCTCCTCCTCAAAACGAACTACCTGTTCCTCTGATCCCATTCCGACCCACCTTCTTAACACCATCTCTCCTACTCTCACCCCTTTTATCTGTCATATCCTCAATCTTTCACTTTCCACTGTGACCATTCCTGATGCCTTCAAACATGCTGTGGTTACACCACTCCTTAAAAAGCCTTCACTTGACCCTACCTGTCCTTCCAACTATTGACCCATCTCCCCTTCCTCTCCAAGATACTTGAATGTACCGTTCATCGCCGCTGTCTTGATTTTCTTTCATCTCATGCTGTTCTTGACCCACTCCAATCTGGCTTTCGCCCTCTTCATTCAATTGAAACTGCACTTACAAAAGTTTCCAACGACCTGTTTCTGGCCAAATCCAAAGGTCTCTATTCTATCTTCATCCTTCTCGATCTATCCGCCGCTTTTGACACTGTTGATCACAGCCTGCTCCTTGATACGCTGTCTTCACTTGGATTCCAGGGCTCTGTTCTTTCCTGGTTCTCCTCCTACCTCTCACTTCACACATTTAGTGTACACTTTGGTGGATCCTCTTCCACTTCTATCCCACTACCAATCGGTGTACCTCAAGGTTCTGTTCTTGGTCCTCTCCTGTTCTCCATCTACACTTCTTCCCTTGGCTCTCTGATATCATCCCATGGCTTTCAATACCATCTCTACGCTGACGACTCCCAGATCTACCTCTCTACCTCCGAAGTCTCAACCAGCATCCAGACCAAGGTTTCATCCTGCCTATCTGATATTGCTGCGTGGATGTCTCAACGTCATCTGAAATTTAACATGGCCAAAACTGAGCTTCTCATCTTTCCCCCTAAACCCACCTCTCCTCTCCCCCCTTTCTCTATTTCTGTGGATAGCACTCTCATTGTCCCTGTCTCATCAGCTCGTAACCTTGGGGTCATCTTCTCTCGCTCCTTCTCTGCTCACATTCAGCAGATTGCCAAAACCTGTCATTTCTTTCTTTATAACATCAGCAAAATCCGTCCCCTCATCTCTGAGCAGTCTACCAGAACCCTTATCCACCACCAGGGGCAGATGACACAGTACACCACACTTCCACTATTGCAATTGGTGTTGTTTTTTTTTAGATAGAAAGGTCTACCAGAACCAGGAATCGCTATCCATGTAGTATCCATGGAATAATTACAATATACACATTTACCACAAGGGGAATGATGGCCTTGCAATACATGATGCTGCGGTCGTTTTAACAGCTCCCCCGGATTTGATTTACGGCGATATGCTATCTTGGGGTGCTCACTGAACACTGAGTGTACCTGCAGCACGTGCCAAAGTTTTATGTTCAGAAGCGGGGGGTCGCGATGGGAGCTACCGTCGCGCCCTCCCTAGCATGTCTGTACATGACTCTTTTTGAAATTAATTATGTACATACCTCTTCCCAGTATAACCATGTGTTGCTGTGGAAGAGGTATATAGATGATGTCATTATGATATGGCAGGGATCTGAAAAAGAACTACAGAGCTTTACTACTGTCCTCAATTCTGAAGACTCACATATCAAGTTCACCTCCCGTATAGCACAATATGAGATTGAATTTTGGGGTATAAAAATTGTTAGAACAGAAGAGGGAGAGTTTTCAACTTTGATTTATTGAAAGCCTACAGACAGGAACACCCTGTTACATTATACAAGTTACCATCATAAGGCATTATGTCCAGGTGTTCCTGTCGGGCAATTTTTGAGGCTTAGGAGGCTATGTACGTCTCTTCACGACTTCAAAATACAGGCGCTTGATATGATGGATAGATTCAGAAAGCGGGGATATCCTATGCGCATTATAAGAAGAGCGTATAAACGTGCACGCTATGCACATAGACCTTGGTTGTTTTCTCCAGTTCAGACACCCACGGACAGACCGTCAGCATGCGTATTACCATACTCTCAGAACGCTCCCCAAATTGGACAAATAATACACAAATATTGGCACGTGCTGCAGGTACACCCAATGTTCAGTGAGCACCCCAAGATAGCATATCGCCATAAATCGAATCTGGGGGAGCTGTTAAAGTGACCACGGCATCATGTATTGCAAGGCCGTCATTCCCCTTGCGGTAAATGTGTATATTGTAAGTATTTCATGGATACTACATGGATAGCAATTCCCGGTTCTGGTAGACCTTTCTATCTAAAAAACAACACCAATTGCAATAGTGAAAGTGTGGTGTACTGTGTCATAAGTACATAAGTACATAAGTAATGCCACACTGGGAAAAGACCAAAGGTCCATCAAGCCCAGCATCCTGTCCACGACAGCGGCCAATCCAGGCCAAGGGCACCTGGCAAGCTACCCAAACGTACAAACATTCTATACATGTTATTCCTGGAATTGTGGATTTTTCCCCAAGTCCATTTAGTAGTGGGTAATGGACTTGTCCTTTAGGAAACCGTCTAACCCCTTTTTAAACTCTGCTAAGCTAACCGCCTTCACCACGTTTTCCGGCAACGAATTCCAGAGTTTAATTATGCGTTGGGTGAAGAAACATTTTCTCCGATTTGTTTTAAATTTACTACACTGTAGTTTCATCGCATGCCCCCTAGTCCTAGTATTTTTGGAAAGCGTGAACAGACGCTTCACATCCACCTGTTCCACTCCACTCATTATTTTATATACCTATATCATGTCTTCCCTCAGCCTTCTCTTCTCCAAGCTGAAAAGCTCTAGCTTCCTTAGTCTTTCTTCATAGGGCCAAACAGAACGCATTAATCAATGCCTGAAGCAGTTCCTGAGGATGTATGTCAATGAGCACCACAATGACTGGAGTCAGCTGCTTCTGTGGGCAGAGTTCGCTCATAACTACCGAGTGAGCTCAGCCACTGGCACTTTGCCCTTCTATATCGTGTATGGAAGACATCCTCGGATACCCTCCCCCCTTGAAAACCAACTCGGATGTCCCAGCAGTGGCCGATGCGGTGACTTCTCTCCAAGCGGTTTGGTCATCCGTTCGAGTGACCTCCGCTCGTATGAAACGCCAAGCGGATAAGTATCGAAGAGTGGAACCGCGCTTCCAGCCTGGTGACTTGGTGTGGTTGTTCACTCGTAATCTTCATTTGAAGATACCCTCCTCCCGCTTTGCACCTCGATTTGTGGGTCCGTATCCTATTGTGAGACAGGTGAATCGTGTATGCTATCAGCTAAAGTTACCACCTACATTACAGGTACATAACACATTTCATGTGTCCTTGCTTAAGCCAGTAATTCTGAGAAGAGGCTCCTTGCCCGCTTTGTCTGCTAGCCCAGCTGTATCAACCCCCCAGGGGGAATATGAGGTCTGGGATGTCTTGGATGCGCGGTGCTTCCGGAGACATCTTCAGTATCTCATTGCGTGGAAGGGATATGTACCTGCAGACAACTCCTGGGAGGACGCTACTCATGTACACGCTCCGGTCTTAATCAGACGGTTCCATCGCCTTTTCCCTCATAAACCTAAACCTCGTGCCCGGGGTAGGGGGGGCTTTTGGGGGGGGGTGATGTTATGATTCTGCCAGTTTGGCAGGGGAAGGGGGTGGACTTCATTCCTGATTGGCTGTCAGGGTTTGTACTGACATCAGGGGGTAGTACTTTAGCCTGCATGTCTCTGCTTTCTCTGCTTTGGCGTTACATTTCTTTGTGACTAAAAGCTGGTGCAGGTCTCTGCCAGTACGTTGTGCTGTGCTCTGGCTTTGATCTGTGTTTTCCTGTTCAGGGATTCTTTTCCTTTCCCTTTGTTTGCCCCTGCTCCATTTATTATACAGGACACACTAAAAGAAAGCTTAAAAATAGACTAGCGGAACACATCAGGAATAGCAAACAAGATACTCCATTGGTTAATCATTGGATTGCTAAAGGACATAATATTGATGATGTAAAATGTGTCGTCCTAGTGCAGATGGAGGGGACTGCCAGAGGTGGGAATGGCAGCTTTCAATTATTTAATATTGAACAACGTTACATTTACCAGTGGAATACATTTTCCCTTGAGGTTGAATGGGTGTGACACGTTTTTGCGTCACGTCCAGGGGGTGGGGTTAGTATGATATAAATTCCCTGCCGTCTTTTAGGGTGGTTTATGAAGTCTGGGGGTGATGCTTGGCAGCCCATGCTTGGAATAGAGTCCCAATGGTAAGCAGCTAAAATATGCGGTTACATGTTAGGTAATTTGATAATGCGATATTATGAATGAGTGATGTGTTCACGTTTGTTTTACTGTTTTTTTGATGTGTTAGATTCTGACATACGGCTCCTCCTGAAGAAGGAAGTACGAAATGCGGTCTCGCATTGAGGACCTGAATGAGTAAAGGCACTCAGCTGGAGTGAATTATTGCACAAGTATCTGCTCGACAGCCTTCCACAGGCAGAACATTGTTCTCCCCTAGGAGTATACCTATATTATTTGTGAGAGAGTGATGGGTTTAACACAACCAAGACGGTGTTAAATATCGGAATGTGGATTGTGCAGCAGTTTTCTGAAGAACAATCATTGCCTTATGAAATCTTGATATATAAGACTTGATATGGACTACGTGTGAGCAAAAAGTCAGCTTTCTGATTTATATATGATGTGCACATTTAAATGTATTTATATATAAGGTATACACGGTTTGAATGATGGTTGGCGTGTGGATGTGAATATCACAGATATTATGAAGGATTGTGGACATATGTTGTTTAATAAATACCAAATAGATTTAAATACCAGTTTGGAGTACACTGAATGAATGTAATTATTGAGACAGTACTCGTGTTATAGAACATTACCCTAATTGATTAACAATTGTAATTAATTTTTAACTGCCAGACCCTCGACTATTCGTCTAATGTTCAGAGATGCCTTCTCATTGTTTCTACTCCCTCCAGGGTATCCACTCTATTGGCTATTTTCGTGTCATCCGCAAAAAGGCAAACCTTTTCTTCCAACCCTTCAGCAATATACTGTATTCCACAAATATATTAAACAGAATAGACCCCTGCACCGACCCCTGAGGAACTCCACTGCTCACCTTCCTTTCCTCCGAGCGGATTCCATTTACCACCACCCTCTGCCATCTGTCGGTCAACCAGTTTCCTATCCGGTTCACCAGTTTCGGTTCTAAGTTCAACCCTTTCAACTTATTCACGAGTCTTCTGTGGGGGACCGTATCAAAGGCTTTGCTGAAATCCAAGTAGATTACATCTAGCGCACGTCCTTCATCCAGTTCTTTGGTCACCCAGTCCCAGATTCGTTTGGCAGGATTTTCCTTTGGTAAAGCCAAACAATGTGAGACTTACCGGTCTGTAGTTTCCCACTTCTTCCCTGTCTCCACTTTTGTGAAGAGGGACCACATCCATTCATCTCTATTAAACAAATCTTTAAGAGGTCCCACCAGGACCTCTCTGAGCTCCCTCAGTATCCTGGGATGTACCCCCTCTGGCCTCATAGCTTTGTCCACCTTCAGATTCTCAAGCTATTTATAAACTCTTTCTTCCGTAAACGGTGCAGTATCCTCTCCATTCCCAGATGTTCCCTCGGCAGCCAACCGCGGTCCTTCTCCAGGATTTTCCTCCATGAACACCGAAGAGAAATAATTGTTTAGCAGGTTCGCTTTATCTTCATCACTCTCCCCCTAGCCATTCTCAATATCTTTCAGTCTTGCAATTCCATTCATATATTTTCTCCTTTCTCCAATATATCTGAAAAAGGTCTTGTCACCTCTTTACATCTTTAGCCATTTTTTCTTCCGCTCGCTCTGTAGTCATGACCTCTAGGTGAACAAGATAACTTGCATTTCTTTATTGACTATGTTATTTTTTTTATTAAGATCTAAATTTTATCAACAATGTAACTTCATTTATAATTTCATGGCACTACATAAAATCAATTTTATGGCATTACCTAAAATTAATTTTCTAGATATCCCGTGCACAACTAAATAAGATGTTTAACTCACATGTCTACTATTAGTACTACTATTTAACATTTCTAAAGCGCTACCAGGGTTACGCAGCGCTGTACAATCTAACAAAGAAGGACAGTCCCTGCTCAAAGGAGCTTATAATCTAAAGGACAAAAAAGTGCAGTCAATCAAATTGGGGCAGTCTAGATTTCCTGGATAGAGGTACAATGGTTAGGTGCCGAAAGCAACATTGAAGAGGTGGGCTTTGAGCAAGGATTTGAAGATGGGCAGGGAGGGGGCTTGGCGTATGGGTTCAGGGAGTTTATTCCAAGCATAGGGTGAGGCGAAGTAGGAAGGGTGGAGCCTGGAGTTGGCGGTGGTGAAGAAGGGTACTGAGAGGAGGGATTTGTCCTGTGAGCGGAGGTTACGGGTAGGAGCGTAAGGGGAGATGAGGGTAGAGAGGTAATGAGGGGCTGCAGATTGAGTGCATTTGTAGGTTAGTAGGAGAAGCTTGAACTGTATGCGGTACCTGATCAGAAGCCAGTGAAGTGACTTGAGGAGAGGGGTGATATGAGCATATCGGTCTAGGCGGAAGATAAGACGGGCAGCAGAGTTCTGAATACACCATTAGGTCTCCTTTTTCACTCTGTGAGGCATTTCAGATTATTATTCCATTTTGCCACTTAGGTTGTACGACAGTATACATGTATCTTCTTTTTTTTCCCATTGTATTTTGTTAGACTTATGTTTTACTGGTTTCTCCATTTTATTGTATTGCATGCACCTTAGTTGCCACATATATAGCATGCCCCATAGTTTCTTTTGACACATTTCACAACGTTTTTTTCATCATCATGGGTTGTATTTTATCTATACATATTGCTTTCCATGTTCAAACTTTTCTTTCACCATGTCACAGGAATATGGAGTAAAGCAGAAACATGACAGACAATAAAGGGCCACAAACAGAGAAAAAGCAATGCAAGAACAAGGATCCTGACATCTTTTTCAAAATAGAGGTCAGCTGGACAAGTCTTTCAAAATAACAGGCTTAGTGCTGGAGGACTGGATATCCTTCAGTTTCTAACAGCAGCAAAACATTTTCTCAGGCTGTTCCATCCTGAATTCAGCCTTGCCACAGAAATTCTTCCTATCAGTATTATAGGCACAGCAGGGCTAAGATGGTAGATTCCACAATCTACTGAACCCACTCTGGCTTCCTGGCAGATTTCCTTTCAGCTATAGCAGGAGTTCAAATACCAATTACCTTAAAAGCATATACCAAGTGAACTGGACCCACCTGTGTTAAACTGTACTCATTCACAGGATGACAGAATAAATTCAACAGTGTCTCTTAGTTCCCTCTGTTTTTTTGTATTCCCGTTCTACTCCACTGGACAAACTTTTCTCAGATATATTATTTGCACCATCTTTTCCAGGCCATCACCCTCCTTTTAAACACACATTTGCTTAAGGATGCATTTCAACATTATTCTTTGCAGGCTATGATACCCTTTATTCAGTGCTTTTTTTGTAGAAAAAAAGGTGCCGGTACTCATTGTGGGTGGGGTCACCACACATGGCACCGCCCCTATTATAGCCACACCCACATTGGCCACACCCCTTATACCAGCCATGGCGCATATAAACAGACATCATTGAAAATATACTAGTATAGGAGAAAAAATAATGTGATTTTTTTTCATTATAAATAATTTCTGTAAGCTGTTACAGCTCCAGTATACCCAGTGCAAAATAAGACAAATTCCAAACACTAAAATGAAAATAAAATGATTTTTTCTACCTTTGTTGTCTGGTGACTTTGTTTTTCTATCCATATTGGTCCCAGTCTCTGATTCTGCTGCTCTCTATCTGTTCTCTTAACTCCGTTTCCAGGGCTTCCTTTCCATTTATTTCTTTACTTTCCTCCTTTCTTCTTCTTTTGTTGCCCTGCATCCATAAGTAAAAGCTGGGTCCTCCTCCATGGAATTGACTGGAGGAGGTATAACATGGATCCAGCTTTTGCCTATTTTCTCCATCCATGTGCAGTTTTTCTCCTCTTCCCTTTCCCTCATCTCCATCCATGTGCATCTTCTTTTTTCTTTCCTCCCCTCCATTCCTGTCCAGCACTTCTCCTCTCTCCTCCCCTCCATCCATGTCCAGCACTTCTCATCTCTCTTCCCTCCTCTGTATCCATATAAAGCAATAATTCTCTCTGCCCTCTCCTACATCCAAGTCAGCATTTCTCCTCTCTCCTAGCCAACTCCTCCATCCATCCATGTCCAGCAATTCTCCTCTATCTCCTGCTCTCCTCTCCATCCATTTCTAGCATTTCTCCTCTCTCCCCTCTCATCCATGTCCAGCAATTCTCTCTTCCCTGTCCTCCCCTCCCTGTCCAGCGATTCTCTTCTCTCCCCTCCATGTCCAGCAATTCTCTCTTCCCTGTCCTCCCCTCCCCGTCCAGCGATTCTCCTCTCTCCCCTCCATGTCCAGCAATTATCTCATCCCTGCCCTCCCATCAATGTCCAGCAATTCTCTCCCCTGCCCTTCCCTCCCATTCCATGTCCAGCAATTCTCTCTCCCTTGCCCTTCCCTCCCATCTCCAGCAATTCTCTCTCCCCTGCTCTTCCTTCCCATCCCATGTCCAGCAATTCTCTCTCCCCTGCCCTTCCCATGTCCAGCAATTCTCTCTCCCTTGCCCTTCCCTCCCATCCCATCCTATGTCCAGCAATTCTCTCTCCCCTGCCCTTCCCATGTCCAGCAATTCTCTCTCCCTTGCCCTTCCCTCCCATCCCATCCCATGCCCAGCAATTCTCTCTCCCCTGCCCTTCCCATGTCCAGCAATTCTCTCTCCCCTGCTCTTCCCTCCCATCCCATGTCCAGCAATTCTCTCTCCCCTGCCCTTCCCATGTCCAGCAATTCTCTCTCCCTTGCCCTTCCCTCCCATCCCATCCCATGTCCAGCAATTCTCTCTCCCTTGCCCTTCCCTCCCATCCCATCCCATGTCCAGCAATTCTCTCTCCCCTGCTCTTCCCTCCCATCCCATGTCCAGCAATTCTCTCTCTCCTGCCCTTCCCTCCCATCCCATTGATTTCCAGCAGTTCTCTCTCCCCTGCCCTTCCCTCCCATTATTTCCAGCGATTCTCCGCCTCTCCCCTGCCCTCCCATCGACGTCCAGCGATTTTTCCGTCCCTCCCCTGCCCTCACCTCTCTCATATCCAGCGATTCTTCGTCCCCCAGCGTCCTCTTTCACTGCCTGCCAGCCAGCGTCGGACTCAGAAGCGAACGGTGCAGGCAGCGATTGGCTGGCAGCGTCGTAGCTTCCCTCTGCAAGTCCCGCCTACAACTTCCTGTTTACGCATAGGCGGGACTTGCAGAGGGAAGCTACGACGCTGCCAGCCAATCGCTGCCTGCACCGTTTGCTTCTGAGTCCGACTGGCTGGCAGGCAGTGAAGGAGGACGCTGGGGGACGAAGAATCGCTGGATATGAGAGAGGTGAGGGCAGGGGAGGGACGGAAAAATCGCTGGACGTCGATGGGAGGGCAGGGGAGAGGCGGAGAATCGCTGGAAATAATGGGAGGGGAGGGGAAGAGGAGAAAAAGGTGCCGGTACGCCGTACCGTTGCGTACCGGCACAAAAAAAGCACTGCCTTTATTGGACCAAGGATGAGGCTGTACATGAACTTCTAAGAACACAGAGATAAATATTCAGCCGGTGGCGGTTAGCAATTTTTTTTTTCTTTTTGGCCACTGCTAACATTATCCCCAGATATTCAATGCTGGGCCACTAGCTGAATCACATAAGGTGAACTGCATGGTCCTTTTTGTAGTCCTGTTTATGTGGTTACCATATGTGGTTATGCGCTGAATGTTGTCCCCAGACCACCCACAAATTAGCTGGTTTTGAGCACTCATAAGTACATAAGTAATGCCACACTGGGAAAAGACCAAGGGTCCATCAAGCCCAGCATCCTGTCCACGACAGCGGCCAATCCAGGCCAAGGGCACCTGGCAAGCTTCCCAAATGTACAAACATTCTATACATGTTATTCCTGGAATTGTGGATTTATCCCAAGTCCATTTAGTAGTGGTTTATGGACTTGTCCTTTAGGAAACCTGCTAACCCCTTTTTAAACTCTGCTAAGCTAACCGCCTTCACCACGTTCTCCGGCAACGAATTTCAGAGTTTAATTATGCATTGGGTGAAGAAATATTTTCTCCGATTTGTTTTAAATTTACTACACTATAGTTTTATCGCATGCCCCCTAGTCCTAGTATTTTTGGAAAGCGTGAACAGACGCTTCACATCCACCTGTTCCATTCCACTCATTATTTTATATACATCTATCATGTCTCCCCTCAGCCGTCTCTTCACTCAGATATTCAGTATCACCATAAGAACATAAGTACATAAGTACATAAATACATAAGTGTTGCCATACTGGGACAGTCCGAAGGTCCATCAAGCCCGGCACCCTGTTTCCAACAGTAGCCAATCCAGGTTACAAGCACCTGGCAAGATCCCAAAACAGTATAATACATTTTATGCTGCTTATCCTAGAAAGATCAAACGAAAAATGGCTCTGCTTTGTCTGTATATATTTGTAAAAATACACAACTCGAAACAGACAAAACAAATTTACTGCAACAAGGATATGTTGACTATTGAAGGTGTCTCATATCGTCACAAAAACCTGTTTATACCATCTTGCTTTTCAGCTCACAAGCATGTGACAGTTTGTAATCATAGACCACCTCCAGCCAACCAATAGTGCACAATGTCTGTCTTTTGTAGAAGCCTGAGTGTCGAAGTATCTATCTATCAGGCTTTCTTACCAACAAGGAGTTTCAATTTCTGAATAATAAAACTCCTTTAATACCGGTTATGTATTTATTACCGAAAATTCACAAAGATCCGAATAAACCACCAGGCAGACCAATCATTTCATCCAGGGGATCGCTTTTGGAGCCTCTTTCCATCTATTTAGATTCATTTCTGAAGGACAAGGTTCAACAATGCCCCTCATACATCAAAGATACCAACCATTTTTTGCAGATTTTGAGTGATGTATGTCTACCGCACTCTCATTGTATAATGGCAACATTGGATATCAAATCCTTATATACGATGATTCCACAAGAAGAACTAATTGAAGTGGTGTTTCTAGTGCTAGAGGGCAGACAGAGACCACATGAGGTCCCTACCAAATTTTTGATGTCGTTGTTGAAATTGGCGCTATGTAAGAATTTTTTAAAATTTGACAACAATTTGTATTTGCAGACCTCTGGGGTGGCCATGGGCGCCACATTCGCCCCGACCCTAGCCAATTTATACATGGCAGCGTTTGAAAATAAATGGCTGCTCAACTCCCCTTTTAATCACAATATATTGATTTGGCGCAGATACATCGACGACATTTTCGTCTTATGGAAAGGTACTGCAAGCGAATTAAAAGATTTCCATCAATGGTTAAATAGTTGTCATCCTCGTATACAGTTCACTGTTTCCTTCTCTGACAACAGGATTCATTTTCTGGACGTTGAAATCACTCAAAGAGATCAGAGTTTTCAAACTAGGGTATATACTAAATCTACGGACAGGAACACGATTTTGGAATATGGCAGTTGTCACCCGAAAACTCTTCGGAAAAGTTTGCCTTTTTCTCAATTTTTACGTTTTAAACGGATTTGTACAGATGAAACTGATTTTTGCCAGCAAGCTCATACATTTGGCTCAAGATTACTACACCGCAGTTACCCCAAAACAGTTTTGAAAAAAGCTTATACGAGAGCCAAATATTTAAACCGTGATTTGTTATTACAAAGCACTACAACAGAACCACAAGAGGACCTGGTTATGACTTTCATTATGAGATATGTACAAGGAGGGGAAGCAGCATCACAAATTATCAAACAACATTGGGATATTATGCGAGTTCATCCCATTTTTGAAAACTACCGTTTAAGGATGGCTTTCTCTCGAGCACGGAATCTCAGTGAAATCTTAAGTCCAGCTGATTTTTCTGCCACTACAGCAACTGAGGTTACCATTCATGGTAGTCATAAAAAATGCAATAAAAGTGGGTGTAAAACATGTCCTTTATCCTTAGAAACATCTAATTTTTGTCACAACGGCCAGACTTTTCAGCTTAGATATCAAACTACCTGCCGCACAACACACATTATCTATTACATCATATGTCCATGTGGCAAGGTATACATTGGTAAATCCAATAGGTCATTAAATGCTAGAATGGTTGAGCATAGATCGAGAATAGCTGCCAACAATGTTGGAGCCCCACTTGTACAACATTGCATTATTAAACAACATTCCAGCGAGTCACTAAGATGCATGGTGATTGATTGCATTATTCCAAATGCCCGAGGTGGTAACATCAACAGATTGTTGCTGCAAAAAGAGACTCAGTGGATTTACCGTTTAAACACAGTAGAGCCTCATGGACTGAACGCACATCTCCAATGGAACTGTTTCTTTTAATGAAACAGCTGATTATGACGTATTGCTCTAAGAGGTGGGGCTTAAAGACTTTATAACAAAAATGCTAACGCCATTTTGACTGGTTGTTTACCGGTATCAGATGCTGTTGAAGTGAGTCCAGTTGTCGCTTTTTTATACAAGGTAGGCTAAAATCATGAGGTTGTTGATAGTAATGCTTATTCTCCGTGTTTCAGAAGTTTATGCCCTTGAAAAAGCAGTTGACCGCGAAACAGGGTCCTGTCGGGCTTACAGCGATACCGGAGATGTTAAGTACGCTGATACATTGAACCCTTGAAATATGATAAGCTCCAGCCCAAGAAGACGGCTTATACTGCTCAGAGCTATCAAGTTAAGTTGATTTTTTGCATTATTTGACAATTTATTGCAATAGTGTTTAATTTTTGAACAGTAGTGCACAAATATATTTTTTAGCCTGGGCACAAATACTTGAATGAATAAATAGATAGATACTTCGACACTCAGGCTTCTACAAAAGACAGACATTGTGCACTATTGGTTGGCTGGAGGTGGTCTATGATTACAAACTGTCACATGCTTGTGAGCTGAAAAGCAAGATGGTATAAACAGGTTTTTGTGACGATATGAGACACCTTCAATAGTCAACATATCCTTGTTGCAGTAAATTTGTTTTGTCTGTTTCGAGTTGTGTATTTTTACAAATATATACAGACAAAGCAGAGCCATTTTTTGTTTGATTTTTGTATTGTTTTGACCATTGCAATGGCTAGTAATTCTTGGCGCACTGGTTACAGCTTCACAGCTGATACAGCAACAGAACTTTTACATTCTTCCCCTATGTTTACCACTCTCGGCAATGACACTTTAGAGACAGAATGGGAGACGTTGCTTTCCAATTTTAAATCTTCCATGAGGCTAGAAATGAACAGTTCAGCACTGATTGAATATTGTAAGGCAGAACAAATTCCTTGGGGTCTTAGAATTAACAAGGCACCGCAAATCTTCAAAGAACATGATGACTTTATACAAAAATGGAACATGATTTTAAATAAGTGCTCACTAGATCTCATGTTGTTGATCATTGAACAATCGAGAACCACTTTACAACAAGAAAAAGAGATGCTCGACAGAGAATTAAATCGATTGAAAGAAGGTATTTCTGATCATGTGTTCCAGCAGAAATAGTCATTATTGAAGGAATCCCTAGAACAATTCAAAGAACAGTTGAGGAAATCTAAGATTAAAAAATTGAACAGAGATAAGAATGATTACGTTAAACAGACCATATATCCCTGGACTAAAATTCGTGTGAATCAGGACACTACAAGATCTGACATAAACAGCACTGAGTCTGTGCCCAAGCGAGTGACATTTGAATTTTCTGATAGTATGTCGAGTGGCAGTGATCAAGAGACTTTTTTAGACAACAGGCAAGGGGCGAGATCGCGTGGCAGGAGAGGACGCAGAGGGGGATATCGGGGGCAACCCAGGTCCAGACTACAAACGCGGTCGCAATTTTGAATGCTGACAATGTGGTGAACCTTTCTGATACTCCTTTAACTATGGCTCAAACGTCGCTGTTATCTAAGGGATTATTATATGTACCTATGAACAGCTTTGATCCCTTTCAATTTCGTGTGGACCTAGAAAAATTTATCAGGAGCCTACAATTAAAGATTTATTTTGCTGGCTCCACCAGTTGTGAACCACGTTCGAGAGTTTCAAATAAATCGCAATGGTCCCCCCCGATCCCTCTAGATCCGATAGTGAATGCCTTCAAACAGATGGTTCTACGCGATGTTCAGAAGCTCTTCGGCAAGGAATTGCAACATGCCCGTGACAATTTGTCCAAAAATGAACGAAGAGCCCTCAAAGAACTGAAGAACAGTTCTGCCATTATCATCAAGAAGGCTGATAAAGGCGGAGCGGTTGTTATACAAAACAAATCCCAATATCTAGCCGAAGCGGCTTTACAACTCTCTGACCACACGGCTTATGTTGAATTACAACATGATTGCACTATGCAGTTGCAACTATTGATACAGGATATCACCAAGGAGGGCCTAGAATCAGGCTTTCTTACCAACAAGGAGTTTCAATTTCTGAATAATAAAACTCCTTTAATACCGGTTATGTATTTATTACCGAAAATTCACAAAGATCCGAATAAACCACCAGGCAGACCAATCATTTCATCCAGGGGATCGCTTTTGGAGCCTCTTTCCATCTATTTAGATTCATTTCTGAAGGACAAGGTTCAACAATGCCCCTCATACATCAAAGATACCAACCATTTTTTGCAGATTTTGAGTGATGTATGTCTACCGCACTCTCATTGTATAATGGCAACATTGGATATCAAATCCTTATATACGATGATTCCACAAGAAGAACTAATTGAAGTGGTGTTTCTAGTGCTAGAGGGCAGACAGAGACCACATGAGGTCCCTACCAAATTTTTGATGTCGTTGTTGAAATTGGCGCTATGTAAGAATTTTTTTTAATTTGACAACAATTTGTATCTGCAGACCTCTGGGGTGGCCATGGGCGCCACATTCGCCCCGACCCTAGCCAATTTATACATGGCAGCGTTTGAAAATAAATGGCTGCTCAACTCCCCTTTTAATCACAATATATTGATTTGGCGCAGATACATCGACGACATTTTCGTCTTATGGAAAGGTACTGCAAGCGAATTAAAAGATTTCCATCAATGGTTAAATAGTTGTCATCCTCGTATACAGTTCACTGTTTCCTTCTCCGACAACAGGATTCATTTTCTGGACGTTGAAATCACTCAAAGAGATCAGAGTTTTCAAACTAGGGTATATACTAAATCTACGGACAGGAACACGATTTTGGAATATGGCAGTTGTCACCCGAAAACTCTTCGGAAAAGTTTGCCTTTTTCTCAATTTTTACGTTTTAAACGGATTTGTACAGATGAAACTGATTTTTGCCAGCAAGCTCATACATTTGGCTCAAGATTACTACACCGCAGTTACCCCAAAACAGTTTTGAAAAAAGCTTATACGAGAGCCAAATATTTAAACCGTGATTTGTTATTACAAAGCACTACATCAGAACCACAAGAGGACCTGGTTATGACTTTCATTATGAGATATGTACAAGGAGGGGAAGCAGCATCACAAATTATCAAACAACATTGGGATATTATGCGAGTTAATCCCATTTTTGAAAACTACCGTTTAAGGATGGCTTTCTCTCGAGCACGGAATCTCAGTGAAATCTTAAGTCCAGCTGATTTTTCTGCCACTACAGCAACTGAGGTTACCATTCATGGTAGTCATAAAAAATGCAATAAAAGTGGGTGTAAAACATGTCCTTTATCCTTAGAAACATCTAATTTTTGTCACAACGGCCAGACTTTTCAGCTTAGATATCAAACTACCTGCCGCACAACACACATTATCTATTACATCATATGTCCATGTGGCAAGGTATACATTGGTAAATCCAATAGGTCATTAAATGCTAGAATAGTTGAGCATAGATCGAGAATAGCTGCCAACAATGTTGGAGCCCCACTTGTACAACATTGCATTATTAAACAACATTCCAGCGAGTCACTAAGATGCATGGTGATTGATTGCATTATTCCAAATGCCCGAGGTGGTAACATCAACAGATTGTTGCTGCAAAAAGAGACTCAGTGGATTTACCGTTTAAACACAGTAGAGCCTCATGGACTGAACGCACATCTCCAATGGAACTGTTTCTTTTAATGAAACAGCTGATTATGACGTATTGCTCTAAGAGGTGGGGCTTAAAGACTTTATAACAAAAACGCTAACGCCATTTTGACTGGTTGTTTACCGGTATCAAATGCTGTTGAAGTGAGTCCAGTTGTCGCTTTTTTATACAAGGTAGTCTAAAATCGTGAGGTTATTGATAGTAATGCTTATTCTCCGTGTTTCAGAAGTTTATGCCCTTGAAAAAGCAGTTGACCGCGAAACAGGGTCCTGTCGGGCTTACAGCGATACCGGAGATGTTAAGTATGCTGATACATTGAACCCTTGAAATATGATAAGCTCCAGCCCAAGAAGACGGCTTATACTGCTCAGAGCTATCAAGTTAAGTTGATTTTTTGCATTATTTGACAATTTATTGCAATAGTGTTTAATTTTTGAACAGTAGTGCACAAATATATTTCTTAGCCTGGGCACAAATACTTGAATGAATAAATAGATAGATACTTCGACACTCAGGCTTCTACAAAAGACAGACATTGTGCACTATTGGTTGGCTGGAGGTGGTCTATGATTACAAACTGTCACATGCTTGTGAGCTGAAAAGCAAGATGGTATAAACCAGGGGCGTATCTGCGTGGGGCCACAGGGGCCTGGGCCCCCGCAGATTTCGCCCTGGCCCCCCTCCCTGCCGTCAACCCTCCCCCGCTGCTTACTTTTGCTGGCGCCGAGGTCCGACCCGCAATCTCCGTTTTTCGTCTTCCTCCGTGGCCATGCTTCCAGGAAGTAACGCTGCAGTGCTGATTCGTTGAATCCAGTTCGGCGTCTGACGTCAGACGTCGAACTGGATTCAACGAATCAGCACTGCAGCGTTACTTCCTGGAAGCATGGCCATGGAGGAAGACGAAAAACGGAGATTGCGGGTCGGACCTCGGCGCCAGCAAAAGTAAGCAGCGGGGGAGGGTTGACGGCGGGGAGGGGGTGGAGAGAGGCGGCGGCGGCGGGGGGGAGGCAAAAATGTGCCCCCCCTCTCTGGTTGTGGCCCCCCCTACCGCCGGATTCCAGATACGCCCCTGGTATAAACAGGTTTTTGTGACGATATGAGACACCTTCAATAGTCAACATATCCTTGTTGCAGTAAATTTGTTTTGTCTGTTTCGAGTTATCCTAGAAAGAAGCAGTGGATTTTCCCCATCTTAATATTGTCTTATGGACTTTTCTTTAAGGAAGCTAGCCAAACCTTTTTAAAACCCCGCTGAGCTAACTGCTTTTACCACATTCTCTGGCAACTAATTCCAGAGTTTAATTACACGTTGAGTGAAGAAAAATGTTCTCCAATTTGTTTTAAATTTACTACTTTGTAGCTTCATTGCATGCCCCCTAGTCCTAGTATTTTTGGAAAGAGTAAACAAGCAATTCACTTCTACCTATTCCATTCCACTCATTATTTTATAGACCTTTATCATATCTTCTCTCAGCTGTCTTTTCTCCAAGCTGAAGAGCCCTAGCTGCTTTAGCCTTTCCCCATAGGGAAGTCGTCCCATCCCCTCTATCATTTTTGTTGCCCTTCTCTGTACCTTTTCTAATTCCACTATGAGCTGTATTTTCAAAGCACTTAGACTTACAAAGTTACGTGGTAACCTATAGAACTTTGTAAGTCTAAGTGCTTTGAAAATGAGCCCCTATATCTTTTTTGAGATGCGGTGACCAGAATTGCACACAGTATTGGAAATACGGTCACACCATTGAGCGACACAAAGGCATTATAATGTCCTCTTTTTTGTTTTCCTAATAAAACCTAACATTCTAGTTGCTTTCATAGCCGCCGCCGCACAATAAGCAGAGAGTTTCAGTGTATCATCAATGATGATACCTAAATCCCTTTCCGGGTCGCTGACTCCTAATGTGAAACCTTGTATCATGTAATTGTAGTTCGGGTTCCTCTTTCACACATGCATCACTTTGCACTTGCTCACATTAAACATTATCTGCCATTTGGATGCCCAGTTTTCCAGTCTCGTAAGGTCCTCTTGTAACTTTTCACACTCCTCTTGGGATTTAATATCTTTGAATAACTTTATATCATCAACAAATTTAATAACCTCACTAGTTACTCTCATCTCTAGATCATTTATAAACATAGGAGCCAACTTTTCAAAATGATTGGGGGTGCTGAAATTTTTTTTTTACAGGTGGTGCATTCCCCCCTCCCCCTCATCGCCCTCCCTCTCCCCCATCCCCCTCCCCCTCATCCCCTCCCTCTCCCATCCCCCTCTTCCCCCCCTCACCCTGTCCCCCTCCCTCATCCCTCCTCCACCTCCCTCTGAGTTCCATGCCCCCTCCCTCCCAGTTCATCCCTCCCAGTTCCAGGCCCCCCTACCTCCCTTTGTTCCAGGCCCCCTCTCCTTTCCCTCCCCCTCCCTCTGAGTTCCAGGGTCATCCCTCTGAGTTCCAGGGTCGTCCCTCCCTCCGAGTTCCAGGGTCCTCCCTCCGAGTTCCAGGGTCCCACCTCCCTATGAGTTCCAGGGTCCTTTCTCCGAGTTCCAGGGTCCTCTCTCCGAGTTCCACTGTCCCCCCTCCTTCCCTCCCTACGGGTTCCAGGGTCCCCCCTCCCTCTGAGGTCCAGGGTCCCCCCTCTCTCCCTCCCAGTTCCAGGGCCCCCTCCCTCCCCGTTCCAGGGTCCTCCCCCTCTGAGTTCCAGGTTCCCCCCTCTGAGCTCCAGGGGCCTCCCCCCTCTGAGTTCCAGGATCCCCCTCCCTCACAGTTCCAGGGTCCCCCCTCCAAGTTCCAGCGTTCCCCCCTCCCTCTCAGTTCCACAGGGTCCCCCTCCTCCCTCCCTCCCTCCAAGTTCCAGGGTCATTCCTCCCTCCGAATTCCACGGTCTTCGTCTCTCTCTTCCTCCCTCCCTCCCTTCGAGTTCTGGGCCCCCTCCCACCGAATTTTAAAAGTCATCTTGACTTACCTCGTCGGGGTTACTGCGGCCGGCAGCAGCGGTAAAAAGTGTGCAGGCTCGGCGCTTACTTCAATTTTCCTTTCTCTCTCTCTCTCAGCTCTGGCCCCGCTCTCATTTCCTGTTTCCGCAAGGGCGGGACCAGAGCTGAGAGAGAGAGAAGGGAAAACTGAAGTAAGCGCCAAGCCTGCACACTTTTTACCGCTGCTGCCAGCCGCAGTAACCTCGACGAGGTAAGTCAAGATGACTTTTAAAATTCGGAGGGAGGGGGCCTGAAACTCAAAAGGAGGGAGGGAGGAAGGGAGGGACGACAACCCTGGAACTCGGAGGGAGGGAGGGAACAAACTTCTGGTGGGTGAAATTTTTGGGTGCTCGAGCACCCACAGCACCCACGGAGTCGGCGCCTATGTTTATAAATATGTTAAAAAGCAGCGGTCCCAGCATAGATCCCTGGAGAACCCCACCTTCTCCATTGAGAATGCTGACCATTTAACCCTGCTCTTTGTTTTCTGAATATCTATGGTTAGCCCTGAACGAGCGATTTAAACAGACAGGAGCCTCTCCTGGCTCTTTGAATTTCAACACCACAGTTTTTTTCCCTTCAGGTGTCACAACAGGTATCAGGCTTTCCAAGGATCATTAAGGCTACTAGAATGTCACACAACAGGTGCTAGTGTGAACTAATTTTTCAGGGCAACGGCTTGTTCGAAGCCCATCCTGTGATAGGGGGATGAGCTAACCCTCTGGCTGGAGAAAGGGTGACCATGGCAGGCCCAGTTTCCCCTGGGCCTAACTGAAAAGGTCAGAAAGGGCAAGGATAGGGACTGGGAGGGAGTGCTTAAGATATGGGCATAGGGAGTAGTTTCTCCAAGGGGGGGGGGGGGGGGGAGTAAATTTTGCTTTATCCAGCAGAGTGTTTTGGATAACAATCATGATTTATCTTTTTTGGGGTTTTTTTTCCCTCCAATCTCTTTATTAATATCTTTCAATTATTTAACAACACCTTCACAAACAAACATTGGCATCAGAAAGTATGGGGTCCAAAACATATCCTATATAATAATTTGCACCTCCAACATTCTATGTCTGGATGCCTGGGTTCATAACATCCATAAGCACTCATTGCCCCGCCCTCACGTCAAAACATAATGATGTCAGAGAGCGGAACAGTGAGAGGGAAGGGAAGCCAGTGCCAGCCAGCCAGAGAACGTTCAGGTACAAATCGAGGGGAGGAGAGAATCGCGGAGGAAGGGTGGGAAGGATAGAAGGGAAGGGGAAGGAGGGCAGGGCAGAGGAGAATGGATGGGATGGGAGGAGAGAATCGCGGGACATGGATAGCAGGGCAGGGAAGAGGAGAATCGCTGGACATGGAGGGGAGGGAAGAATTACTGGACATGGAAGCATAGGCGCCGACTCTGGGTGCTGTGGGTGCTCCAGCACCCCCAATATTTGACCCGCCCGAAGTCCTGGAATGGAAGTTCCCAGCCAGCCCGACCTGCGCTGCCCGCCCTCTTCTCCCAGTCCTCCACCTGCCCCTCGCCTTCCTGCATGCCGCACAGAATTTAAATGTTCTTACCTCGGGGTCCGGTGGCAGCAGTGAAAGATGAGCAGGCTCGGTGCTTCAGCCTGCCTTCCTTTCTCTCTCAGCTCTGCCTCTGGTCCTGCCCTCATTTCCTGTTTCCACAAGGGCAGGACCAGAGGCAGAGCTGAGAGAGAAGGGAAGGCAGGCTGAAGCGCCGAGCCTGCTCGCCGTTCACAGCTGCCGCCGGACCCCGAGGTAAGAACTTTTAAATTCTGGGTGGCACGCAGTAAGGCGAGGGGCAGGTGGAGGACTAGGAGAAGAGGGCGGGCAGCGCAGGTCGGGCTGCCACTCGGAGGAGAGAGAGAGAGGGAGGGAGGGTGGGGGCCAGTAAGAGGAGAGGGGGGCCTGGAACTCAGAGGGGAGGGGAGGAGAGGGAGGGTGAGAGGGAGGGAGAGAGGGAGGGGGCATGGAACTTGGAAGAGAGGGGGGTCTGGAACTCGGAGGGAAGGAGGGGGGCCTGGAACTCGGAGGGGAGGAGGGAGGGAGAAGGGCATGGAACTCGGAGCCCGTACGCTGTACGCATTAATGAGCACCATGTCAAACTCAGAATGGCCGTGATGCAGGAACTCGTGCCACAACTGGCCGTTGACGTACAGACTCCTGCGCCGCTCAAACTCCATTGTAACCAGCAGGCTGGTGGGAAGCGGGTAAGTGCGGAACTCGCACCACAACTCGCCTCCTAACGGTTCCCTTAAGAACATAATCGCCATTACATGATAACCTTGCTAGCGCCTGTTTCATTTGTGTGAGAAACGGGCCTTTTTTTACTAGTACTTCTATATTTATTCCACAAATGTATCCAATTTAGACCAGTAATTTCTGCAGTCATTGACATTACCACATCAAGGGCAGGAGTTCTCAGACTTTCTGTCACCCGTTTTTTTTTTTTCTTTTCATCCTCCCAGCACTGCCATTCTAGTACCATCTGTAAAGCTAAAATTATCCAGTGTTCAAAGTTTTCCTCACCAAGAGAAATGGGTTCCATCCCTGAGAATACTTGCAGTCTTTTATATGGACTGTGTCATCCTATGGCTGTAAACACTTTTTTAAAATACCCTTCTCATTGCATCCACCAATGTGTCAAAACAGGAAACTGCTGAGCTCCCCTGGGGTAAAAAATTTGCCACACCCTTACTTTTCAACCTACTCAGCCAATTTACAGGAATCTGGGGCCAGGGCCAGCCTAGGGTTCCTGGCGCCCTCCTGCAGCCTATTAGTCAACACACCTACCCATCCAGGGGCGGGATCACTATGGCTCCGCCCCTTCAGTAGTCACACCCCTTTTACTAGCCATGGCATCATTGAAAATATTACACCAGTATAGAAGAAAAATAACGTGGTTTATTTTGTTTTCATTATAAATAATTTCTGTTACAGCTCCATTATACTCAAAATGACACAAACCAAATTAGCATACAGACCATGAATTATGAGAGCAGACAGTCTTACCAACTCTGAAAAACAATGTGTTAGCAAAGTCTCTGAATCTAACAAACAGATCCCTATTCAGACACTTGGCCTTGCAGTCACACATGCAGAACAGAGATAGCCCCTCTTCAAATTCTTCAACAATTAACCTGAAATCCTAAGAAGTTAGACTCTGCATGCATCACAATACCAGAAAAACAGAAAGAAGCACATTGCTATACATTGCAAAATAAGATAGCAGATGTAGCAGATGTAAATTTTCAAAGTGGACATATTCCAAACACTAAAATAAAAATAAAATGATTTTTTTCTACCTTTGTTGTCTGGTGACTTTTGTTTTTCTGATCATGCTGGCCCAGTATCTGATTCTGCTGCTATCTGTCCTCTTAACTCCGTTTCCAGGGCTTCCTTTCCATTTATTTCCTTTCTTCCTTTCTTCTTCATTTCTTGCTCTATATCCATAAGTAAAAGCTGGGCCCTCCACAGACTTGACTGTCCAGTGGATCTAGCTTCTGCCTATTTTCTCCATCCATGTGCAGTTTTTCTCCTCGCTTCCTTTTCCCTCATCTCATCTCCTTCCTCTCTCTTCCCTTCCCTCCATCCATGTCCAGCATTTCTTCTCTCTCCCTTCCCCTCCATCCATGTGCATCTCCTTCCTCTGTCATCCCTCCCCTCCATCCAGGTCCAGAATTTTTTCTCTCTCTCCTCCATACATGTGCATCTCTTTCCTGTCTTCCCTTCCCTCCCCTCCATCCATGTCCAACAATTCTCTCCCTCCCCTCCATCCACCCATGTCCACCAACTCCCCTGCCCTCCATCCATCTATCCATCCATATCCAGCAATTCTCCTCTCTCTCCCCTGCCCTCCCCTCCATGTCCAGCAATTTCTCCTCTCTCCCTAGCCCTGCCTCCCATCCATGTCCATCCTTGTCCATCGATGCTCCTCTCTCCCCTTTCCTCCTCCATCTATCCACATCCAGCAGTTCGCCTCCCTTCCCTCCCCTCCATGTCCAGCAATTCTCTCTCCCTGGCCCTGCCTCCCATCCATGTCCATCCTTGTCCATCGATGCTCCTCTCTCCCCTTTCCTCCTCCATCTATCCACATCCAGCAATTCGCCTCCCTCCCCTCCCCTCCATGTCCAGCAATTTCTCCTCTCTCCCTGGCCCCTGCCCTCCCATCCATGTTCATCAATCAATGCTCCTCTCTCCCCTGCCCTCCCGCTCCCATGTCCACCTGCCCGCCCTCTTCTCTGGTTTAAATCTTGTGTTTAAATTTACCTCCAATGTCACAGCAACTGCGCAGCGTCAGTGAAAGCGCTGCTGCCGACATCTCCCAGCCTTCCCTTCACTCGTTCGTTCCCTCTCAGTGTCCTGCCCTCGCAAGGAAATGATGTCAGAAGAAGGCGGGACACTGAGGGAACGAATGAGTGAAGGCAAAGCTAGAGACGTCAGGCAGCAGCGCTTTCACTGATGCTGTGCAGCTGCTGCGATGTTGGAGGTAAATTTAAATACAAGATTTTAATCCCCCAGAGCGGCATGGGTACTGGAGCAGGAAACCGAAGGCTGGGCTGCTGTCGGGGTTCAGGAGCGGAGGTAAGCAGCGAGGGTAAACATGGCGTGACGGCGCCCTCCAGAGGTCAGCGCCCTCCTGCCATGCTTACCTCGCTTACCGGGTTGGACTGGCCCTGTCTGGGACCGTGTGTCTGCCCTCCCAACAATTATAGGAGCAGAAATTCCCTTTTCTAAAAAAATGGTAAGAGGCAGCTTGTCAGGAATTATTTTCTCTGAGAAAGTACAGAGATCTTTTAAATTCCCTTGAACCTCATCATAGAGTTTAGCTTTTATTCTCCCCAATATTTTCAATTCCTCTACAGCCTGTTCAGTATCAATTGATTCCATATATTCAGGCACATCACTGACTAATAATGTCTGAACTGGATCAATTCTTTCCCTGTTTTTTTTTGGGGGGGGGGAGGGGGAGGCTCGCCTAATAGATACCACCAGGCCAACTCTGTTGTTTTCCCTTTATACAGTATACTGTATATCTGCCACCCTGATGCCTCCACCCAAGGATAAAGGGTATTAAAGGGTGAAGTTCCTCAAAACTAGTATAAAAACCTCAGGGGCTGATGCAGAAAGCTATCTGCATGGCAGTGTAGCAATGAGTGATAACTTACGCAGAAACCCTAACCGCACTCCATGCAATAAAAAAAAGTTTTGGCTGCACAACTACCATAGGAAAATTGACGCCAGGGTCCAAGGCAGCATAAAAGAGTTAGTTGAAAGGAGTGGGTGCCTACTGGCACCCCTTCTCTTCCACCCAACCTGACCATTCTTCCCTAGATATCTTCATTGGCCCCTCTGGTAGTCTAACATCCTCCTCCCTCTCTCCCTGATGACCTGACCTGAACTGACACCTCCCACAGCCACTGATATCCTGACCTTAATTGACCCACCCACTATTAAAAGATTTCCCTAGTAGCCTAGTGGCTTACCCTTCCCCCCCCCCCCCCAAACCAATCCTCTTTCCTCAAATAAATTTTTTTTCTTTTATATGTGTAACCCAACCTTGGTTTCAGCACTATTCAATCTCTATTGCAGCAGCTGATAAGGTTCTCAGTCACAGTGGTTAAGGGTAAGATGGTCTCCCCTGAGACTGAGTACATTTCCACCTGAATGGTACAGATGTTTATAAATATACCCATTTACCCCCAGATTCTATACAGCATGCCTAAAGATTTGCGCCAAAATTGGCATGGATTCTATAACAATGCACACAACTTAACAAGCTTAACAAGCTAATGAGCGCAGATATCAGCACTTAACAAGCAATAATGAGCACTAATTGACACTGATTAGAATTTAGGTGCACAACTCGCTTAGCGTATTCTATAATGATGTGTGCCAAACTTCTAACATGCGCAGGCAAAAAGGGGCATGGATATAGGCGGGGAAATGGGCGTTCTGAAATTTATGTGCCTAGTTATAGAATATGGCCCAGTGCGCCTAAATCTACGCACCGCGATTTATGCCACATTTTCATTGATGTAAATGGATGCACATAGATTTAGGTGCTGAAACATCAACTAAGTATATTCTATAATCCACACGTAAATATAAGCATCGATTATAGCATACACTTAGGACTGATTTCAGCGCGATTTTTTAGGCGCCATATATAGAATCTCCCCCTTAATGTCCCGCTGTGCATGTACCAACAATCACTGAACAAACACAGACTCTTTTCAGATATTGAAAAGGGTTGTTTGGAGTTTATTACACAGAAAAATATTAAAAAGGTACCAAATTCTAGGTTTTTTAAAACAAATTACTAGTAGCGATAAAACACTCTTCCAGTCAAAATTATTCACTCCTAAATAACTATTGCAACAATTTTGCATAAAACTTCTGTAAAATACTAGAGACTTGCTCCTGCAATGCTTCACATATGTTTTTTCCTTTTCAGATTTACTTTACTACTACACAGAAATCATCTTCAAGTTTATAGTCAGATAAGTATTCTTTTCTTCTTTTTTAAACATTTACTTCTAAACTTATCTCTTTTGAACTAGTTGCTTTATGTCTGAATACTCTTTTATTGTTCACTCTTCATAGGCTAACAGTGTCTGAAGCAGGAAACCCGCCAGCCCTAGGCAAGTATGCTTTTCCCTTTTAAAGTTCAAATGTCCCAGCAAGAATAACAACTAAAGCACTCTGCTGTTCAATGTTAAACACTGTCCCCAAAAAAACTCAGGAGGACCCCCCCCCCCCCAAATATTTCCTAAAAAAAACCCCAATATGGGTGCACAAAAGGAACAAAAAGAAAAAGTATCCTCTTCACGGGCTTTCTTGCGTTGGCCAACCTCCTCACTTCCGGATGCAAACTTCCTGGTCAGGAACAGGTACTGGACTCAGGTCAGCTTCCGGTGCCTGCCTAGCCTAACTTTAAGCAAATAAAAAACTGTTTCCCTCTGAAGTGCTAGTGTGTACCTTAACCCACAGGAACCTTGGTGGAACTGTGTTTCTGTTACAAGAAATGATTTACTTGGGGGAAAGAGCTCTAGAGCACTCGCTACTGTTTATAATTTAAGAGCAGGCGCTGTATTTATAAGTTTTAGGATATTAATTTCTCCACCAATCACCAAAGGTGATAATTGCAATAAATTAAATAAATTAAGTATATATAAAAGATACCATATACTCAGAACACAAAGAGACCGTATTTTTAGCTTCAAAAAGGTTGATTTAATATACAAATGCACACGAGAGGTAGGTTTTTAAAGAGATCTTTACAGATAATCTGTGCTTAAGTAAGGTAAAGTAAAGTAGCACGTCTAGATCAAAAGTTATGTTACTTACAAGTCCTTGTTACATAGTATGAACAGCATGAAGTAAGCACATGTTCAGGACAGGAGGGCTTCTGCAGTGAGTGGATCTGAGTTGCTTGCAGTTGAAGAGAATCTCAATCTTGGGGAAACAGCTTTTGCTTTTATATATTGCAAGCTGCAGGAGGATATGATCACAGAGTCCCAGCACCTGCTTCCTGGTTTGCACTGGATAACTTGCAAGGCATTATGGTATCTTGGTCTCATGTCTTATGACATCACAAGACTTGCTGTCTGGATCTTGCTGACAAATGGTCTTTTGATGTGAAAAGGCTTCCTGCTCAGTCTCTGGAGCAGATACACATTACAAGTCCTTCCTTTCTGCACATGTCTGAAAGCTGATGGGAGGGGCAGGTATACCTTTGACAAGCAAATGTCTTGTTTATGGTTTCCCCTCTGAAGTCTTTGTTATCAATAGCTGGAGTTATGCCTTCTCCAGACTATCTGTCTGCTGGTGGAGATGTCTATGTGATTCTTCAAGTATCCACCTTAGTCATGCTTTTGTTCAGTCTTTTTAGGTGGGAGGACAGAGAGAGTTTTATTTCTCTTTGAAGCACAGTACCCTTTGTCTCTTAAATGTCTTTTAAATGTTCCCCAAAGAGAGAGGGAAGAGGGCTTTTGGAATGAAAGCCAGTTCTGCTGCAGTGTCAAATATATATATCTGATCCAACACAACACCATGCTACACATTTAATTCTGATGATTGGCTTATACCATAACATTTCAAAATAAATGATATCTTGCTAAGGATGTAAAAGAATCGAAGCGGTGCAAAGAAAAGCTACGAGAATGGTATGGGATTTGCGTTACAAGACGTATGAGGAGAGACTTGCTGACCTGAACATGTATAGCCTGGAGGAAAGGAGAAACAGGGGTGATATGATACAGACGTTCAAATATTTGAAAGGTATTAATCTGCAAACGAACTTTTTCCGGAGATACGAAGGCGGTAGAATGAGAGGACATAAAATGAGATTGAAGGGGGGCAGACTCAAGAAAAATGTCAGGAAGTATTTCTTCACGGAGAGACTGGTGGATGCTTGGAATGCCCTCCCCCGGGAGGTGGTGGAGATGAAAACGGAATTCAAACATGCGTGGGATAAACATAAAGGAATCCTGTTCAGAAGGAATGGATCCTCAGGAGCTTAACTGAGATTGGATAGCAGAGCCGGTAGTGGGAGGCGGGGCTGGAGGTTGGGAGGCGGGGATAGTGCTGGGCAGACTTATACGGTCTGTGCCAGAGCCGGTGGTGGGAGGCAGGACTGAAGGTTGGGAGGCAGGGATAGTGCTGGGCAGACTTATACGGTCTGTGCCAGAGCCGGTGGTTGGGAGGCGGGGCTGGTGGTTGGGAGGCGGGGATAGTGCTGGGCAGACTTATACGGTCTGTGCCCTGAAGAGCACAGGTACAAATCAAAGTAGGGTATACACAAAAAGTAGCACACATGAGTTGTCTTGTTGGGCAGACTGGATGGACCGTGCAGGTCTTTTTTCTGCCGTCATCTACTATGTTACTATGTAAAATAAATGATAAGCCAGAATCCCTACCTATAAGGACCCACCCCACTGTTCTTACCAGGAGCTTCTCTATCAGACCACCTGTTATGCAACTCTGGTTTAGTATTTGTGTTTAGCCCAATTTACTTATGTGGCAAGCTTCCACTCCAGGTTCAACTCTGCTATACAGCTGCTCAAAGCTAATTCAGTACTTTAAATCTCTTTAATCAGCCAGTCCCTATTAGTGTAAAGACCCACTCAGCTGGCCATTCTACCCTAGCACAGGGAACTGTACCGGCTTTAAAGCCCAAATTTAAACCAGACTTTTACTGGAATCTGGTCTCTCATGCAAATACAGAATGCTCAGACCCTCCCATGACAACAGCCACCTTTGGGAAAAAATGCCTAAAGTCTTCCAAGGCTCTGGCGAATTCTCCCTGTCACTGCCAAGGATAACCAAATTATTATCTTTAAAACCCAGCCACTGCAGAGCTGCCAAGGGGTCTCGATTTTTGAGAGGGAGATTTTAGTACACCTCCAGCCCCACCCGTTCTGCATTGGCTCCACCTACTCTACCTCATGGCTCTGTCCCCCTGGCACTACTGAATCTCACGGCCATTCCAGAAAATCTTTTATTTACACCAGTGACAGCAGGGACGGGTAAGAGGGATGTTTCAGTTCATTCTATTATACCCCCTATCCAGCACCTATTCCCACCAGGGACATAACTGCAAGGGGGCCTCGGCACCCCCACTTTGAGCTTAAGCCCATTCCAAAATTGTGGCACTGGTTGAATTGCTGGTGGAGCTGCCCAAGCCCTGCTAGTTAAAGAGATCCACTGCATAAGCCCCCTACAGTGCTGTTTGAGCAGTGCAGCAGTTGGCAGTGTGCTCATATGCTTAGTTCAGGCACTTGAAAATGGAAAATAAGATGATACCTTTTTATTGTACTAGCCTAATACCTTTTTCAATTAGCTTTCAGAGGCCAAAACGTCCTGCCTCAGGTCAGGTCAGGTCAGATCAAGACAGTATACTGCTGTTATGGTATCCACTCCTGACCTGAGGAAGGACCTGTTGGTCTCTGAAAGCTAATCAAAAATGTATTAAAGTCAGTCATACATACATAAGTACATACAGGGCCGTGCTAACCCAGTAAGCGGGGTAAGCATGGCAGGGGGGCGCCTCACCTTCAAGGGCGCCGCCGCCACTGCCGCTGCTAGCTGAGTCAGTGTTGTGTTTAATAAAATTTAAAAATACAAACCTCTCTCGCGTTGGTGCCTATATGCGCATGCGCTGCTGGCTCTGGATGCTGCCTTCCCATGCGCTGCGCTCGTTCATCAGTTTAGGCTTAGTTAGCACCGCCCCAGCGTGACATCATCACGCCTGGAGCCTCGCAGGCAGTCCGACTCCGAAGGACGCTGCGTTGGAACTTGGAGTAGTGCTGTGACTGTGAGAGGGGAGAGGAGAGCCGGCGCCGCTGCTTGGATCATTGGATGATCAGCTGCTGCTGCTGCCCACTCCCGCAGCGCTCCGCTAGTCCGCATTAATTTTGTTTTTTGAGAGAGAGTCAGACTGGTGGACAAGGACATCATTGGTATTGGTAAGGACGGTTTCGCCTTGTTAACTTTTCATTATGGCTGGCTGGCTGGCTGGCCTACACTTATCGATAAAGAAAAAGTTACATTTGAGGCTGCAGGTTGGGGGAACTGGAACCAACCAGGCCAGCTGGGGAAGAAAAGAAAGACAAGCCAAGGAGGAATTTCTGGGGGGGGGGGGGGAGAGAACAAGCTAGCTAGAATCAGGGAGGAACGAAGGAGGGGAGAGTAAGGGCAGGAAAGGAAAATAAGAGCTGATGGAACAGAAAGGCAAAGAGGAAGATAGGAAAAACAAGGCAAGGAAATTTCTGTGTGTTGGGGGGGAGGGGGGGGAATAAAGAAAGTTACATTTGAGGCTGCAGGTTGGGGGAACTGGAACCAACCAGGCCAGCTGGGGAAGAAAGAAAGACAAGGCAAGGAGGAATTTCGGGGGGGGGGGGGGGGGGGAGAGAACAAGCTAGAATCAGGGAGGAACGAAGGAGGGGAGAGTAAGGGCAGGAAAGGAAAATAAGAGCTGATGGAACAGAAAGGCAAAGAGGAAGATAGGAAAAACAAGGCAAGGAAATTTCTTTGTGTTGGGGTAGCAAGGAGGGTAATCAATCATGTGATATGTTTTCAGTTTTGTTTAGTACTACTACTACTATTTAACATTTCTAAAGTGCTACTAGGGTTACGTAGCGCTGTACAAGTTAACAAAGAAGGACAGTCCCTGCTCAAAGGAGCTTACAATCTAAAGGACAAGAATGCAGTCAATCAAATTGGGGCAATCTGGGTTTCCTGGTTAGTCCAATGGTTAGGTGCCGAAAGCAACATTGAAGAGGTGGGCTTTAAGCAAGGATTTGAAGATGGGGAGGGATAGATCCTGTGTAGTGTTATTATTTAGTGCTTAAGATGGATGATTATGGTATGCCTTCTTGGAAAGATCTGTTTTCAGTAGCTGTGTGCAGATGTATAAGAAACTGGCTTTTAGAAAATTGAAATAAATATGAGCCTTTTTTCTTTAATTTTCCACATAGGCACCCTGTTATAATCAGGCTCTTTATATTTATTATATGTAGATTGAATGTAGGTACTTTTACACCTTAATACTAACTTGACTGGCACCAACTAAAATTCATTTAAATGTCATATTGAAATTCTAAAGCTGTGCTATTCTAGATCTGTAAAGGGACCGGTGCTATATTGTACTGATCTGCAAATGGGAATGATGAGTGAGGAAATTAAATTTGCAGATGACACAAAACAATTCAAATCTGTTAAAATGCATGCAGATTGTAAAAAATTGCAGGAAGACCTTAGGAAGTTGGAAGACTGGGAATCCTAATAGCAGATGAGATTTAATGTTGGCAAGTGCAAAGTGATACACATTGGGAAGACTGCTAATCCTGCCAGCCTGCCCTGCGCTCTGAACATCCATCAGAACAGCACAAGAGGTAAGAGGAAACCTGACCGCTACACCATCCGCTACACCATCCGCTACAACACAACAACCAGGCGTCAAAAACAACCCCACTACCCTTACATTCACACACACACACACACACACACACACACACATGATCTCTGTGAGACACACACACTCTCCCGCACCCTCACAATTACGCCCCCCTTTGTCACTTTCACACACACACACAGACATACACACACACACACACACACACGATCTCTGTCTGTGAGACACACACACTCTGTGTTATACAGACACATTCATGCTGCAAACTGACAATGTTTTTTGTTGTTGTTGGTTTGTTTTTAGTATAAAGTCAAAGAGCTTTTGAGTGTTCACACAAACTGGTCGTGGTTGTGATGGCAACTAAAAAGAAACTGTCAGGTTGGCAAAACAGAAAAAGAAAAGCAGCAAAAGAAGAAGCCATCCAGAAGCAAGCAGGAGCAATATATAGCTTTGTCAAACGATTAAAAGTGACTGGTGAGTACTCTCAGGAGGAGTAGGAGGAAGACCCCCAACCAGGTGCAAGTACCTCTGGATCAAGCCCATCGAAGAAAGTCATTGCCAGCCAACAATCAGATGATTCCTGTTCATTTACTCTCACTGATGATGATGAGGAGGAGGAGGAAGACCCCCAACCAGGTGCAAGTACCTCTGGATCAAGCCCTTCAGATTCATTGGCACCTGAGCTATCTGATCCAGCAAAATGGCCAAAACTCACTGACAAAATAAGAATTATTCTCACAGAATCAGGACCTGTTCAAAGAAAGGGCATTTTGTATCCCGCAAACTCTAGTGGACGCAAGTTCAGCGTATATACTACAACCGAAAAATGGTGAACTTCTACCAAGACCATGGTTACTGTATTCGGTTTCCACAGATCACGTGTTCTGTTTCTGCTGCAAACTGTTTTCAGCAACAGATCCAAGTGAATCATCGAATAGTTTTATATCGACTGGCTACAACAACTGGAGGAGTTTATCCAAAGCACTGCTTACACATGAAACAAGTCTAGCTCATATGAAACATTCAAAAATGTGGATCGACTTCAGAAAGAATCTGAAAAACAAAACTACACTTGATTCACAGCATCAAAGGCTGTATGAGCTAGAAAAAAACATTGGTCAGATGTAATTGAAAGGCTCATCGAAATAATCAAATTTCTTGGATCTCAATGTCTGGCTCTATGAGGCACATCTGGAAAGCTGTTTGAAAGAAATAATGGCAACTTTCTTAAACTGGTTGAACTATTTGGAAAGTTTGATTCTGTCATGGCAGCACATATAAGGAGGGCTATAAAAGAGGAATCCAAAATCCATTATTTGAGCAATCGCATATAAAATCAAATTATTATGCTTTTGGGCAATGCTATCACTGAGAAGATCTTATCTGAAATCAAAACAGCAAAGTACTATTCTATAATATTGGACTGTACACCAGATGTCAGTCACACTGAGCAGATGACTGTTATTACTCGCTTTGTTAACTGCAAAGAAGGAAATGTAGACTTTGAAGAACATTTCCTAGGCTTCCTAGTAGTTCATGACTCAACTGGAGAGGGTCTGTGTGACACTATTATAAATCAATGCGCACCTGGAATTTTAATATTGGTGATATAAGGGGTCAAGGCTACGACAACGGAGCCAATATGAGAGGGAAAAGAAATGGGCTGCAGAGGCTGATTTTAAACATAAACCCTCTACATTCCATGTGGAGCTCACAGCCTGAATTTAGTTGTAAATGATGCTGCCAAAGTAAATCGTGAGACCATTGGCTTCTTTGGAACAGTTCAAGAGTTATATAAGTTTTTCTCGTCATCAACGAAGCGCTGGGCAGTTCTCAGGAAGCACGTTCCCTCTCTGACATTGAAACCTCTTTCAGAAACTCATTGGGAAAGTCGCATAGATGCTCTGCAGCCACTCAGGCACAAAATTGGAGAAATCTATGATGCTCTGTATGAGATTCTTAGTGATGAGAAATATGACAACGAATCAAAATATGAAGCGCATATTTTGAGCACCAAGTTGAAGGATTTCCAGTTCTTGTGTTCCCTTATCCTGTGGCATGACCTGTTGAATCATATCAATCCAGTCAGTAAGATTCTTCAGAGTAAAAGTGAAAATGTTGCAACTGCTTTGACAGCCATTAACAACTTAAAAACGTTTATTTCTAACTACCGTACTGATTCCAGTTATGAGTCATTGCTTCAAACTGCTCGTCAAATTTGTCATGACGTTGAGGGGGAACCGGAGTTCAAAGCCACTGCTCAAATCTGTCGGAGGAAGAAGACTAAACAGTTCCAGTATGAACAAGAAGATGAATCGCCTCAATCACCTGAAAATAAATTTCGTGTAAATTTATTCTTTACAATTTTGGATGTTGCAATGACTTCTCTCAGTGAAAGATTTGATCAGTTACAACAACACTACAATCAATTCAAATGGCTGTACAACATAAATAAACTTGCCGAAACAGATCATGAACAGCTCCAACAGTATTGCAATGATTTGCAACTTCATTTATCAGATGGTGATAATAAGGACATCAATGGAACTGAACTGTATGATGAACTATGTGCCTTTAAAGATCTGTTTAAGACCGAATTGTGCCATTTTCATACTCCTTTTGAAACTCTAAAATTTGTTCTATCAAATAGCCTCCCATTCCCAAATGTGAGCATCATTCTAAGAATATTGCTGACAATTCCTGTCAGTGTGGCAAGTGGTAAGCGATCATTTTCACGGTTAAAAATCATAAAAAATTATTTGCGATCAAGTATTTCGCCTTGCCATGATTGCTATTGAGAATGATATCTGTGCCCAGTTAGATATCAAAGATTTAATTACTAATTTTGTGAACATGAAAGCACGAAAAGCTAAGTGGTTGTAAGGGAGCCCCGAAAAGAAAAAAACAGTTCATGTCAATATGAGGCCGATATATACAAGGACTTAGTCCACGGGGGCGAAGTTTGCTCCTTAACCTACTGTGAGTTGCCTTGGAAGTACACATGGTCTGAAGTTTAAACACACTATCCCCAATATTGGTTGGCACACACAGCGGAGAGGGGGAAAAGTATAAAAATTTGATGATGGTCTGCTCAATACTTATATGTGTTGTTCCATTGTACTGTTGAAGTTTTATATTTTATGGTATCTGTTATACCATGTTTATTTCCTCATCAATAAAAATGTTGAAACATAAAGCTAAGTGGTTGTAAACCCTTTATTTGTTCAGCAATCCCACAAAGATGCACTCCATCTTTCAGCTCCTATTTCCTTTGCATCTTGTGCCAAACCGGGGGGGGGGGGGGGGGGGGGGGGCGCCAACTGATAGTCTGCAGGGGGGCACCAGAGATCCTTGGTTCGGCCCTGAGTACATAAGCATCGCCATGCTGGGACAGACCAAGGGTCCATCGAGCCCAGCACCCTGTCACCGACAGTGGCCAAAAGAACAAGCAATTTGTCCTGCCCATCCAATATAAAGGTATCACCTTATTTTCTATTTTGTGTTGTATTTGAATTTATTGACCTTTATTAACTCAGCTACCACATTACTTTATCTTAAATTAGAAATAAAATTATTTTCTGTACATTTGTAGTCTGGCTATTTACTTTTTCTAATTGTGTTGGTCCCAGTCTCTTGTTTCTGCTTTACTTCATCTTCTCTTAACTCTCTTGCAAGTGTTTCCTGTCCATTTGTCATTTTTGTCTCTTTTTTCTTTGTTTTCTTCTATTTATTTTTCTGTCTCTCTGTGTCCAGGTTTAATTCATTCTTATTATCCAGTCTTTAATTTCCCTCTTTTTACTTCATCTATCTATGGCTTTTCATCTTTTCCTCACCCTTGTTCTCCCCATGCTTCCCTTCTTCTTCTCAAGTCTTTCACTAACTCTATCCTCTCCCCTTTTCCATCCAGCAGCTTCACTCTTTCTCTCCCTATACTTCAATCCAGCATCTCCCCTCTTTCTCTCTCCATCATTTCAGTGTCTCCCCCTCTTTATCTCTGCATCTTTCCATCCTGCATCTCCTCTCTTTATCTCTCTATCCTTCCACCCAGTGTCTTCTCTTTCTCTCCCTATCCTTCCATTCAGCATCTTTCCTTTTTCTCTCCTCATCCGTCCACCCATCTACCCTCTCTCCCAATCCTTCCATCCAGTGTCTCCCTCTCTCTCCCCTTCTTTCTAGCCAGTGTCTCTCTAGCCTTTCCATTCAGTGTGCCCCCCTCTCTCTCCCACCCATCCTTTCAGTGTCTCCCCTTTCTCTCTGCATCCTGTTATCCAGGATCTCCCCTCTCTCTCCCTATCCTTCCATCCAGCATCTTCCCTCTTTCTATCCCCATCCTTCCATCCCACATATACCCTCTCTCCCAACCCTTCCATCCAGTGTCTCTCTCACTCTCTCTCTCTTCCCGTCCTTCCATCCAGTGTCTCTCTCTCTCTACCTTTTTCCATTCAGTGTGCCCACCTCTGTCTCCCACCCATCCTTTCAGTGCCTCCCCTTTCTCTCTGCATCCTGTTATCCAGGATCTCCCCTCTCTCTCCCTATCCTTCCATCCAGCATCTTCCCTCTTTCTATCCCTATCCTTCCATCCCACATATACCCTCTCTCCCAACCCTTCCATCCAGTGTCTCTCTCTCTCTACCTTTTTCCATTCAGCATGTCTTCTCTCTCTCTCTTCATCCTTCCTATGTTTCTCTCTATCCTTCCATCCAACGTATTCCCTCCTTCTGCCCCCAATCTTCCAGCACCTCTCCTCTTTCTTCATCTGTCCAGCCAGGGTCTCCCCCTTTCTCCCCATCCTTCTCCCCAGCAGCTTCTCTATCTCCTGCCTTTTCCCCTCTTTCTCTTCCCATCTTTCCACTAATCTCTCTATCTGCACCCCTCTTCCATCCAGCATCCCCACTCTTCTATCATTTCTCCCCTCTTCTTTCTCCTTTCAGCACCCCCTGTCTCCCTCTCCATGACTCCCTCCTCCCCCCCCCCCCCCGGTATCTGTTTCCTGGCCACTGCTGATTCTCCCAATGAGCAGCAGCAGCAGCAGTGGCAAACCAACAACAAAAAGCAAGCGCAGGGCTGCAGCAGCCTTCAGGCATGCGCTGTTGACTCTGCTGGTGTTGACTCTGCTGGTCCTCTGCCCCCAGTGACATCAACTTCCTGTTTTGGGGGCAGAGGACCAGCAGAGCCAACAGCACATGCCAGAAGGCTGCTGCGGACCCGTGCTTGCTTTTATTTGTTGTTTTGATGCCGCTGCTGCTGCTCATTGGGAGAAGCAGCAGCGGCAGTGGCAGTGTGGGAAAAATGACCCAGCAATGTATCTCAGCGAGAGATTTTCCCGCTTTGACAGGAGTGTGGGAGATGACCCACCAAAGCAGGACTTGGCAGATCTGCCACTGTAAATGTAGCCTGGGCAGAGTAAACTTCCTCTGGCCTGCCAACCCCTTGAAAACAACCTCCCCTTACCAGATCCTATCCTCAACTGCCCTCAACTGTCTCCAAGGCTGTAACTATGACAACAGTGTCTTGGCTGTCATCACCTGACCCCTGCTGGGCTGTTTCCTGCCTCTCCTCACTCGCAGCAAGTGTGCCTTCGTGGCTGGTCACGTTTTCTCACCACTCCAGACTCAGACTCCCTCCAGAGCCTAGCACTAGCCACTAGTCTCCTAAGATTGAGCCAAAAATGGCCCAAAAAGAATCGGGACCAACCTCCAGCCCCCAGCTACCCTCAGACCTTGAAAATAGGTCCCAACAACAACGGGAGACCTCCACAGCCCCTTAAAACTTTCTTTTATTTTTAAAACCTCTTTACATATGGCAGTCAGGACCCACATGGTGCATCCCCAGGATGCACCACACAGGCCAAGGGGCCTCCATTTTTCAAGATGATGGTGCCCGAGGCAAAAATGGGTGGGCATCACTCCTGCCCCTCCTGTTAGGTACAGCAGGTGAACTGGGGGAGGGGTTGTGGGTGGAAGAAAGCCACTAGAGATTTTTTTTTTGAGGAAAGGATATTGGATTGGGAAAGGGAGGAGGTGGGTCACTAGACTACCAAGGAAACGCCGTAAGTGTGGTTGTATGTGTGTGTGTGTGGGGGGGGGGGGGGGCACTAGACTACCAGGGAAATTTTTAAATTGTGGGTAGGGGTATTGGGTCAGGTCAGGGAGGAAAGAGGCCTCTACATAGGATTGTATATTTGGGAGGGAAGGAAGGAGGAAAATGCCGGCACTGACAGAAAGGGTGAAATTTATCAATGAGCAGTGTATTACTGCTGAGCTTTTAATGTAGCAGTAATTTGCATGCTCATTGATTATAAGATACTGAGGTACTTACAAGAACAGTGCTGGGTAGACTTCTACGGTCTGTGCCCTGAGAAAGGCAAGGACAAATCAAACTCGGGTATACATATAAAGTATCACATATCATGTAAATGAGTTTTATCTTGTTGGGCAGACTGGATGGACCGTACAGGTCTTTATCTGCTGTCATTTACTATGTTACTATCGTTACTTACTGATGTATTTTCAGTACATCTGTGGCTCTACCGTGAGGCTTGCTACATTTTCCCCTCAGTGAATTCAACTTTCACAGTTCTCCTTTTTGACTAAGCTCAATTCACTCTGACAGCTTCCTACAACATCCACTGATATCTCACTCCTCATAAACTCCTCCCCTTTCTTCACAGCCTCAGTTGCCATGCAGAAGACAAATTGATACATTCACTGGCGGCCTACTCTGGCACCCCGTCCCACCACACCACACCCTGCACCGCCCCTTCGCAACCTGCCCCACCCCTGTCACATATCGCCCCACCCCTTTCACCCCCCATCACACCCCCTAAGGGTGTCCTCCCCTCCCTTTTCCTTACTCTACTGCCCTGGTGGTCTAGTGACCTCTTCAGGGCAGGAAAAAGCCCCCTCTTTCCTGCCCGGTGCGCTGCCCTGCATCCTGTTCTCCCTGGGGCCCAGAGATCCCTGTTAGTCCGCCCCTGTCATACTATTGTCTCCCCTACTATAGCACATTTCTTGCTAATAATGCCTATTTTTGCAAACATTGGCCATAGGCTGAATGTGGAAATGTGTATTGTGATTTCAGAGTGCTGTGTGCCACAAGGAGGTTTAATAAACAGGAGTGGAAGTGCACCTATCTAGTCCATTGTAAGCAAGGAAGCCAATTAGGATAATCTGAGTTTACCCTTCCCAGCACAGCCATCATCTCCGTTTATTCAAAACACAGCAAGCAAACCTACGATCTGCTGCATCCACATTGTTTTTTTTTTTATTGTTGGTCCATCTGTAACAAGTCTAAAACTTGGACAGCTTTTTAATTTATTTAAAAACGTTAACGGAATTCAAACATGTGTGGGATAAACATAAAGGAATCCTGTTCAGAAGGAATGGAACCTCAGGAGCTTAGCCGAGATTGGGTGGCAGAGCCAGTGGTGGGAGGCGGGGCTGGTGGTTGGGAGGCGGGGATAGTGCTGGGCAGACTTATACGGTCTGTGCCAGAGCTAGTGGTGGGAGGCGGGGCTGGTGGTTGGGAGGCGGGGAAAATGCTGGGCAGACTTATACGGTCTGTGCCAGAGCTAGTGGTGGGAGGCGGGGCTGGTGGTTGGGAGGCGGGGATAGTGCTGGGCAGACTTGTACAGTCTGTGTCCTGAAGAGGACAGGTACAAATCAAGGTAGGGTATACACAAAAAGTAGCACGTATGAGTTTATCTTGTTGGGCAGACTGGATGGACCGTGCAGGTCTTTTTCTGCTGTCATCTACTATGTTACTATGTTACTAGTATTTGAAAGCTTCCCATATGTAGATATAAATATCATGAAATAACAATTGAATATCACTAAAACAGCTTAAAAATTATTATAGCTGATAGAAACAGCAATTTTAAACTCTGTATTTTGTGCTCATTTTTCTACACTAAAAACTAAATAAATACACTGTATACAATACAGATGGCCAAATTTCAGTGAGGATATCCTGTTTCCTGATGGGTTCATCTTAAATGTTGTTGTAATCTGCCTTGGGAAGCATGGAGGGGCATTTTCGAAAGGTCGTCCAAGACTGAATTTGAACGTCCTCACAAAGTCGTCCAAAATCAGGTAGGTATAATCGAAAAATAGTATGGGTGTCCTTAGACATTCCAAAATCGCAGTGCGAAACGTCCAAATCAGGGACGTCCAAAGTGTAGTAAAAAAGGACGTGTTTCTTGCAGAACTGTAGAAGGACGTCCATCTTACAGAACTGTTGTCCTTTGGCAGTTCTCCAAGAAACACGTCCTTTTTACTGTACTTTGCACTATGAATGTTATTTATATTTCATGTACCTGGATGTTCCCCAATTACATTCACTGTACTTGCAGAACATCCAGGTACTAGAAATATAAGCAACATTTATATTTTATTGTATATATGAAGAGGTTCGCACATTTGATAATGATCCATGTAAGGAAGGCTCCACACGTATGAACACATACTCATCCATATAAGACCCCACATGCATGATGACGGTCCATGCACGTCATGGACGTCCATGCGTGATGGTTGTCCGCTTGTGGACCCATCGTATATGGGCCAGGACATCCACATGCTGACCCGTCCATATATGGAACTGTGCATATAAGGTGTCCATCACACATGGACGTCCATATAAGGTGATTCAAATTTCCAACGGTTATTCAGTGATATGGCGCTCCGATGAGCACCAAACTTCAGCATAGCTGAAAGCCTGCTTCTGGTGCAGCTGTGTCTGGAGCACTGTCGCACTTTGTTTATGCACCATCACCACCTGCCCCCCAGGACTGTCTGTGTTCAAGCCTGGACTCAAATAAGAGACAGGTTGGAAAGGTAACTGTTTGTTCCCCCCCCCCCCCCCCCACACACACACACACTGGTCCAGGGCTATCAGGTCCCCCTCCTGTAGCTACACATATAAGACCTCCCTCAGCAATGTAAGCACTAATTGTAGTCTGCATTCAAGGGTAATCAGTGATATGTGCACATGCACATTCGTTAATAGAATCCATAGGCGGTCGGTGGCCCAACTGTTTAAGGAGGCTAAAGGGGGCGAGGTTAGGGGTGGGGCCAGGGGCAGGGCTTACATCCATAATTGTCTGACAACACACAGAAAAAAAAATAAGTACAAATAAAATAATCACAATTAATACCTTTTATTAAAATTTAGATATTAGATATGTATCGTATGTCAAAGAATGAAGTGGTTGCTCAAAGCATGTCCTGTGGAACACAGGGATGCACAGGCAGGACCGGAGTCTCCCGCGGGTGTCTTGTCGAGGAGTGACTGTCCCCGAGAGCTAACCAGGGCTCCCACCTTGCCTGCCAGCAGACTGGACGCCTATCCGAGGAAGCGAGCTGAGGAGAGGAGCGGTGAGCATCGCTGCGGATTCAGAGAGGAGCTGGAGCTGATGGGGATGGTGCTCGAGGGATAGGACAACATTAGGGCATGACCACTTAATAGAGGCAGCCTGGTCTTGTTACAAACAGACCAACAATGGCGAACGACATTGTGGATCAAGCAGCTCTGAGATTAGTCTGCTTTGATTTGAGTGTATAGGAATGACGGCTGTCTAGGCGATTGGAAACAGAGATTAACCAAAAGACCAGAGTAGACTAGACAAGCTCACCTCCATTCCAGTCTGCTTAGGCGATTGGAAACAGAGATTAACCAAAAGACCAGAGTGGACTAGACAGGCTCACCTCCATTCTAGTCTATTCCACCAGAGCTTTGCTTTGTTTTCATTACAAGACAAATGAGCTGCTCTGTTTCAACTGTAAGATAAAGGGAAGTAGCTGCTTTGCACTAATTGTATCGTGCACAGCAATGATATAAAGTAACTACTTTTATGAATGTAAGGCACATGAGATCTGCATAAACTGTTGCCGAGTACACTGCCTAGATTGAACTGCTTCTAAGTGCACTGCCTTATTGAATTAAATGCCGATCTGCTCTAAAAGTACTGTGCACACTGAACTAAATTCTGCTGCCATATTTTAAGTGTACTGTTCACAGGGACCCAGTTGTAGATATCGTGCCGTAAGTGCATCGCGAATATTGTACTTTATATTCTATATACTGCTGCTTTAGAAATTGCTGTAGTGTCTTAAATGCTGATATGAACCCCAGCAAAATACTCCTAACTATCTACTGTCTCACCCTACTCATACACGCATATACAATCCACGATACAGATAACAACAACCTCATAACTCACAAGTCACACTCCACTCACTTACACATCATGCCCTTCCAAAAAAATAACAAAGACCTCGACAAACTTAATGCACATGGACACCAACAAGGGATATCAAAAAAAGAAGATATCAAACCCACACATCAAGAAAACAGACAACTGATAAAAATCACCACTAACCCGAACCCAAGGGAGCAATACCGATTATTACAAATAGGTTATACTAACGCCAGATCAATAATAAAAAAAAACCACAATGATAACCGACTGGATAACGGCAGATCATCTTGACTTCCTTCTCATTAATGAAACCTGGATTCATGATGCTAAAGACCCAATAATCTTAGAGCTTTGTCCACCAGAGTACAAAATTACCCATTGGACAAGAAAAGGAAAAAGAGGCGGCGGTATAGCTATAATTTATAAATCCCAATTCACAGTTACAACAACAGCTGAATCTATCCTCCCCCAACTCGAAATAGCCTCAGTCAGAATCAACCACCCCAACCTGCATGATCAACTAAACATAATCCTATTTTACAGACCCCCGGCTAAATGGCAAGATGCTCAGATACACCTTACGGACTTCATATCAAATATCTGTCTGTCTTCCCAGAATATTCCCATAGCAGGAGACATCAACCTTCACCTTGAAGAAAATAACACAAACAATGTACACGAATGCAAGGAATTCCTTCAACTCTGGGAGAGCCACTGGCCTAACATGCAACCCACTCACAAGAAAGGACACGAACTAGACATCATAACTCATAAATTGTTTATTTCCAAATAAAGTAACGTGTATATTAATTAACATTTTGTGTTTGGTGCCATTGAATTTTGAGGGAGACAAACATCTAAATCCTAAAATTAGTTTTTATTCCTCTTCTGGCCTTTGAGACCTGGAGACGAGGTTAGTGGATTGTACACCCTCCTGCTTGGGGTTTTACTTGTAGAACCTCACAGTGTCAAGGGCAATCCCTTTCAGGTGGTCACGCACCACTTCCACTTGATCTTCTGGAAGAACATGCATTATCCTCATTCTGGACTTCATCTTATCCACCCAGTCTCCAATCTTCAAATCATCTGGGCCTCTGGGGAATCCACTAAAATCTGGCACATTCTGATCTTGCGGGATGATAACAGTATGTGTGTGAATCTGAGGAACAGGAGCAGCAGCAGCATGTCTTCCAGACGCCTCACCTTCCATTTTACGGTCACTTCCGAAACAGGAACTATAGGGGTGTTGCCACAGAAACAGAGATTCCAGGAAAACCCAAACACCCAGAATACCTTGTCACCCCAAAAATAAATCACAACTTTTTTTTCAAACTTTATTAAAAGTGGTCTCAAAGAATTTCTTCAGAATATTACTCTTTTCTCCTCTCTCAGAATTAACCTTTTGGGGACCCTCAAATTCAGGGAAGAAATCCTGCCAACTACGCCAATTTTTGTAATGCACCCTCACTGTGGACCTCAGGATCTTACCAAACTCTCGGTGTGAGGTTCTACAAGTAAAACCCCAAGCATGAGGGTGTACAATCCACTAACCTTGTCTCCAGGTCTCAAAGGCCAGAAGAGGAATAAAAACTAATTTTAGGATTTAGATGTTTGTCTCCCCCAAATTCAATGGTACCAAACACAAAATGTTAATTAATATACACGTTACTTTATTTGGAAATAAACAATCACCTTTATGTAGAATGAACATGCAATGAATACTCTTATCAGCAATATATAATGTATGAACCCTTCAATAAACAGCCATATTTCTAACACATGTTTCTATTTTTCTTACAGGTTAAACCTCCAACAACAGCAGAACAAATTTCATCAGATAAGTGTCTTCTTTTGTTTTCCTTTAGAACTCTAACACTTAGAGTTAGTTCTTCTAATTAGTTTAACTTTTACTTTTCAAATCAAGAATTTGATTCTTTCTGTATTATTTTTGTCTCTTCTAGGATTCTGGCTCCCAGAAGGAACCTAGGAATATCAGGTAAGTGTAGTTATTTAAAGGGTTTTTTTTCAAATCACTTAGCTGTACTCCGTAAGATGGCATTTTTCACAGTAGAGCTGCAGTCTTTCTTGCGTAGGAGCCCAGTTGTCTGCTCCACTCATTTTCAAGATGCCTTGTTCTTCTCCCTAAACCTCTCTTAATTAACTTAAAAGGAAGAAAAACCCTTTCCCCTAATAGACAGCTTCCCTAGGGTCAATCAATTGAAATTACTGTGGCCAGTTATACTTTCAAAAATAAATAACATAAATTGCCCTAACTTTCCAAACCTGCCCTTATTTTACTAGTCCCTACTCTAGAGGAGCACTGGAGATGCACACACATGCAATTCCCTAACACTTCAGTACATCCAACATACCTCTCAATCACTCAACTGCCACTTAACATTCCAAGACTATTCTCAGTAACCTTCACTTCAAACACCTTCCTCACTCACTCAAATATTTTATTATTTTTCACTATCCTCTAATTCATGCACTTTTAAAAACTAGGCACTCACACAGCCTCAGACACCCAGCTGGACACAACCTCTCCGTCCGACAGCTTCAGCTCCTCTGACTAACTGTCAGCTGCGCCGTTGCCTAAGCAACAGAACCACTGCCAGAGTTCTGGAGACCCCCTAGCCAATCAGCTGTCCATCCCAAGGTTCCGTTTTTTCTGCTGACCAACGGAACCCTGGGCAGCACAACTGAATCTCCATTTTAATTTTTTTTCCCATAGAAAATAATGGGAAAATTACTAAAAGCCAAATTAAAAAGTCAAAATTCAACCAAATATTCCCCAAATCACCCCAACCACTAAGCACTACTTTCTCCATTGACCTATAATTTTATTGTTCAAATTTACCTATTTTTTACGTCCGTCCCCATATTTTCTCCAAAAAACCCCCCTCAAAAATCCCAAAAATTTTTAAAAAGTATCCCAAAAATTCACACACCTCCTTTTAAACCTACCCCGTCGAATAACAAATTTTAACCCTTAATTAACCCCTTAAAACTAGCCCCCTCCAAATCACCCCCTAAAAATATTTAAATTCAAAAACTAACCCGACAGAAAAATTCAGAAAAATCCCCTGAAACCAAATCCAAAAACCAAATTCAAAAAACTTACACCCTTGAATTTTAAAAAATAAAAAACGCAATTTTCACATTTTTAAAATTAAGTAATAAGAATTTCGGGTCAAACGACCCCTTACCTTAAAGTAGATTTTCCCCACACTCGACGCCTGCCACTGGTTCGATTCCCGCTGGTCCAGTTCCAAAAACGGATCAAAACAAAAAAACGCCCCAAAAATGGCCGATTCTTCTGGGGCTCCAGTTAAAAATTGAGGCCCAGGCTCCAGCGCGCCCCGATTCGTGCATGAGAGCGTGAACCCCTCTCATGCACACACACGCATGTCCTCCACTACTCCGCCCCTCTCCAAAACAAAACGGCACCATGCCTCCCTCCCGTCTGCTCGTTCTTCCTTCTCTCCCAGACCTCCAACAACCCCGGGCCCCGATCAGCCCGAAACTCAGTCCCTCCATCCTCAGCGCTTCCGTCTGCAATCGCGAATGCCCGACCACACTGCTCCTTCACTCTCGACCCGCAACCGGGTCCGAAAAGGCCGGAAACACTAGGCTTCTTGCCCGCAGTCACCAGCTCACGCCAGCTCCACACAGGAGCCGAACACCACGGAGCCCGGGGCACACCGTTTCCTCCTGCATCGGAGCGCCGGAATGTCGCAATCCTCCACCAGACTCTCACACTGCGCCGTCCGAGTTTTCTTCCCTGTGTGGCCCGACGCCACCGACAGCGCTGACCACATCCCCTCCATCGGGTCTCAACAGCCTGCCTGAAGACCCGTACACCTCCTGATGCCCGAGGACGTGCCCAAACATCACAGGCAACTCAAAACAGTGGCGCTTTCTCCCGCAGCGCTCTCTGGGGTTCCTCCTGCGGTGTCTCCTTCACCCCCCAGTGATCTCAACCTGAGCAGCAGCCCCCAGGACCCTCCGAAGCCCAGGTAAGTATTTATTTTTTGTTCCTTCTTTTTCCTTCCCCTTCTCTTTTCTTTAACCCCTAGGTTACAGCTCAGATGAGACAAGGGGGCTGGAGCTGGAACTGGAGTCTGAGAAGGGGGCAGGAGGGAGAATGGGGCCATGCCTGGGGTAGGGACAGTGGGAGAATGAGTCTGGGACTGAAAAGGGGGGCAGATTATACCATGGGGCTGGGGCTGAAAAGGTGGGCCGTAATGCAAGGCAGGTGGATGAAGGGGACTGGAACTGGGGGCTAAAAAGGAGGGTAGTTGGGATAAGGGGGCAAGTTCTGGAACTGGGGGCTGAAAAGGGGCAGGGGCTGAAACTGCATAACTACATAAGTACATAAGTATTGCCATACTGGGAAAGACTAAAGATCCATCAAGCCCAGCATCCTGTTTCCAATAGTGGCCAATCCAGATCACAAATACCTGGAAAGATCCCAAAAAAGTACAAAACATTTTATACTGCTTATCCCAGAAATAGTGGATTTTCCCCCAAGTCCATTTAATAACAGTCTATGGACTTTTCCTTCAGGAAGCCATCCAAACCTTTTTTAAACTCCGCTAAGCTAACCGCCTTTACCAAATTCTCTAGCAACAAATTCCAGAGTTTAATTACACGTTCAGTGAAGAAAGTTTTTCTCCGATTCGTTTTAAATTTATTACATTGTAGCTTCATTGCATGCCCCCTATTCCTAGTATTTTTGGAAAGCATAAACAGACGCTTCACATCTACCCATTCAACTCCACTCATTATTTTATAGACCTCTTTCATATCTCCCCTCAGCCGCCTTTTCTCCAAGCTGAAGAGCCCTAGCTGCTTTAGCCTTTCCTCATAGGGAAGTCGTCCCATCCCCTTTATCATTTTCGTCGCCCTTCTAAGCACCTTTTCTAATTCCACTTTTTTGAGATACGGCGACCAGAATTGAACACAATATTGAGGTGCCGTCGCACCATGGAGCGATACAAAGGCATTATAACATCCTCATTTTTGTTTTCCATTCCTTTCCTAATTCCTAATAATACCTAACATTCTATTTGCTTTCTTAGCCGCAGCTGCACACTGAGCAGACGGTTTCAATGTACCATCAACGACGACACCTAGATCCCTTTCTTGGTCTGTGACTCCTAATGTGGAACCTTGCATGACGTAGCTATAATTCGGGTTCCTCTTTCCCACATGCATCACTTTGCACTTGCTCACATTAAATGGCATCTTCCATTTAGATGCCCAGTCTCCCAGTCTCGTAAGGTCCTCTTGTAATTTTTCACAATCCTCCCGTGATTTAACGACTTTGAATAACATTGTGTCATCAGCAAATGTAATTACCTCACTAGTTACTCCCATCTCTAGGTCATTTATAAATATGTTAAAAAGCAGCTGTCCAAGCACAGACCCCTGGGGAACCCCACTAACTACCCTTCTCCATTGAGAATACTGACCATTTAACACTACTCTCTGTTTTCTATCTTTTAACCAGTTTTCAATCCACAATAGAACACTACCTCCTATCCCATGACTCTCCAATTTCCTCTGGAGTCTTTCATGAGGTACTTTGTCAAACGCCTTCTGAAAATCCAGATACACAATATCAACTGGCTCACCTTTATCCACATGTTTGTTCACCCCTTCAAAGAAATGTAGTAGATTGGTGAGGCAAGATTTCCCTTCACTAAATCCATGTTGACTTTGTCTCATTAATCCATACTTTTGAATATGTTCTGTAATTTTGTTCTTAATAATAGTCTCTACCCTTTTGCCCGGCACTGACGTCAGACTCACCGGTCTATAATTTCCCGGATCTCCTTTTTTAAAAATCGACGTTACATTGGCCACCCTCCAATCTTCCGGTACCACACTTGATTTTAAGGATAAATTACATATTTCTAACAGTAGCTCCGTAAGCTCATTTTTTAGTTCTATCAGTACTCTGGGATGAATGCCATCCGGTCCAGGAGATTTGCTACTTTTTCAGTTTGTAGAACTGCCCCATTACATCCTCCAGGTTTACAGAGAATTCATTTTCTACGACTCGTCAGCTTCGAATACCATTTCCGGCACCGGCAGTAGCCCACCCAAATCTTCCTCGGTGAAGACCGAAGCAAAGAATTCATTTAATCTCTCTGCTACAGCTTTGTCTTCCCTGATTGCCCCTTTTACTCCACGGTCATGTAGCGGTCCAACCAATTCTTTTGCTGGCTTCCTGCTTTTAATATACCTAAAAAGAGTTTTATTATATGTTTTTGCCTCCAACGCAATCTTTTTTCTGAAGTCCCTCTTAGCCTTCCTTATCAGCACTTTGCATTTGACTTGACATTCCTTATGCTGTTTCTTATTATTTTCAGTTGGTTCCTTCTTCCATTTTCTGAAGGATTTTCCTTTAGCTCTTTTAGCTTCCTTCACCTCACTTTTTAACCACGGTGGCTGTCGTTTGGTCTTCCGTCCTCCTTTTTTAATACGCGGAATATATTTGGCCTGGGCTTCCAGGATGGTGTTTTTGAACAGCATCCATGCTTGATGTAAATTTTTGACCCTTGCAGTCGCTCCTCTAAGTTTTTTTTTCACCGTTCTTCTCATTTTATTATAGTCTCCTTTTTTAAAGTTAAACACTAACGTGTTTGATTTCCTATGAATAATTACGTCAAAGCTAATATCAAATCCGATCATATTATGATCACTGTTATCAAGTGGCCCCAGCACCATTACCTCCCACACCAGATCATGCGCTCCACTAGGACTAGGTCTAGAATTTTTCCTTCTCTCGTCGGCTCCTGTACCAGCTGCTCCATAAAGCTGTCCTTGATTTCATCAAGGAATTTTACCTCCCTAGCATGCCCTGATGTTACATTTATCCAGTCAATATCGGGGTAATTGAAATCACCCATTATTCTTGTGTTGCCTAGTTTGTTTGCGTCCCTAATTTCCTTTAACATTTCTGCATCCGTCTGTTCATCCTGGCCAGGCAGTCGGTAGAACACTCCTATCACTATACTTTTCCCCTTTACACATGGAATTTCAATCCACAATGATTCTAAGAAGTGTTTTGTTTCCTGCAGAATTTTCAATCTATTTGATTCAAGGCTCTTGTTAATATACAATGCTACCCCTCCACCAATTCGATCCACCCTATCACTATGATATAATTTGTATCCTGGTATGACAGTGTCCTACTGGTTATCCTCCTTTCACCAGGTCTCAGAGATGCCTATTATATCTAATTTTTCATTTAGTGCAATATATTCTAACTCTCCCATCTTATTTCTTAGGCTCCTGGCATTCGCATATAGACATTTCAAACTATGTTGTTGTTCCTATTTACATCATGCTCAGTACTTGACAGTATTAATTTGCAATCTTTTGTCTGAATGAAGGTGCTACTCCGGCGCTGAAGAAGACTCTCTTCGGCTGGCGGGGTTCGGGGACCCCTGCCAGCAAAAAAGGTATCTGATGCGGCGGCGGGAGGAAGGTTAAAGGGGATCGTCGGCAGAGGGTCAGGGCCAAATCTATGGGGGCCCAGGCCCCCTCAGGCCCCACGTAGCTACGCCACTGCTACGGTCTCTTTTGCAACCTCACTATCAGGATACCCTATCTTCCCTGTTTTGGTGATATCTTTGGAAGATACCTTATCCCAAACCATAGGCGTAGACTGGGGGGGGGGCGAGGGGGGGCAATGCCCCCCCAAACGATGACGAGGCGCCCCCGCGCCATTAGTTTAAAAAAAAACACATGCAGGCACGCGCTCCTCTCCATCCGCTTGGCTTCCCTGCCCTCTCTGTCTGCGTCCCGCCTTCCTCTGACGTCAGAGGAAGGCGGGATGCAGACAGAGAGGGCAGGGAAGCCAAGCAGACGGAGAGGAGCGTGTCCGTCTACCCCTCTCTCTTCCTCCCTCCCTCCGGCACAGGCAGCAGTCTTTTCCAGCGTTCCTGGCAGTGGTAGCGATGTACACGCTGCCTTTGGCTCTGCCCCAAAGCCTTCTCTTCAAGTTCCTGTTCCCGCATAGGTGGGAACAGGAACTTGAAGAGAAGGCTTCCGAGGCAGACCGAAGGCAGCGTGTACATCACTACCGCTGCCAGGAACGCTGAAAAAGCTGAAGACTGTTGCCTGCGCAGGGGGGAGGGAGGAAGAGAGGGGGTAAACGGAGTCACGATCTTGGACCTCGTGGGGGGGGGGGGCAGTAGAAGGAAGATGGATGGAACTGGGAGGGGTGGGGAGCAGAGGGAAGATGGATGGTACTGGGAGGGGTGGGGAGCAGAGGGAAGGAGCAAGAGATGGATGGGACTGGGAGGGGTGGGGAGCAGAGGGATGGACCAGGAGATGGATGGGATTGGGAGAGGTCAGGCACAGCAGAGGGAAGGAGCAGAAGATGGATGGGACGGAGGGATGGTGAGCAGAGGGAAGGAACAGAAGATGGATGGGACTGGGAGGGGTGGGGAGCAGAGGGAAGGAGCAAGAGATGGTTGGGACTGGGAGGGGTGGGGAGCAGAGGGAAGGAGCAAGAGATGGATGGGACTGGGAGGGGTGGCGAGCAGAGGGATGGACCAGGAGATGGATGGGATTGGGAGAGGTCAGGCACAGCAGAGGGAAGGAGCAGAAGATGGATGGGACGGAGGGATGGTGAGCAGAGGGAAGGAACAGAAGATGGATGGGACTGGGAGGGGTGGGGAGCAGAGGGAAGCAACAAGAGATGGATGGGACTGGGAGGGTGGGGAGCAGAGGGAAGGAGCAAGAGATGGATGGGACTGGGAGGGGTGGGGAGCAGAGGGAAGGAGCAAGAGATGGATGGGACTGGGAGGGTGGGGAGCAGAGGGAAGGAGCAAGAGATGGATGGGACTGGGAGGGTGGGGAGCAGAGGGAAGCCTACTGGAAAGAAGACACTGCATAAAACAGAAGACACTGGGACCAAAGCGAATAGAAAAACTAAATGATCAGACAACAAAGGTAGATAAAAGTATTTTATTCATAATTTATTAATTGAAATGTGTCAGCTTTTTGAAATGTGCATCTGTGATATTTTGCCTGTAAATTTCAATTCCTTCCTCCATATTAGCATATTCATTTGCATATGTATATATGCAAATGATATGCTAATATGCTCCGCCCATTCTTCCCCCCCCCCAAATGAAACAGTCAAACTACGCCTTTGTCCCAAACCATGCGCTTTTGAGCTACTGTCGGCCTTCCCCCTGTTTCTAATTTAAAAGCTGCTCTATCTCCTTTTTAATTGCCAATGCCAGCAGCCTGGCCCCACCCCGGTTAAGGTGAAGCCCATCCTTTTGGAATAGGCACCCCCTTCCCCATAATGTTGTCCAATTTCTAACAAATCTAAAACCCTCCTCGCTGCACCATCGTCTCATCCACACATTGAGACTCCAGAGCTCTGCCTGTCTCTTGGGCCTGCGCGTGGAACGGGTAGCATTTCAGAAAATGCTACCCTAGAGGATCTGGAATTGAGCTTTCTACCTAAAAGCCTAAATTTGGCTTCCAGAACCTCTCGCCCACATTTTCCTATGTCATTGGTACCCACATGTACCAAGACAGCTGGCTCCTCCCCAGCACTATCTAAAATCCTATCTAGGTGACGCGTGAGATCCGCCACCTTTGCACCAGGCAGGGAAGTCACCATGCGATCCTCACGTCCACCAGCCACCCAGCTATCTATATGCCTAATCATCAAATCACCAACTACAACAGCTGTCCTAACCTTTCCCTCCCGGGCAGCACTTGGAAACATATTCTCGGTGCAAGAGGATATTACATCCCCTGGTGGGCAGGTCCTGGCTACAGGAGTACTTCCTACTTCACCAGGTTGATGCTGTCCTTCTAGGAGACCTCCCTCCTCCAAGGTAGCACAGGGGCTACCAGACTGGAGGTGGGACTTCTCTACAATATCCCTGTAGGTCTCCTCTATGTACCTCTCTGTCTCCCTCAGCTCCACCAAGTCTGCTACTCTAGCCTCAAGAGAATGGGCACGTTCTCTGAGAGCTAGGAGCTCTTTGCATCGGGCACACACATATGACATCTCACCAACTGGGAGATAATCATACATGTGACATGCAATGCAAAAGACTGGATGGCACCCCTCTCGCTGCTGGGCTGCTGACTTCATCTTAGTGTTTTTGAGTTTTTCAATAATTTAAAACTTGCTACAGGATATTAGCCTAATATAAAAGTGTCTTTTAGTTTATAGACTAACCTAGATCCCGCTGTGCTTGCTAGATTCTATCTGTTAATGCTGTGGTACAAAGTTTTTAAAACTAAGTGGAAAAACCTATGGAGATCCTATATAATAATTCTCACCTCCAACAGAATGTGCCTGGGACCGTGCCTGCCGGAAGTGGTCTGCTAGGCAGGCACGCACTGTCAGTGACGTCAGTGACAGACAATTTGGCAAAGCAAAACAATCGGAGTGCTGGCCATTAGGACACAGGGTTGATAGGACAGTTTTAAAAGACTGAAGGAACCGAAAGTGTTAAATGGGGGAGGGGGGAGTTCTGAATGACTGAAAGACATGAACATTTGGGAAAGGATAACAATCTGAATGCTGGCCATTAGGACACAGGGTAGATAGGAGAGTTTTAAAAGACTGAAGGAAACGAAAGTGTTAAACTGGAGAAGGGGGGGTGGGGGAGTTGTGAATGACTGAAAGACATGCAAATTTGGGACAGGAAAACAATCTCAATGCTGCCCATTAGCACACAGGGTACATACATAGGAGAGTTTTAAAAGACTGAAGGAACCGAAAGTGTTCGGGGGGGGGGGGGGGGGGGGGGGGGGCAGTTCTGAATGAATGAAAGAAATGAAAATTTACGAGAGGAACACAATCTGAATGCCGGGCATTTGGACACAGGGTAGATAGGACACTTTAAAAAAAAAAAGAAGGATGTGAAAGTGTTACATCTTGGGGGAGGGGTGAGGAGGAAAGCGGTGGGGTATCCGGATACTGGCCATTAGGGCCACGGGGGTACATAGACTTTTGAAAGCCTTAAGGAACCCAAAAGTGTGGGAAGGAGGAGGAAAAGGAGGGGAGGGAACGGGGTGAGGGGCATTAGGAACAGGGGAGGTGGCCCTGCCACACACTCTCATTCTCACACACACATTGTCACACAGACAGTCTCACTCTGTCACACACCCCCACATTCACTCTGGCTCTCTCTCTCTCTCTCAAACATACACACTCCCAGGAAAACCTTGCTAGCGCCCGTTTCATTCCTTCCAGAAACGGGCCTTTTTTACTAGTTAGTTGATAATATTGCTTTTAATATTTTTATTTTGCCTAACACTAACCTACAATTCCTCCTTTAAACCCCAATCTTTAAGTTCCCAAAGCACAAAGCAAAATAGTGTTCACTTACCAGAGAAATGTCCTCTTTTCTCGGAACTTCTCAGAAAGAAAGTTCAGTAGGACCTTTCCTCTTTATATAATTTTGAATCTAAGGGGCCTTTTTTAAACAGGCTCTTTGAAGCTGACTCAGCAACCTATGCAAGTATTCTACTTCCCCACACTTTAATTAACACTTAATTGAGGTCGCTGGATGAGCTACCTCTCCAGCAGCCAAGGAACAGAAAATAACTGCCTTTTAGAACAAGAGTTTTTGGCTGTTTAGTTTCTACCTCTAGAAAAGGTTTTAGTTTAAAACTATGGGAAAAATGCCTATTTCTAGAGAAAATTTCAGTTTAAAACTATGGGAAAAGGGTTTGTACACTATCCTGCTTATAATGGAAAGAGAAAAACGCCTATATGGCGACCCAAATCGGGAGATAGATGTTTATCTCCCAAAAACGAATAAATCGGTATAATGGAACCACAAAAAAGAGTGCGTCCATTTCGCTCGTACGCTCAGATACAAACGCCCAAATAAGGGGCGTGCCGGGGCGTGTTAGGGGCGGTGTAACGATGTGAATGTCTATAACGTATAACGAAATGATTTTCGTTGGGCGGGAACATGGCCGTCAATGCTCAGACCCGAAATAAAAGCGCTCAGAGTAAGGGGGAACTCGTCTTTAGACCCATTAGCGATTGTGTGGAGTTGGAGAGTGGCGAGATCGTTGTTGGGAGAGCTGAATTGGTGGTTGCAGAGAAAGCTGAGTGTGTGGAGTAGCTGTTACGTTCATCTGACTGCCCTTGTCAGAACGTTGTCACCCTCACCTGCCTCTTTTGTGTCTTACCCTTTGATCCCTTCCCTACTCCTCATCCTTGCTCTATTGGTCCCTTCCCCTCCCCACCCCTTTCCATTCACTGTTCCCATTTGTATATTGTATTCCCTGACCTCTGTCTCTGTGTTGTCTGTACTGTTTGGCGAGTGAGTGGCCAGAGGGCGTGGTGGCTGGCAGTGACAGATCTGTGTGCTGTTCTTGTGTTACTAATACTAGTACTAATATTTGCACTGGTGGGGATATGGATGCACTTAATGCACTGGTGGCTGGGATGGTACACGAAGAGCCCACACATCGCAGGAGGTATTCACGACCCCGAGTGTTCAGGGCCCGCACCACCTTCCTACAACTCACTGACCAGCAGTGTCTGACAAGGTTCAGGTTTGATAAGGCGACCATTGTGCAGCTTTGTGAGCAGCTGAAACCCCTCCTTCAGCCTCAGACCCGTAGGAATAACCCCATCCCTGTCCACCTCAAAGTCACTTCCTCTCTCTCTGTCCTGGCCACTGGCAGTTTTCAATCTGTACTAGCTGCTAACACAGGGCTCACCTAGGCTTCTATTTCACACTGTCTCACCCAGTTCCTGGATGCCTTTCTAACTCACACCTCTCACTACATCACTTTCCCCACCACCCCCCAGGCCCTGGACAACAACATGGCCGCCTTCTATGCTGTTGCTAGATTCCCCTCGGTCATAGGTGTCATTGATGCATACACGTAGCCCTCAGACCCCCCCCCCCCCCCCCCGGGCACACGAAGCCACCTACAGAAACAGGAAGGCATTTCATTCGATGAACATGCAAGTTGTGTGTGATGCCCAGGGGGACATATTAGACGTGTGTGCCAGGTACCACGGTTCCACCCACGATGCCTACATCCTACAGCACTCGGGCATCTTCTGCAGGTTTGAGCGACGGGAGTTCCCTGGTGGATGGCTACTAGGTAAGTGCAACATGGATGGACCCATACTATACCTCCTCCACTGGGCAACCCTCCGCCCAGCCTTTCTCCTCCTCACCCCATAACCCACTATCCTAATCCCCCCTCACCCCCTGTAGCTGCTCCAAGCAATACACACTCATGTATCTCACTCTGCTTCTCTCCAAAGGTGATCGAGGGTACCCGCAGAGGACATGGCTCATGACCCCCCGTGGTGCATCCACAACCAGGGGCAGAAGAAACCTACAACAGGAGGCATCGCAGCACCCGGGGGATCATTGAGCGCACCTTTGGCCTCATGAAAAACAGATTCTGCTGTCTAGACCGGTCTGGAGGGGAACTCCTCTACAGCCCTGAAAAGGTGGCCAAGATGTTTGTTGCCTGCTGCATGCTGCACAATTTGGCCCAGCGCAGAGGACAGGCCCTCCCAGAGGAGCCACAGCCACCAGAGGAGGCCCCAGATGAGCAGGAAGAGGAGCCCCCAACACCCCCAGCCCACAGAGCAGAGCTCACTGTGTACCAGCTTGGCGTCAGAGCCAGACAACGACTCATTGAAACAAGTTTTGTGTGAAAGTAAGTGCACTTTTATTTGTAGTAATCACATTGCTATTAACATCACACCTCCACTCTACCACCACCACCACCCACCAACCCTCACCCTCCAGCATGTGCCATCACTTTCCCCGACCCCTCCCAAGTCCCCTCTTACCCCTCCCACGCACTTCCTTTGCAGCTGGTGCTGCAGGGGAAGTCTGTTCAGACTCCTCCGATGGGCTGCTCCCACTGTCCTCCTCCATATCCACACAGCAGCCTGTGGCTTCGGCCGCGCTGCGGAAATCCGGCCACCTTGTTGGCTCTAGTCTGGGCACAGGACCCAGAATGGGAGCACGTTTGGTGGGTGCTGCACTAGTGGCTGCGGAGGAGGACGATCTCAACGCCCACCTCTTAGCTGGTGGTTGCTGCCCACTGGAGGAGGAAGTGGATGGCAGGTCTTGCTGCGCCAGCACCACTGCACTAGGTGCTGTGACCTGAGGGCGCAGGCCTTCAATGCTGTGCTGCAGCTGTTGGAGTTGCTGGAGCACCTCCTGGTGTCCTTGCCGCTGCGCCTGGAGCAGTTCCTGGTGGGCTTGGCGCTGCGCCTGCAGTGCCTCCCGCTGCAGCTCTAATTTTTCCTCCTGGTACTCCCGCAAGCGCACATTGTGCCGCAGCAAATCTGTGGCCAGCCGCAGTAGTTGCCTCCTTTGGCTGGAGACCCTCTGGTGAGGAGCTGGCCCCCTATAGGCATCCTCCACATCAGACAACTCTACTGGTGGTGGAGATGCCGGCTCTGCCGCTGGTGCTGGTGGAGGTTGGGCCTCTAGTGCTGGTTCTGCTGCTGCAGATGGTGGAGGTGGTAGAGGCTGGAGTGGTACAGGTGGTGGTGGTAGAGGCTGGACTGCTGCTGCAGGTGGTGGTGGTGGTGGCTGGACTGCTGCTGCAGGTGGTGGTGGTAGAGGCTGGACTGCTGCTGCAGGTGGTGGTGGTGGTGGCTGGACTGCTGCTGCAGGTGGTGGTGGTAGAGCAGGTGGTGGTGGTAGTGGCTGGGCTACTGCTGCAGGCGGTGGAGGTGGAGGCTGGACTGCTGGTGTAGGCCTTTGTTGTGATTGGAGGCCACTAGGGCCAGCCTCTTCAGAGTCATCACCTGTATAGCACAAGGGTGAGGAAGTGTGTTGGTGAAAATAACCCTCTTTTGTCTTTCAGCATTCATATACATTGCCCCACGCCTCATGACCCAGCAAAGACATGGTGAGGAGGAATGAGTCTGAGACCCATGTTAATGACAGCCCCACAGGCAGCTGGGTACAGCTGGTGGACAGACAGCCAAGAGAAGGACACCACTCACTACTTTGTGGACAAGCAGTTTGTTGTATATTTGTTAAAGTGAAAGACATTTCAGCATGTCTTGTGTTACTACTGACTTGCTAGACGGCCTAGGACTGTTTTATGACCCCCATTACAGGCTCCTTAAGTTGCATGCATGTGACCCACACTAATTAGAGCACAAAGATGTCAGAGGAAATAGGCACAGTTTGGTGATGACAACATTAGGAGGGAGTAGGGAAGGAAGGGCCTCAAGGTGTGCCACCACAGTAGTAACCTACACATACCCATAGGATAGGAGCTAAGTGTAAAGTATTATTGGGGGTGCAAAGCTCACTGCAAATATGCCCTCCCTGGACACATACATGCTATTTCCTCAATATTGGGGGTGCTCAAACACCTATAGAGTCTGCTCCTATGGCACACATGAATACTACCACTACTCAGAGATCTTACACTGTAATGAAGCTGCACACACAGGATAAGTAAGAGGGAAGCCAATGACTACACAGTAGGGATAGAGAGTAAGGGTACAAAGCAACTGAGTAGGGGGTAGGAGGTGAGGACACCATCATAAAGGTGGGCGTTTATTCCACATATGAAGACAGCCTGAGAAACACCTCCACCACCTCCCTCCTCCCCCTGGCCCCAACTTATATAACGTGACAGTGTAGTGCAGCACAACAGATATCCCAAGCTCATAATAGTCAACCTACCTGAGCCCTCAGGCTCTGCCAAGGTGTCAAGGGCCACGATCCCGTGGATGCCCTCCTGGGGTAGGAGGGAGTGCACCATGAGCTCCAGGGGGGTGAGGTTGTCAGTGTCATGTGGTGGGGGATGGGCACCAGCCTTGCGCCTCACATCCCTCCTCAGCTTGCGCCACTTGCGCTTGCAGTCCTCCACGTCCCTTGCACAGTGGAAGACTGCATTCAGCCTGTCTCGTACCGCCTCCCATTCCCGCTGCTTGGTGGTTGCAGCCAGCCTCTGCCCTGTGGGAGCAAACAGATTGCGGTGCCTTTGCTGTATCTCCTGCACCAGGAGCTCCACCTCAGCATTGCTAAAGTTTCCCTTCCGGGTTGGGGGCTGGCGTGGCGGCATTGTACCAATAGGGTTTCAAAAATACAGGGGAGTGGGCGTTTAAATCGTCGCCTGGAACGCCCACGTTGGATGGGGGATAGGCGTGTCTGATATGGGCGCTGTTATTTCGATTATACACACAATTCCTAAACGTGCCCAGCTGAGCTAACGAATCGAAGCGTGTGAGTTCGATTATGGCTAGATAACTATGGGCGTCCACACCTGCCTTCCCCTTCTTGATTGCCATTTAACCCGTGATTTAATGCGCTGGGACTTTGGCAGTTCTGATTCACATTACTTCACACGTGTTCCCCTCACTTATATTAAGGTTTGTGCTTGGCAGGAAATGCTTCGGTACACCTGTGTATTTTGGGGGGTTGTTCTTTGTGGGTGGGCTCAGCCCACAACGTCTCCTCTTCCTGTCTCCCATTCTCTCTGCCTGCTTGTAGCAGGCAGTCTGTGGGAGCACCGAAATGGCTACAATAGCACCAAATCAAACACCCCTCGGCAAGGGTCCTTTCACAGAGGCAGACGTCCAGCTACAGTTCCAAGTGATAGAAGGCACACTACACATTTTTGAAACAGACGTTCATGGTAAGCTCTTATGTCTCTGCCACCTCTTCTCTTTCTGCTCATCCTCATCAAGGAGCGTCCATTCATTGTATGTTGTCTGCAGTCAACTCTTAGCTGTATGGTCAGCACAGATTCTTGTGCACTGGTTGGAGGCCATCAGCCGCGTACTGTGTGGTTCTGCCAGGTCCTCAATGCTGTGGCCCAGCTGTTGAAGCTGCTGTATTGGTTCCCGGTAGGTTCAATCTTTGTTTATGTGCTGAAGCCCAGTCCCCATTTATGAAATGGACACCCCTTCTCACTTCTGATAGGAGGGGGAGGGGGAACAATACAGGCAATTCATGTCTTCACACAGTATTGAACACACTCCTACAATCCTCCCTAGTTGTGGAAGAACAACAATTCTAACATGTAGGCTGCAAACTAGTTTCAAGGTGGCCACAGCACTGTCACAGTACTGCCTACTGAGCCCTTAAGACATGGTGAGGGAGAGGGTTTGTGCTTAAAGGTCCTACCCCAAATTACCTGCAGGTAGCTACAACCTAGTGGCTGCCATGGCCTAGTGGTTACATCACCAGCCTTATAATCACAGCGTTGCTGGTTCAATTCCCACTGCTGTGCCTTGAGAGCTAGAGCAAGCCACTTAACCCTCCATTGTCTCAGGTACAAACTTACAGTCCTCCTGGGACAGGGAAAGACCCAGAATGTAGATCATGGTGATCAACTACAGAAAAAGGTGTGAGCAAATACCAGATAATGAACACCATATTTATTTGTGCCCTTCTGTAACTCATGTATTATATTGCAACTGTGATGTAGTAAGCCTCCATCTAATGGTTGTCCCATTGTTTCCCCTTTTCTCCTCACTCAGCACTATATACCATTGCAGATGCATTGAATGTGAAAAGATGAACCAGGTAGCTCCTTCATGGGCCCACCCAACAGGGTGGTTTGGTTGTGGGTAAGGATGTCTGGTGATCAGAGAGCAAACATGGTCTATGTGCAACCTAGGGTTCTGTGCAAGTTTGTACTTGGCAGATCGCAAGTGCTAGACAACAAATATATTAATTATGCCACTCTGTGCTGTTGGGCTGTATGGTAAGGGGGAGGGAGAGAGGTTGGACGGACATTAGTGTCCCTCAAGAGTAAATAGCCATCCAGCCTCTGCTGCCCACTCCCCTGCACATAGGGCCATGGAGTTTGGAATGAACAGGTGGGCTTCTGAATGGGCACCATTATCACATACATGCATCAACTTTGTCATTGACACTTCACATTTCATGCTATGCATATTGCTGCCTCCTCTCACATCAACAGCACCATTTGGTTATATGTACTGCACAAGGTAGAGGCACACACACCTTGTTAGAGAAAATATGAAAAAATATATTTATTTACAAACCCCAAACATATTCCCCCCCCCACCCCCACCCCAACAAAACCACTCCCCCCCACAAAATGTCCCCAACACCCCAACATATCCCCCCAACACCCCAACATATCCCCCCAACCCCCCTCCTCCAACAACTCCCACCCCCCCAAAGTCCAAACTTTTAATCCCACCCCAAGTACAAACAATCCCCCCCCCCCAAAGTTCCATTTTTCCCCCCCCTTGCCCCCCCAACTTCTAGGAAGGCCGCCCATGGCCTCTTATCAGAGCCCTCTGTAGCAGGGTAATGAGCAGCACCAGCAGCACCCTGAGTAGGCCGTGGAGCTGCTCATTACCCTGCCTTAGGGCTCTGAGCTCCTGCAGCACCTGGGTCTGGCTATCGACCAGCTGCTGCAGGAGCCGCAGGGCTGGAGCTGGCCCAGGGGCTGGAGCTGGCTCAGGGGCTGGAGCTGGCTCAGGGCCTGGAGCTGGCTCAGGGGATGGAGTTGGGGCAGGGGATGGAGCAGGCCCTGGTGAAGGTGATGGGCCAGGACCTGGAGACAGGCCAGGGGATGGAGATGGCTCCCGGGATGGAGGTGCAGGTGTGGAGGGGTCCTCTGTAATGTCCTCATCTATGATGAGGACCCCCTCCTCATAGTAACATAGTAACATAGTAGATGACGGCAGAAAAAGACCTGCATGGTCCATCCAGTCTGCCCAAGACAAACTCATATGTGTATACATTACCTTGAATTTGTACCTGTCCTTTTCAGGGCACAGACCATATAAGTCTGCCCAGCAGTATTACCCGCCTCCCAACCACCAGTCCTGCCTCCCATCACCGGCTCTGGTACAGACCGTATAAGTCTGCCCTCCCCTATCCTCGCCTCCCAACCACCCCCCTCTTCCCCCCAACTGCTCCACCACCCAATTTCAGCTAAGCTTCTGAGGATCCATTCCTTCTGCACAGGATTCCTCTATGCATATCCCACGCATGTTTGAACTCCGTTACCGTTTTCATCTCCACCACCTCCCGCGGGAGGGCATTCCAAGCGTCCACCACCCTCTCCGTGAAAAAATACTTCCTGACATCTTTCCTGAGTCTGCCCCCCTTCAATCTCATTTCATGTCCTCTCGTTCTACCGCCTTCCCATCTCCGGAAAAGATTCGTTTGCGGATTAATACCTTTCAAATATTTGAACGTCTGTATCATATCACCCCTGTTCCTCCTTTCCTCCAGGGTGTACATGTTCAGGTCGGCAAGCCTCTCTTCATAAGTCTTGGAACGTAAATCCCATACCATCCTCGTAGCTTTCCTTTGCACCGCTTCCATTTTTTTAACATCCTTCGCAAGATACGGCCTCCAAAACTGAACACAATACTCCAGGTGGGGCCTCACCAACGTCTTATACAGGGGCATTAAAACCTCCTTTCTTCTGCTGATCACTCCTCTCTCTATACAGCCTAGCAATCTTCTAGCTACTGCCACCGCCTTGTCGCACTGTTTCGTCGCCTTCAAGTCCTCAGATACTATCACCCCAAGATCCCTCTCCCCGTCCGTGCCTATCAGACTCTCTCCGCCTAACACATACGTCTGCCTTGGATTTCTACTCCCTAAGTGCATCACTTTGCATTTCTTCGCATTGAATTTTAATTGCCAAACGTTAGACCATTCTTCTAGCTTCTTCAGATCTTTTTTCATGTTTTCCACACCCTCCGGGGTGTCCACTCTGTTGGAAATCTTGGTGTCATCCGCAAAAAGGCAAACTTTACCTTGGAGCTGCTGCCACCTCCTCCTCCTCCTCCTCCTCCATGCCTGCCACCTCTTCCTCCTCCTCGGGTGGCTCCTCCACCTCCATGTGCCCCTCCTCATCCGCCTCCTCCGCCTGCTGCTGCTGGCGCCCTATGTATGTAAAAGGAGTGTGGTTGAGATGAGGCCAGGCAACATGGCTTGCATAGTGCAGAAGCTGGTTGGCCTGAGGCGGGGGATGGGGAAAGGTGTGGTGAGGCGTGGCCTATACCCATGGGGACTGAGATGCATCAGATGACATGACAGGGAACCCTGGAAGCAGCTCTGACACAGGACATGTTGGCAGACCACACTCATTGGTGACCAGCATGTTTGGTGACGTGTTTGTGTAGTTAATTTTTTTTGGTGGGGGGGGGGGGGGGGGGCAGTGGTAAGGGTGTTCAGCACATAACTTTTATATGAGGCCATGACATCCACTAAAGGTAGAGGCTCAGGCAGGTGCACCAGGAAACACTATCCACCCACCCCAGAAAGGGGGATAGTAAAGTGAAGCATGTCATCTCAGGGGGGGGGGGGGGGGATGGTCATTGGAAGTTTCAGTCATGGGAGGGCACCTGCAACCTGCATCCTTGATCTGGGACAGATATGCTATTACTTACTAGTTGGGTATTAGCCACATGGACCGGCATATTGTACAGGACATTTGCATTAGTCAATAAATAGATTTAGAAATCAGTACAGGTGTCCTGTGTTTGAATACTTACGGCGAGACCTGAGGTGCCGTCGCACTGCCCGGATCAGATCCGGGCTCTCCCGCCTCACACAGCGGAACCTCCTCCTCAGGGACTCCAGGTCCCTGTGAACCCCGAAGCGTCTGTAAGATATAAGTTTGTAGAGCTGGAGTCAGGGGACGATCCTTCTTGCCCTCTGCACACACATTCCTTTGTCAATCAAATAGCAGAGAGGGTCTACACTGTTGGGAGGTGGGGAACACCTCCATTGGTACAGATTCATAGGAGCCACCTTATTAAAATATTTGGGGGTGCTACCCCAGTGGAGATCACCCCTCCCTGGACACACACAAGGAAGTTATTCAATATTGGGGGTGCTCAAGCACCCACAGCAGCCACCGAGTTGGCTCCTATGCAGCTGATGCCATAGAGGTGGCCATGAGGCCAGAAAGTCCCGTTTGTATGTATAATAGTTTATGCATGTAAAACTACTGTATATGTGTTATCATTACCATGTTATGAAGATCCTTCTGTATTCTATACATTTATAGAAATGTTTCCACTATTCATGCTGTCTTGTAAGCCACATTGACCGTGCAAAGAGGTGGAAAATGTGGGATACAAATGCAAGAAATTATGAATTAACTTTATACATTATTGTAGGGATATGGGAATGGTCGTCCTTTCAAGGACATACATTTTATTACTGATTTTGCATGTACCCATTTTACTCATTATCATTGCAATGTTACTGGCTACATTGATGAAGGAGCTGTTATATGTGTAAGTACAGGAGGGGGGGGGGGGGGGGGGAAACACCTACCTTTCCAGCCTCGCCCTTATGCGAGACCAGGCTCGCATTGCCTGTAGCCTGGGGGGCAGGTGGTGGTGGTGCACAAATAATGTGTGCCTGTGCCTAAGGCACAGACGCACGAGGAAGAGGCTCTCAGCCTCACTGTAGTTGGGCTCGCGTCGCAGATGCTCCATGTTTTCCAGTGCGAACACGTGTTGGAAAACAAGCGCCTTATATAGACGCCGTTGTGTGACGGACGTCTTTTCATGCACAGCTCCAAATATGGAATCCCAGCCCATATAAGGCCCTATCAGCATATGGACGCCATCATCATCATAGACGTCCTTGACGTGCATGCGTGCGGGTCTTTGCTGCGTGCGGAGCTCGCCTTATATAGATGAGTATGAAGCATGTGAACCTGTTCACATATACACAATCACATGCAAATAGCTGCATCTTCCGTATGTACAGTGCACACAGTTCCGGCCATGCCGATACGGCACATATGAGGGGAATTGGGTGGAGCAGTATGATCCTTCTGTATTTGATGTTTCTGACCGATCCTCATATTTCCCATTTTTCATTTAGTGCAATATATTCTAACTCTCCTATCTTATTTCTTAAGTACAACATGCACAATGTGTTTTACCATACTTGTGATGTGGTCGTTTTCACATGCAATAATCGATTGTGTAAGGACGCCCGTTGTACTTCCCTTTATGCACCCCTCATCTGCTCCCTTGCAACAGGGAATAATCGATTGCCGAACAACGTCCATACTATTCTTCGGTTATACCTGCCTGATTTTGGACGTTTTCGTTAGGACGTTTTAATGCGTACTTGGACGACTTTTCGATTATGCTCCTTTATGGCAACCAGTTAATGATGCTTTCTTTTCTCTCTCTCTCTTGTTTTTTATTGCCCCCTTAATACTAAACTAGGTCCTGCTTGCTTTTTCCTCACTCTCTCTTTTTATTCCCCCTTAATACCAGGGGCGTAGCCACAGGTGGGCCTGGGCCCACCAATTTGGGGTCAGTCCCGCCCAACAGCAGTGTTCCTGTAGAGCGATTCTGGTCGCAGGCTTGGCTTGCAGCAATTCCCACATGCTGCTGCCTGCCGCTCAACAATCTCCTTGCAGCTACTAAGCGCTAACCCAGAAGCCTCTCCTCTGCCATATCTTGACGGCAGAAACTGGAAGTTGTGGCAGAGGAGAGGCTTCCGGGTTAGCACTTAGAAGCTGCAAGGAGATTGTTGAGCGGCAGCCAGCAGGCAGCGTGTGGGAATCGCTGCGAGCCGAGCCTGCAACCGGAATCGCTGTGAGCTAAAGGAACAATGCTGCTGGGCGGGCCTGCAAGGAGGGTGAGGGAAAATGGGGTGAAAGTTGCTGCATGGGGGAAGGGATGATGGGGAAAAGATGTTGCACTGGGGAGGGAAGACGGGGGACAGCAGCTGCACAGGGGGGAGGGAAGATGGAAGGAAAGATGCTGCACAAGGGGGAGGAAAGATGGAAAGATGAGCATGGTGGGTGGGGGAGATGCTGCACGGGGAAGAAGGGAGAGATGCAGCAAAGGGGTGGAGGGGTGAGGAAGGGAGAAGTCTTGGCTGCATATGAGGTGGAGGGGAGGGAGACATGCTGCATAGAGAGGGGATAAGTGGTGAGGGGGGAGAAATGTTGAATATAGGGGTGGAGAGGAGAAAGAAATGGTGGGTATAGGGGTGGAGGGAAGGGAGAAATGTTAGACATGATGGTAGAGGGGAGGAAGGTAGAGATGATGTATGGGAAGGGGAGAGAGATGTTGGACCCAGAACACAAAGGAGAGGGAGAGAGAGATGGTGGGCAATGGGAATGAGAGGGGGAGATAGACATGGGGGTGGATGAGAGGGAGGGAGAGGTGCACAGTAGGTGGTGAGGGGGGGAAATGCTGGGCCATGGGGGTGAGGAAAGGAATGAAGAGATTAGGGGCAGGAAAATATAAGGCTACCAGGGTGGAGCGGGGAGGGGATCAGATGCTGGTTAGAAGGGTGGAGGGAGGAAGACGATGGGAATGGTGGAACCCAGTGGGAGAGGCCAAGAGGGGGAGGAGAGGGTGGCAAGTTAATGTGCTCTACATTGAAATAGTTTTTAATTCATTGCTTTGAACAATTTAAATCTACATGTCCTTATTTTATGTAATGTTTCTATTTCAATATTATTATTCTGATTGATTTATTTATATATGTTTGATACAGACCCCTGATGCAGGCACTGTGCGCCGAAACACGGCCCGTGTCGGGTCAATATTGACAGTGATTAATAAAGAACAGTGTCCCATTTCTGCAGGCTCCTGGTGCCTTTGTGGTATTTTGTATGTCTAAGCGTCATTACACTCCTGCTTCTCAACCTCAAAGGACCACGCCTCAGCGTTCACGTCCAAGACAGCAGTGGGGTCAAAAATCCCAAACACCTTCCCAGTCTATACAACAACCCAATTTTTGACTCCTTCCTAGAGAGCACTGCCACCGTACAGTTGTCCATGCCAAGTGACCTACCAGTCAGAGGGAGGCTCATTCTCTTTCAACAGAGGTGGCCTCTTAGAACCTCTGACCGTTGGGTGCTACACAACATTAGGCACGGCTACACTCTGCGTTAGGAACAAAGACTTCCCGAACATCCACCAAGAGAGTCTTGTTTCAACTCCCTCCAAATGAAACTACTTCGAGAGGAGCTCTCGGCCCTCCTCTGGTAGAATGCAATAGAACCAGTTCCTCTGCTGGACAGGGATTGAGGGTTCTAAAACACCAACATGCTGTCACATGCAAAACACAGACCCTCACCAAACCCAGAACAAGTGATCATAAATTAGAAATATGAAAGCAAAAATTGAACTGGAAGCCCCAAGAAGTCAAAATCAGCATATACTGCAACACTGGAGAAACAAAAATAGAAAGAAAGGCCCGAGAGCTTGTCTCGATGGGCCCAGTTAAACGAGGGCTGGGCCCATTCGGGAAGGTTCTGGGCAGGAAGGAGAGAGTGTGTGGGTGGGGGGGGGGGGGGTGAGGGAGGGTTAGTATTCTTGGCCGGAGGTCTCGGCGGCTGAACAATTGGTTGGCTTAAAAGAAGTCGGCCAGCCCTTGAGCCTGATTCTTGCTTCCGATTGGAGAAGAGGTTGCCAGGGGCGGGGCAGTGGGGAGGTGTCACGGTTGTGCCCAGGTTCCTGGCTCGCAGTCACCTCGGTCCCCAGGGGTTAGACCAGGAGAATGATGCGAATTGATGGTTTACCATTTTCCATGTGCCAGAAAATATGCTGGTCCGGTCCGGTCCGGTCCGGTCCGGATCTTCCAGCTCTCCAGATTGTTTTAGGAATTTTTTGGAACCAAGCAGTACTCATACCTGGTGAACTCCCTTGTGACCTGCCTTTATTAACCACCTGGTAAGGTTCCTAGTTGCCTTGCAACAGAGGTCCTCAGAGGAATTTCCTTTGGTGGAAGTCGTTTGCAGTGCTGCTGAGTTTTTCCTGATTTAGGTTCTGACCTGGCTTGTCTTCTGATTTACTCTACTAACTGCTGCCTGCCCAGACCCGGCTTGTCTTCTGGTTTATTCTTTTGTCTGCTGCCCACCCTGACCCGGCTTGTTTTCTGATTTATTCTGCTGCTTGCTGCCTACCTGGAACCCCGGTGTGTTTTCTGTAAGTTTCCTGCTGCTCGCCAGCCGGCTGCTGCTTCCTGCAGTTCTGCCTTCCAGCCCTGTCTGGTAAGTCCTGTCGGCCACCTGCACTCAGGGGCTCAACTCTTGAGGAACGGTGGCTAAGCACAGGTGAAGTTTGGGCTGAATTCCTGTCCTGCCTGCTCCAGCTTGAGTTGCCTCGGCTGCAGTCTCCGCCTGGTAGTTCCAGTCCTGGATTTGCTGGTACGTCTGTTTGCCTTGTCTGTGTTTGGGTGATTCTCCTGCTGCTGCCGCCCCGCGGCTGTGGCCCAAGGGCTCACTAACCCCGAGGATCCGTGAGGTACGTGACAGTTTGCAAGGCCATGAGCTTGGAGGGATCACCCATCATGCAGGCGCTGCAGGAGCATGCCAGTATCCTCCACACTTTGGGAGCCCATATGGATCAGCTAGAGAGACTTATGGCGGCCTCTCTAAAGGCTGCAGCAGACATTTCAAGTTCAGGTTCAGCACTAGCAAGAGCTCCGGCCACGCCAGGGATCCATCTGAAATCACCACCTAGATATGACGGCAATCCCAAAGACTGTAGAGGTTTTCTCAACCAGTGTGAAATAATCTTTGAGCTCCAGTCCCAAGATTTCCCCTCGGAGAGAACTCGAATAGCTTACATTATGTCTCTGTTGTCCGGTCAAGCATTGGCTTGGGCATCCCCTCTGTGGGGGAAGGACGATCCGGTGCTTCATGATCTCCAGGGGTTTCTGGAGCAATTTAGACGAGTTTTTGAAGAACCAAGGAAGGTTATTTCCACAACTGCTGCACTCTTGAGACTCAAGCAAGGTATATAGACCCTGGGGGACTATGCGATCAGGGTCCGCACCTTGGCTTTTGAGTTAGCTTCGAACAATGAAAGTCTAATCGCAACCTTTTGGCAGGGATTGGCACCACAGATTAAGGATGAGCTGGCTGGACGTAAACTTCGCACCAGGTTGGACGAGCTAATCAAGATCTGTACTATGATTGATATTCGATTCCAGGAGCGTGGCCGAGAATGGTGTTCCATAGAGAAGATAGGCATTAAGACCACTAGCCCTCTAGTTTTACCACCGACTCCTCGTCCGCGGGAGGTACCCCCTCAACCTCCAGCGGAAACCATGCAATTAGGCCATACCCCTCTCACGATTCAAGAGAAACAGAGACATCGGACCCTTAACCTCTGCCTGTATTGTGGTGAGACAGGACACTACGCGGTCAACTGTCCACAGAAACCCGGATCCTTGGGGCCAGGTCTGACTGCAGGCACAGTAATAAGCCAATCTTCTAACCTTCTGCGTACCCAGTTTTTAATGACAGCAGTGCTCGACCTAGGTCAACGGCAAGAGCATACTGAGGTCTTCCTGGACTCCGAGTTGCGTGGAAGCTTTATAACTGCGTCTGTGGTCCAGCAACTTAACATTCTAACACAAGAACTACCTAAGACCATCCCGCTCTTTTCAGTGTATGGGAGTATTCAAGGATATGTAAATACTCAAACGATTCCTGTGAGCTTACAGATTGGCGATCACTGGGAGGACATCTCTCTATATGTCCTTCCCTCAGCGGTGCAGCCCATTGTGTTAGGCTTCCCCCGGTTTACCTAGGGCCTGTAATTCCCCTTTTATCTGCCAGACACTCTCTGTAAGGGATTTTAACAGCGGGTTCTCATTCTTTTCCCGGGCCTCCCAGTATTTCTCCCTTGGGGCAACGCTCCCTGGTTCCCCACCCCATGGAATTACTGCCCGGTCCTCACCGTAGCATGGGCAGCCTACTTTATCTTCAGCTGTCTCACCCCCCTGCTCACAGTGTACATTGTCTTCCCCTCCACAATCAGGACTACTCTTTATCCTGTCACCTGGGAAGTTCTCACCTGGGCCTACACCCTCTTTCCCTTTCCTAGAGGGTTTACCCTTCTTACCAGGACTTTCACTATCCTGCAACTGGGGTTTTCCTTCCTTGTCCAAGCACCCCTCCTCCCTCTTGGCAGTTTTCCGGTTTGTGGCCTCCCCTCTCCCTGGGACATTGGGTGCTTTCCCTGCAGCAGGTTCCTTCTGACCCTCTTCCCTGCAGACACCTCTTTCCCCTTGGGTTCCCGGCCTACCCATGCAGTCTGCCCCTGAGGAATGGGTTACCTCCCGACTCTCATGGCCTTTGGGCTTCCTCTTGCCTGCCATGTCACTTAACCCCAACCAACCGACTGTAGGATTCCCTATCTCCTCCCAGTCTCCCAGTTCATCCTCTGAACTGCCTACTGCCAGACACCACTCTCCAACATGGCCCCTTTCCCCACATTGGTCACACTCTGGCTCAATCCCTTCTCTTCTCCTCGGGGTCCTGTCTTCCCCAGACACCCCTTCAGGCTTAAGCATAGTCCCAACAGTCTCTGAACACAGTCCCCCTCCAAGTCCCAGAACCTGGATCATGGTGTCCAACTCTGCCATGTCCATTCCTTCTGCTGGCGACTTGGGCTCCGGCTCCTCGGGCCTCTGGACTTTTCTCTTTGGTCTGAACCGTCTCCGCCCTCCCATGGCTCCGACGTCCTTCTCGACCGTCTGATGGGATGTAGCCTGCAACACAAGAGAGATATCCAAGTGCGGACTGTCTTTTTCCCTGGTCCTACACTTGCTCTACTTCTTAAACTCGTACCAGAATCTCCACAAGAACAAGCCTTTCTATCATTTACATGAACTGCTCGTCTCTCAGCTTACTCGATCCTCCCTCGCCACCCCCCTAGGTACCCTTTACCTGGGTAGGCGAGTAATACGCCTTTGTCAGCGTTGGCCCCCTCAACGGGCTTCAGGAACCTCCCGGACACCACCTCCACACTCTGGCCACTCGTCTGGTCTCTGGACTCTGGAACTCCTCCGACTCACCTCCGGAACGCGACTGCTCCCTCTATCTCCACACAGGAGACCTCATGGAACTCCACCGACTCGCCTCTGGAACTTGACTGCTCCCACTATCCCCACACAGGAGACCTCTTCTGGAGACTGATGCCTTTTCCACTTGGCTTCACTTTGTTTTCTGGTCCCCCAGAACCAGCCTGTAGTCTGTTGGCCTTTTTGCACACTTCCCTGGGGATACAATTACTGCCTGGGTCCAACCAACCCTCTGCTCTTCCCTTGGCTTCAGCTTTCAGACAGTTGTATTCAACGGCCAAGGGGAACAAGAATTCTCTGATGTCCTTGTCCTCACGTGGTTATTTCAATAAAGTCCCATCTGAGGTGCCATTTGTAAACTCACAGGGGTGCTCCAGTGTGCAGTGGCCATCTAGTGGCTCCTGCCCAGCCTCAACAGCTCTTTGCTTCAGGGAACCACCTTGAAACCAGACTTCTCTGTGTCCCCGTTGACTCAGGCCTCTATGTTTGGTCCTCCCCTTTCCCTCAGGGTGACCTCTGCATTAACCTTCAGTCCTGGCCCGGCCTTCCCGCTGTATCTCCTGGTAACCGACCCACCTTACCAGTTCTTCTGGTGGGCCCCCTGGTCACCCTCCTCTGGAAGATAGCACGGATCCCTTTGTTCACAGAAATATGCAAATTAAGCTGATCATATGTAAATTCAGTTTATTGGAATTATGCTCCAGTCTAGTGTGAACCTTGCTTTCCAACTATTATTTGGTTACCCCAAATTCACTCCCCTGAGACCATTTACTGTGGGACACCTGGGTCTCAGGGTATAACAGCCTCCTCCCCTGGATAGGACCTTCTTTATTCACATTAACCTTACGGCCCTATCCTCCACCCCATGGCTGTTTGTTCACTTTAAACCTTTCCCAGTTCTCTCTCCATACTTTGGGGTCTTCCCTTACTCCAGGACTTTCAGCCTGCTTCAGCTTCTCGGACACACAGTCCTTCCTCCTCAGCCCCTGGATGCACAGTTCAGGCTTCCAGGCTCCCATCTCCTCTCCCTCAGGCAAAACTCCTTCCTCTACTGAGAGGAAGCTATTTATGAGGTGTCCACTAAACCTCCCCACCTCTTGAAACCTTGCCCCTCTGGTTCCAGAAAGATCTGGCCTAGAAGACTCTTCTCACTCCCCCAGCTATCTCTCTGGAGCCCTCTCTACTGGCCAGAATGGGCATTTTCCTGGTTTTCAATGGGAGAGCGCCCTCTGGCGGCCTCCTCATGTAAGGGCAGACACTGTGGTTATCACAATATATAGAATCGGGCCCTTAGCAGCTAGCTGCTAACCTTACTGGTTAAATGCAAATATTCAGTGCTAACCAGCTAAGTTTTAGCAGTTAAAGATAAGTTGCATAAATAGCAGGCCTTTCTTTAACTGCTAAGGAGGAGATTCTATATATGGCACCTAAAAAATTGGCGTTGAAATCAGTGCCGACTAAGCGTATTCTATCATCAGCACCTAAATTTAGGAACTGATTATAGAATATGCTTAGTTGATATTTCAGCGCCGATATCTGCACGCATCCATTTATGCCAATGAAAACCTGGTGTAAATCTCAGCATGTAGATTTAGGTGCACTGGGCCATATTCAATAGATGCCTAAATTTTGGAATGCCCATGAAATGTCCATTTCTCTGCCCATAACCATGCCCCTTTTTGCCTCCGCACATTAGAAATTTGTTGCACATCATTACACAATACGCTTAGAGAGATGTGTGCCTAAATTCTAATCAGTGCCAATTAGTGCTCATTATTGCTTGTTAAGCACTGTTAGCGCTCATTAGCTTGTTAAGCCAATTAAGTCACATGTGGTGTTACAGAATCCGCGCTGATTTTAGCACCTAAATCTAAGCGCACTATGTAGAATCTGGAGGTAAACACTGGACTGTCTATGGGGGGAGGGGGGAGAGATGCTGTACTATGCAGAGGTGGGGGAGGGAAAGAGAGATGTCAGACTGCGCAGAGATGCCCATTGCTACAGCCACCAACAAACTTTGTACTGGCAAAGAGAATAGAGAGAATTTTTTTCAAGTGTTTAAAATTTTACAACCAAGAAAATAACTTGTACAGAAAAGCCTCCAGATACAGAAGAAAGGAAGAAAAAAAAAAAGGAAAATAATCAAAATCCAATATTGCTATAGTCTATAATGAGGATCCATAAGGAATATTAGGAGACAAAGAGGGGCATAATCGAACGGGGCGCCCAAGTTTTCATGAGGGCGTCCTCATAGGATGGCCCCGTGAAGGGATGGGGAAACAAAAGATGGATGCCCATCTTGTTTCGATAATATGGTCGGGGACGCCCAAATCTCAACATTTAGGTCGACCTTAGAGATGGTCGACCTAAATGTTGAGATGGTCAACCTTAGAGATGGTCATCCCCGGTTTTCAGCCATAATGGAAACCGAGGACGCCCATCTCAAAAATGACCAAATCCAAGCCCTTTGGTCATGGGAGGAGCCAGAATTCGTAGTGCACTGGTCCTCCTGACATGCCAGGACACCAACCGGACACCCTAGGGGGCACTGCAGTGGACACAAATTGCTCCCAGGTGCACCTTGGGTGTGCTGAGCCCCCCAAAACCCACTCCCCACAACTACACACCACTACCATAGCCCTAAGGAGTGAAGGGGGGCACCTACATGTGGGTACAGTGGGTTTCAGGTGGGTTTTGAAGGGCTCATATTTACCACCACAAGTGTAACAGGTAGGGGGGTGGGCCTGGGTCCGCCTGCCTGATGTGCACTGCACCCACTAAAACTGCTCCAGGAACCTACATACTGCTGTTATGGAGCTGGGTATGACATTTTAGGCTGGCATAGAGGCTGGCAAAAAATTTTTTTTAAGTTTTCTTTTAGGGTGGGAGGGGGTTGGTGACCACTGGTGAAGTAAGGTGAGGTCATCCCTGATTCTCTCTGGTGGTCATTTGGTCAGTTCGGGCACCTTTTCATGGCTTGGCCGCAAGAAAAAAATGGACTAAGTAAAGTCAGCCAAATGCGCATCAGGGACGCCCTTCTTTTTTCCATTATCAGCCAAGGATGCCCATCTCTTAATCATGCCCCAGTCCCATCTTCGCTACGGTGCCGACACCCCCCCCCCCCCCTCGTGAACTTTGGTCGTCCTCGCGACAGAAAGCAGTTGAAGACGCCCAAAATCGGCTTTCAATTATGCCGATTTGGGCGACCCTGAGAGAAGGACGCCCATCTCCCGATTTTTGTCGGCAGATGAGTGCTCTTCTCTTTCAAAAATAAGCCTGAAAGGAATAATTGTAATCAAGTAAAAGCAAAAACACTTACTGAGCACTGAACAATACTTATCTTATGAACATTAATTTTCATACAAGACAGTCTTGATCATCAGGCAAGGCAGGAGGTATTTCTATTCTCTTTTTTGCTAAAAAGACAACCAGAAGAGCAGGTTCAAAGAAAACATAATTTGCAAACTGATAATGAATGATATATTTACAGGAAAAGTTTAAGGAAAATACAGCTCTGAACCCCAAAACATCTTGGTGAAACAAAAGAAACTGCTTCAGCCTCTTCTGAGCTTCTCACACCACATTAGGAAACATTAAAACTTTTTGATTTAGAAATAACTTCTGACGATTTTTGAAAAACAATCTACAAAGTCGTTCTCTATCAGGAAAAAAAGCGAATGTCGCTGCTAGAGTTGATGGTGAAGCTTCTAGCAAACTTGTAAGATCCAATCTGTCAATTTCCACACTATGACTCCCTTCTTCTTGTATTAGTTGCCCCTGTTATTTTATTAGGTAAATAGTATACTCTCACCAAGGATTGATATCTGGTTTTAGGTACACTAAGAACCTCAGTCAGATATCTTAACAGTATATCTTTAGTCAATATCTTAGGAAGTGTTGGGAAATTGACAGGCGCAAGTTACAATTTTTAGCTGAATTTTCCAGGCTATCCAGTTTAAATTTCATTGCTGAAATATCTTTAACAATAGTGTGTTAAGAAACAGACTGCGCCACCTGCTCCAGATTTTCAAAATATAGCTGTGAAAGGGAAAGTGCTACTAATGGGTGATATTAATATGCCAGATGTTGATTAGGATATATAGAGGGGCATAATCGAACGTGAACGCCTATCTCCATGGGAGTCTGGCTCCGAGAACGGGTACGTGAAAGGGCAGGACAAACCGTATTTTTGAAAAAAATGGGTGTCCATCTTTTTTCCGATAATACGGTTTGTGCCAGCCAAATGCATCGGATTTGAGCGGATTTGAGCTGGGCGGTATCGTTTTTCAGCGATAATGGAAAATGAAGGCGTCCAGCTCAAAAACTAACAAATCCAAGGCATTTGGTCATGGGAGGGGCCAGGATTTGTAGTACACTGGTCCCCCCTCACATGCCAGGATGCCAACCGGGCACCCTAGGGGCACTTGTAACAATTAAAAGAAAAAGGTTAACTACCTTTGAAGTCCATAGCTCCCTTCCCTTGGGTGATGAGCCCCCCAAATCACCCCCAAAACCCATTGCCCACAACTCTACACCATTACCATAACAGTTATGGCTGAAGGGGGGCACCTAGATGTGGGTACAGTGGGTTTTGGGGGCGGTTTGGAGCGCTCCCATTTACCACCACAAGTGTGACAGGTAGGGGGGGATGGGCCTGGGCCCACCTGGTTGAAGTCCACTGCACCCACTAACAACTGCTCCAGGGACCTGCATACTGCTGTGATGGAGCTGGGTATGACATTTGAGGCTGGCATACAGGCTGGAAAAAAAAAGTTTTTAAAGTTTTTTTTTTGGGGTGGGAGGGGGTTAGTGACCACTGGGGGAGTCACGGGTGGTCATCCCCGATTCCCTCCGGTGGTCATCTGGTCATTTAGGGCACTTTTTTGGGACTTGTTCGTGAAAAAAAAAGGGGCCAAAAAAAGTGACCCAAATTCGTGCTAAAAACGCCTTTTTTTGATTATCGGCCGAGGACGCCTATCTCTCCTCGGCTGATAAACACGCCCAGTCCCGCCTTCACCACGCCTTTGACACGCCCCCGTCAACTTTGGCCGTTTCCGCAACAGATTGCAGTTGAAGACACCCAAAATCGGCTTTCGATTATACCGATTTGAGCGCCCACGGGAGAAAGACGCCCAGCTCCCGATTTGGGTCGAAATATGGACGTCTTTCTCTTTTTAAAATAAGCTGGATAGTGGGATCTTCTAGAAATAGGGAGATTCTGGATTTTTCACAGGGAGAACTATTCCAGCAGTTGGTAATGGAACCCATGTGGGATGGGGCCATACTAGATTTAGTGCTTAAAAATGGAGTGTTTCTGATGTTAAAGTGGGTGACTATCTGATATCTAGTGATCACCGGATGGTGTGGTTTAATATTAAGACTGCTGTGGAGAGAATTCATTCAAATGTGAAGGTTTTAGACTTCAAAAATCTAACTTGGATTTTAGAGAATTGTGTTTTGAATATCTGTGCTAGTGATTTCATCTTTTTATGCTGGAATAGTTTAAAGGTGTTTTCATAAGTACATAAGTATTGCCATACTGGGAAACACCAAAGGTCCATCAAGCCCAGCATCCTGTTTCCAACAGTGGCCAATCCAGGTCACAAATACCTGGCAAGATCCCAAAAAAGTACAAAACATTTTATACTGCTTATCCCAGAAATAGTGGATTTTCCCCAAGTCCATTTAATAATGGTCTATGGACTTTTCCTTTAAAAAGCCGTCCAAATCTTTTTAAAACTCCGCTAAGCTAACCACCTTTACCACATTCTCTGGCAACAAATTCCAGAGTTTAATTACACGTTGCGTGATAAAAAAGTTTCTCCGATTCATTTTAAATTTACTACATTGTAGCTTCATCGTATGCCCCCTAGTCCTAGTATTTTTGGAAAGTGTTAACAGACGCTTCACATCTACCCATTCAACTCCACTCATTATTTTATAGACCTCTATCATATCTCCCCTCAGCCACCTTTTCTCCAAGCTGAAGAGCCCTAGCCGCTTTAGCCGTTCCTCATAGGGAAGACGCCCCATCCCCTTTATCATTTTCGTCGCCTTTCTCTGCACCTTTTCTAATTCCGCTATATTTTTTTTGAGATGCGGCGACCAGAACTAAACACAATACTCGAGGTGCAGTTGCACCATGGAGCAATACAAAGGCATTATAACATCCTCATTTTTGTCAATTGGAACTGTGTTTTAACCTGTGCCAAGTGTTTTAAACCTGTGATTTAATCTGGTGACATTGAATCTGGTGTCTGTTTTCATTAGAATTGTGTGTTGAATCTACACTGCCAGAGACTTAATTCAATCAATTTTGGTTACATAGCATCTGGTGACTCATAGCTCTGGAGGAGGGGCAATTTTGTTTTGAGCTGGGTAGTAGAAGTTTACCTTGTGAGCTGGCAGCTGTGCTGGGCATTTTCAGACTTGGTTTGATTGGTAACTGAGGTTACCTGTGTTCTAGAAACAGAGGCAATGAAAATAGCACAACCCTAGAAACATCCCCCGGCCCCAACTAATGACAGAATTGTGAAAAGCAGAAAATAATTACTGCTCAGAGACTCCATTATCAGAGGCATTAACGTAGGAGCACATTTCAGGGGTTCCAAGGTAGTGAAATGTCTTCCAGGATCTTCAGCTACAAGATGTACAGACCAAATACTGAAAGTGATCTGAAAAGAGAGCGAGGCTTCTAATGCTGATGTTGTAATTCACCTGGCCAACAATAGCAAGTTTACAGCACAGAGAGCGTTCCAGAAGTTTGGGGAGGGACTGAAATTTTTGGTTTGGACTGTGGCTTTTTCTGAAGTAATTCCTATGTTAGGGAAGGGAGAGGAAAGACTACACAAAACAGAGGAATTCAATAAGTGGCTTGAGTCTTGGTGTAAAGAAGAAGGTTTTAGATACATAGGAGAATGGGGTAATACGTGGAAAAATAACAGGCTATACTGTAATGATGGGCTACATCTTTCTGTGATGGGAAAAAGGATCCTTGGGGAGAAATTCAGACAGTATGTTTCTAGACATTTAAACTAGAGGGTGGGGGTGACAAAAGGAAACAGGGGGTTTTGGAAAATCACCCCCAGAATAAACATGATGGCAGAGGGGGTCATGTAAATATAAAAAAATACCCAAACTCATTAAGCACATGGAAAGCTATGTGCACAAATGCTCGTAGTCTAAGTGCGACCGGCGAGGGAGGGTTCTGCTTGCGGGGAGGGGCCGGTGCGGCCGAGCTTCGGGGGGGGACGGGGCGGGGGGGGGGGGCGCTGCCTCCGTGGGACAAAGGGGAGACAGCAATGCGGATGGGCGGGCCTGGAGGGGAAATGGGTGGGCCTGGGCCCACCCAGGCCCACCCGTGGCTACGCCCCTGAAGCACACATTGGCACCTGTTTTCTGCACTTAAATATAGGCCTTCCAAGTAAAAATAAAATTGAGAAGCTTGCATTTAAAGGAGCAGAAGAGTGGTGCAGATCTGTGCTTCACTTTTGGGTTTGTCTGGCACATGCACATAAAATCTGTGGTCACTATGAAACTCTTCTGTGTATGCAACAAGCATAATCCCCCCCCCCCCCCCTTTGCTTTTGATTTTGCTGCATGCATATAATTTGGATACATTTCCTTTGAGCATTAGTGATCTAGTTTTGTGTGCTGTTCCAGCGGTATAGATTCTGCGCTGTTGGCTTTAGCGCAGGAGTTCTGAGCATCCGCTCCTGAGACAGAAACCCTCTTAATAGGCTCAACTTTATAGAAACAGTCTTGAGCCTTCTATAACCACTGTCCCCTTTTTTTTCTAGCTGCACAGCTCTCTTAACAGGGTCTCTCTCTCCTTCTCTGCTCATATCCAGCAGATTGCCAAGACCTGTCGTTTCTTTCCCATACCCTTGTCACTTCTTGTTTAGACTACTGCAATCTGCTTCTTGCTGGCCTCCCACTTAGTCACCTCTCCCCTCTCCAGTAGGTTCAAAACTCTGCTGCCCATCTCGTCTTCCGCCAGTGTCGCTTTACTCATACTACCCCTCTCCTCAAACCCTTCACTGGCTCCCTATCCGTTTTCGCATCCTGTTCAAACTTCTTCTACTAACCTATAAATGTACTCACTCTGCTGCTCCCCAGTATCTCTCCACACTCGTCCTTCCCTACACCCCTTCCCGTGCACTCCGCTCCATGGATAAATCCTTCTTATCTGTTCCCTTCTCCACTACTGCCAACCCCAGACTTTGCGCCTTCTGTCTCGCTGCACCCTATGCCTGGAATAAACTTCCTGAGCCCCTACGTCTTTCCCCATCCTTGGCCACCTTTAAATCTAGACTGAAAGCCCACCTGTTTAACATTGCTTTTGATTCGTAACCACTCGTCTCCACCTACCCTCCTCTCCTCCTTCCTGTACACATTAATTGATTTGATTACTTTATTTTTTGTCTATTAGATTGTAAGCTCTTTGAGCAGGGACTGTCTTTCTTCTATGTTTGTGCAGCGCTGCGTACGCCTTGTAGCGCTATAGAAATGCTAAATAGTAGTAGTAGTAAAAAGGTTCAAGGCTTGCAAGCCCTGATGTGTGAAGAAAACTTGGATATTGTTGCTATTACGGAGACTTGGTTCAACGATTCTCATGAATGGGATGTGACCGTACTGGGCTATAATCGTTTTAGGAAGGATAGAGAGGGCCGCAGTGGTGGAGGAGTGGCTCTGTATGTGAGAGAGAATATCAGAGCGGCTGAAATGCGGGGAACCTGGGGAAAAGAAGAAGCTTTATGGATCATCCTAGAAAGAGAAGACGGAACCTGTATCTACACTGGAGTTATCTACAGACCTCCTGCGCAAACGGAGAAGTTAGACAAGGATCTGATAGGAGATATTCAAAAGATTGGTATGAAGGGGAGGTGCTATTGTTGGGAGATTTCAGTTTGTCTGACATGGATTGGAACGTCCCATCTGCGGAATCGGAAAGAAGTAGGGAGATTGTGGATGCTTGTCAAAGTGCCTTGCTCAGACAAGTAGTGATGGAAGCTACGAGGGAAGGGTCGATGCTGGATCTAGTGCTCACTAATGGAGGTAGTGTTTCCAATATCCGGGTGGGTGCCCACCTATGTAATAATGATCATCACACCGTATGGTTTGATATAAGGTGAAGGCGGAGTGCGGACTCACAAAATTCAAAGTACTGGATTTCAGACATACTGATTTTGATAAAATGGGGGAATACCTGAAGAAGGAGCTGTTGGCATAGGAGAAGTGGAAAAACAGTGGTCCAAGCTAAAGGCTGCTATAAATATGGTGACTGATCTTTTTGTGAGGAAGGTAAACAAAAACAGGAGAAGCAGGAAGCCTATATGGTTCTCCAAACAAATAGCTGAAAAAATAAGAGCAAAATAGGCTTTGTTCAAGAAATACAAAAGAACGCAATGAGAAGATCACGGAAAAGATTATCGGATTAAACTGAAAGAAGCGAAGAGGGAAATACGGCTAGCGAAAGCACAAGCGGAAGAAAAAATGGCTAAAGATGTAAAGAGAGGTGACAAGACTTTTTTCAGATATATTGGAGAAAGGAGAAGAGATAGGAATGGAATTGCGAGACTGAAAGATATTGAGAATGGCTATGTGGAGAGTGATGAAGATAAAGCGAACATGCTAAACAATTATTTCTCTTCGGTGTTCACAGAGGAACATCCTGGAGAAGGACCGCGGTTGGCTGCCAAGGGAACATCTGGGAATGGAGTTGATACTGCGCCGTTTACGGAAGAAAGAGTTTATAAACTGTTGGAGAATCTGAAGGTGAACAAAGCTATGGGGCTGGATGGGATACATCCTAGGATACTGAAGGAGCTCAGAGAGGTCCTGGCAGGACTTCTTAAAGATTTATTTAATAGATTTTTAGAGACGGAAGAGGTTCCGCGAGATTGGAGATGAGCGGATGTGGTCCCTCTTCACAAAAGTGGAGACGGGGAAGAAGTGGGAAACTACAGACTGGTAAGTCTCACGTTGGTGGTAGGAAAAATAATGGGTGTCGCTGCTGAAAGAAAGGATAGTTAGCTTTCTAGAAACTGACAGGTTACAGGACCCGAGGCAACATGGCTTTACCAAAGGAAAATCCTGCCAAACGAATCTTATTGACATTTTTGACTGGGTGACCAAAGAACTGGATGAGGGACGTGCGCATGATGTAATCTACTTGAACTTCAGCAAAGCCTTTGATACGGTCCCCCACAGAAGACTCATGAATAAGCTGAAAGGGTTGAACTTAGGACCGAAAGTGGTGAACTGGATAAGAAACTGGTTGACCGACAGGGTGGTGGTAAATGGAATCCGCTCAGAGGAAAGGAAGGTGAGCAGTGGAGTTCCTCAGGGGTCGGTGCAGGGGTCTATTCTGTTTAATAAATATGTGGAATATATTGCTGAAGGGTTGGAAGGAAAGGTTTGCCTTTTTGCGGATGACACGGAAATAGCCAATAGAGTGGATACCCTGGAGGGAGTAGAAATAATGAGAAGGCATCTCTGAACATTAGAAGAATGGTCGAGGGTCTGGCAGTTAAAAATTAATAGAATAACAATCTAGGGTCCAAAACTTGTTACCAGAGTACAAACTCAGTGCATATATTCATTCATAAAATACTCCTTACAACATTAATTTCTTTAACTTATTTATTAAATAAATCCCATCTACCTACATGTTACCTCCATCCTCGGAACCCACAGTCATTCACTGCATTCACTCATAACACTCTGTTCTCTTCACTACATGATCACATTATCACTTTAGTCAATTAATACAAAGACTTTCATTTGTTTATACAAAGCAGCATAAGATCAAAAACACATGCTTCAATCATTTGCTATACCCGAATCTCCGTAATCATATTGCTGCTCTTCAATACGCTACTCAGCGCAGGCAAAGTCTTTGAATACAAGTTCATAATTTATGGAAACATTATTCCCTTCTCTTGAGAACCCTGTTCATGAGGGTCACCACAACCAGGGAAAGGCTACCAAGGCGCCTTGTATATAAACATTCACTTGAACAAAAAGTTCTTCAAAATCTTCTGGATTCTTTATGACTCATCCTGGTCCTCTATGCGAGACCGCATTTCGGAAGTTTCCTTCATCAGGAGGAACCAATACCCAAAATCTGCAATATGTATACATACAAAGGTAGGTAATGGCATATCTATGCTGATCATTCTAACACTTTTAAATCATAACATATCATTTAGAAATTGGCTGCTTACCATCAGGACTTCATTCCAAGTCAGGAGTTTATACTCTCCCCTTGCTATACCATAAGGGCCACACGTAGGAGTTTAAATACATCATAACTCCTCCCCCTTACATGATGTGGCTACCCTATAGCCACTCTACCTCAAGATTAAGGCCATTTGGGGCCACCGTAGCCCATTCAAAAATATAATGTTGCTCTATATTATGCAGCTGAGCACTCATATCTCCACCTCGCCCTAATGGCACTACTTGTACTAACACCACACATTTCAACTCATCAATACTATGCTTTTTGTCTAACTAATGGTTAACTAGTGGTGCATCCTAGTTACAAATTAATGCCAAAAAGTGTAGAGTGATGCACTTGGAGTGCAGAAACCCAAAAGAGAGATACCAGATAGGAGGGGAGAGATTAGTAAGCTCGACTCAGGAGAGAGACCTTGGGGTGTTGGTGTCGGAGGATCTGAAGGTGAAGAATCAATGCGACAAGGCGATGGCCGTGGCCAGAAGGATGCTAGGCTGCGTAGAGAGGGGCATAACCAGCAGAAGAAAGGAGGTGTTGATGTCCCTCTACAAGTCATTGGTAAGGCCCCACTTGGAGTATTGTGTTCAGTTTTGGAGGCTGTATCTTGCTTAAGATGTAAAAAGACTGGAAGCGGTGAAAAGAAAAGCTACAAAAATGTTATGGGATTTGTGTTGCAAACTGTATGAGGAGAGACTTTCTGACCTGAATATATATACTGTAAGGTCTCCACCACCGGGAGACTCTTGGAAAAGTCTCCTGCACCGGGAGACTCTTGAGTCCCTCGGTCCTTTAGCTGAGCTGTGTACTGTAATCCACTGCTAAAGAGCACACGGCAATCCACAAGGTCAGATCATTATACTTCATTGTAATCCCTTTGTGTCAACTGCTCCTCCAAAGGTAGTTCCCACCACAGCATTTCTCAAGAAGCATAGCAGTTCAACAGCATAGTATTCAAAACACAACAAAAAAAACCCAGAAGGTTCCAAAATATCAGCAGTTCATATAAAGCAGTTATGCAAAGCAATTCTTCAAACAAAGTAGCTCAAAAGGGCTCAAACTCCCAGCAGTTCATGTATAGCAGTTATGCAAAGTAATTATCCAAACACGGTAGATCAAAAAGGGTTCAAACTCCCCAGCAGTTCATGTAAGCAGTTATGCAAAACAATTCCCCAAACACAGCAGTTCAGAAAGGGTTCAAACTCCCAGCAGTTCATGTATAGCAGTTATGCAAAGTAATTATCCAAACACAGTAGCTCAAAAAGGGTTCAAACTCCCCAGCAGTTCATGTAAGCAGTTATGCAAAACAATTCCCCAAACACAGCAGTTCAGAAAGGGTTCAAACTCCCAGCAGTTCATGTATAGCAGTTATGTAAAGTAATTATCCAAACACGGTAGATCAAAAAGGGTTCAAACTCCCCAGCAGTTCATGTATAGCAGTTATGCCCCAAACCACCACTCATCCTCTCTCCCTTTCAAAAGAAATCAACCTAGGGAGAGTGGCAAGGGTCCCCCTCAACCAGGCCAGCATTATACCCTGACCACCACCCGCATGACCCTTCCGTGGTAAACCTGTTCTCTCAGCTCCCCTCGTAGGATAGCCACCTTTTCCCTTCTTCTACCAGGCTCTCCTCCCAAGCAGCCCTCTCCTGTTTCACCTCCTTTCCTTACTACTACTACTACTTGACATTTATAGAGCGCTACTAGTGTTACGTAGCGCTGTACATAATAACAAAGAAGGACGGTCCCTGCTCAAAGGAGCTTACAATCTAAAGAACGAAATGTCAAGCTGGGGCAGTCTAGATTTCCTGGGTAGAGGTGTAGAGGTTAGGTGCCGAAGGCGACATTGAAGAGGTGGGCTTTAAGCAGAGATTTGAAGATGGGCAGGGAGGGGGCTTGGCGTATGTCTATCGGCCCCTCTTGCTCTAGTTCCTCCCCCTTTTCTTCCCCTTGCCAGTCCATAGGTTCCTCCCCACACCCATTGCTCAGCTGCTCTCCATTTGCTTGATTGGGCAGGTTCAGAACTCCTTTCCTCATTCTGGCTCTCTGGGACAGGTTTTTACAACTCCCTTCTCTTGCCCTTATCCTGACCTCCTCTGGGGGATTGAAGTCCCTGTTTCTACCATGGGACCTACTCAGGGGCTGCTGGGAATTGTAGTCTTTTCCTTTTCTCTAATCCCCCAGGGGACTCCTTCCTTTCTCTACCCAGTCTTCCTCCCTCTCGAGCCTCATCGTTCCTCCATGTGCCTTCATTCTCCCTCTCACCTTCATATTCCTCACAATACCTTGGAGGAAAGGAGAAACAGGGGTGATATGATACAGACGTTCAAATGTTTGAAAGGTATTAATCCGCAAAAGAACCTTTTCCAGAGACGGGAAGGCAGTAGAACTAGAGGACATGAATTGAGGTTGAAGGGGGGCAGACTCAGGACTAATGTCAGGAAGTATTTTTTCATGGAGAGGGTGGTGGATATGTGGAATGCCCTCCCACGGGAGGTGGTGGAGAGGAAAACAGTAATGGAATTCAAACATGCATGGGATAAACACAAAGGAATCCTGTTTAGAAGGAATGGTTCCGTGGAATCTTAGCGGAGATTGGGTGGTGACGCCGGTAATTGGAAACAAAACGGGAGCTGGGCAGACTTCTACGGTCTACGCCCTGATCGTGACTGAATAGATAGGGATGGGCTGGAGTGTAAATTTTAAGGGGCTTCGATGTTAGCTTCAGAACTTTGGGCAGACTTCTACGGTCTGTGCCCTGAGAAACGCAAGGACAAATCAAACTCAGGTATAAATATAAAATATCACATACCATGTAAAATGAGTTTATCTTTTTGGGCAGACTGGATGGACCGTACAGGTCTTTATCTGCCGTCATTTACTATGTATGTTACCTCATGGAGTTGTCTGGATGGGAACATCTGGAAGAAGTAGGAAAGTAGTGGCCAAAACTGAAAGGTGCAACAAACCTTTTTGTAAGGAAAATAAATAAATGCTAGAGGAAAAGAAGGCTGCTTTGTTTCTCAACAGTAGTATCTAAAAAGGTAAGGAAAAATAAGTTAGCCTTTATAAACTACAAGAGATTGCAAAAAGAGGCAACAAAACCTGGAAAAACTAAGAGAAACTGATAGGAAATCAAAGATTCAAATGGATGAAAAAATAGCCAATTCAGTAAAATGGGGGGGGGGGGGGCAAGACATTTTTTTTTTTACATATGTTAGTGGCATTGCAAGTGGAGGAGCAGCATAATGGTTAGTGCAGTGTTCTAAGAACAAGAAAACTTGGTTCAATTTCCACTGCAGCTCCTTGTGAATCTGGGCAAGTCATGTAACCTTCCATTGCCCCAGGAACAAATAAGTACCTGTATATAATATGTAAACTGCTTTGATTATAACCACGAAAGGTGGTATATCAAATTCCATCCCCCTTCAAAGGGGAGGAATATGTAGAAGCTGATAAAGATAAGGTAGAACTGCTTAACAAATATTTCTGTTCTTTGCTTACAGCTGAAGGGTCAGGAGTAAGACTGCTGCAGACAAACACAAATAGGATGGAGGGGTGGTAGATTCTGAACCATAGGCGCCAACTTCATGGGTACTGTGGGTGCTCGAGCACCCACAATATTTTCCCGGCCATCAGTCATCCAAAGTTCCGGTTCCAACGTCCCCACCCCGACTTACCCGCCCTCTTCTCCCTCAACAGCCCTCCTTGCCTTCCTGCCGCCCAGCCAGCGCTTAAAACTCATTTTACCTGACTGAAGTCGTGACTGCAAAAGAAGCAGAATAGAGCAGGCTAGCCTTCAGCCTTCCCCTTCTCTCTCAGTGTCCCGCCCTTGCGGAAACAGGAAATGAGGGCGGGACGCTGAGAGAGAAGGGGAAGGCTGAAGGCAAGCCTGCTCTATTCTGCTTCTTTTGCAGTCACGACTTCAGTCAGGTAAAATGAGTTTTAAGTGCTGGCTGGGCAGCAGGAAGGCAAGGAGGGCTGTTGAGGGAGAAGAGGACGTGCAGGTCGGGCAGGGGGGGGTTGTATCTGGAACTTGGGGGGCAGGTGGGGTTTGGGGCATCACTAGACATGGATGGGAGGGAGGGGAGAAAGGATAAATCGCTAGACATGGAGGGGAGGGCAGGGGAGAGAGGAGAATTGCTGGCTATGGATGAGGGAAAGGGCAGGGGAGAGAGGAGAGTTGCTGGACATGAATGGATGGAGGGGAGGGCGGGGGAGAGAGGAGAGTTGCTGCACATGGATGGAGGGGAGGGCAGGGGAGAGAGGAGAGTTGGTTGACATGGATGGAGGGGAGGGCAGGGAAGAGAGGACAGTTGCTGGACATGGATGCAGGGGAGAGAGGAGAGTTGCTGGACATGGATGGAGGGGAGGGCAAGGGAGAGAGAAGAGTTGCTGGACGGATAGAGGGGAGGGCAGGGGGGAGAGAGGAGAGTTGCTGGACATGGATGCAAGGGAGGGGAAACAGGAGAGTTGCTGGACATGGATGGGGGGAGGGCAGGGGAGAGAGTTGCTGGATATGGATGAGGAGAGCAAGGGAGAGAGGAGTTGCTGGACATGGATGCAGGAGAGAGAAAAGATGTCACATTCCTCACTTTAGTGGTGCCGTTCCCACAGCCACTCGCCGGAATGACGCTCTGGGGTGTGAGTGCCGGTCCTCGGGCCGTTGGGCGGCCATTTTGACTGGGGCCGTGGGTCGCCGGCCATTCCAGTACGCGGCCTTTCCGGTACCGCTGCTCCATCGCCAGCCTTCTGGGAAGTGCTGCTTTGATCGCCGGCCACGCTGGAAGCCTGCCCCAATGGCTGGCCATTTGGGGCAGCACCGCGGTGACAGAGAAGATGGCGCCGGCGTTCGCTAGCAGTCTTCGCTTCCAGGTACTCGGAAGGCGCGGCTTCACCGTTCTATCTCCTGAGTGGCTGGGTGCAGCCGGACTCTGTCTCCTGGCTCTGGTGAGAGGATCCCACAGCCGCCACTCCTATGACGATCCCGGTAGTCCCCGCCTGCCTCAGCTGACAATCAGATCAGATTGCAAGGGCTATTTAAGGACAGTGTTCCTCTGCCTCTTTGCTTCGGCTTCTCATCACAGAGGACTTAAGCTTCCGTGCGTTGTCTCCAGACATCTCTTCTGAGTGACCTGACTTGTTTGACCTCTGCTTGTTCCTGACACTCCTCGCTTGCTGCCAGCCCTGACCTCTGCTTGTTCCTGACACTCCTCGCTTGCTGCCAGCCCTGACCTCTGCTAGTTCCTGACACACCTTGCTTGCTGCCACCTGTCTGCTGCTCGGTCCCAGTCCTCCCTCCACTTGGCCAGTCGGCCAACCCCTGCGGTTCCAGAAGTCCCGTTGGCCACCTGCAGCTGGGAACTCAACTCCTGGTAAACGGCGGTCTCCGCGGGTGAAGTCTAGGGGTTGTTCGGCTGTACTTTGTAGGGCTGCGGTTACCTTCACCTCTGCCCTCCAGTAGGACCCAAGGGCTCACGGGATTCCAATCAGGACAGTAAGCTGAAGCCATGAGCTCGCCGACGCAACCCGACTTGAGGGATTTGGCGAAGATTCTGCAACAGCAGCAGGAACAGCTGAATGCCCTGTCAGGGGCCCTTCAGAACGTCTGTTCCCAGTTGAATACCGTCCAGACCCAGGCCCAGGCTCAGGCCATGGTGGCAGCCCCCTGGCCGGGGGGGGGGCCTTCGCAGGGGTTTTTTGCATCAATGCAACCTGTATTTTGACATGCAGCCGGGGGCGTTCCCCTTGGACCGGATGAAGGTGTCCTACATTATTTCTCTTCTCTCCGGTCCGGCTCTGGCCTGGGCGTCCCCGCTCTGCGAACAACAGGACCCTCTCCTGTCCAACTTTGAGGAATTTCAGCACCGATTTCGACTGGTATTTGATATTCCAGGAAGACCCTCCTCGTCCGCAGTGCAGTTGCTGCGAATTCAACAGGGAGACGGGTCGGTGGGAGAGTACGCAGTCTGGTTTTGAACCCAGGCCACCGAGCTTCGCTGGAATCAGGAGGCTTGAGACCGATACCCCTGTCAGTATGATCCAACTGAGTGGTTCCTGATGAAGCCCTGCTATGGGTGAAATGAATCGGGTCCCGTTGAAAATCAACAGTTGAACTGTGGGGTTGTCAAGCCAGCATTTATTGAGCTAAGTTGATGCATGCCATGCTGTAGCTTGAATTGTTTTTGTAACGGTTATCTTTAACATTTGTGCTCTAAAATGGGTTTTTTTGCATACAAAATTTTGTGCTCTATTATGGGCAACTTTGCATGATGCTCCTATATGGGCATTTTTGAATGAGTGGAGTAGGGAATATTTACCCCATGAAAAAAACTTGATCACGGGCACAAAGTCTTTTATAGACAATAGTGTCTTGTTGATTAGGCCTTGGCAGAAGCCTTGGTTTCTGAGGGTATTTCCCACTTTCCTCATTTCTTTACATTCATTCCACATAACCCTTTGGATTGTGTTTGGCTGTTTTTCAGTTATCTGGAGAATTAGGAGGCTCTCTCTGCTATCTTCTGGCAGGGACTTCAGGGCCGGATCAAGGATGAGTTGACAGGACGTGATGTCCCGGGATCGCTGGACGCCTTGATAGTCCTCTGCATTCGGGTGGACACTTGTTTTCAGGAGAGAGCCCGGGAGCAGGCGTCCCAGTGCCGGGCATCGGGATCCGGTGGCCGGGCTAGGCGGGTGCCGTCGCCTAAGGGCCCGACCAGTGTTTGGGGAGGTCCTCCAGAAGAACCCATGGTCGTGGGGCGCCAGCGCTTGACTGCCACTGAAAGGGCTCACCGACATCGCAACAAATTGTGTCTTTACTGCGGGGAGGCCGGTCACTTTATTCAACCCTGCCCTACTCAGCTGGTGGGAAACGCCAGTGCCAAGGCCCTGTGAGGGGAATGGTCTTGGGTCGCTCAGCTTCCCCTCCCAACAACTTGATTACCATCCCAGTGACCTTGCGGTGGCAGGAGATCAAGATCCACACCCGAGCCCTGCTAGATTCGGGGGCAGGGGGGAATTTTATTAGTGCTGAGCTTTTTGGTCGGTGGCGACAGCCAGCGGAATTATTCAGTCCGGTGCTGCAGGTCACATCCATCCAGGGCACGGTGCTACCTCACCCTATCACCCAGATTACACCGCCTTTGGACATGGAAGTGGGTAAGCGACACCAGCAGAAGATTCAGTTTTTTATTTTGCCCAGCTCCATCCATCCCCTGGTCTTGGGAATGCCGTGGTTACGTCGACACACACCCCTTATCGATTGGGCCTGCAGGGAGATCTGTAGCTGGGGTAGTCACTGCACCGAGGATTGCCTAGGAGGGCTGGAACCTGGTTGTCCGGCCCTTATGGCAGTTCCCGGGATGCTGCTCTGTAAGGCTGTCTTGACCAAGGAATATCAGGCGTACGCCAATGTTTTCAACCCGGTGGAGGCAGACATCTTACCGCCACATCGGCCATTTGACTGTGCCATCAATCTGCTGCCGGACCGAATGCCTCCCCGGGGCAGGTTATACACTCTCTCTCGGGCAGAGTCAAAGGCCATGCAGGAAAACCTGCAAAAGGGGTTCATCCGACCATCCTCATCTCCTGCTGGAGCAGGGTTCTTCTTTGTTAGCAAGAAAGATGGCTCACTCAGACCCTGCATTGACTATCGGGGCCTCAATGCTATTACCGTCAAGAATCGTTACCCTCTGCCACTGATCCCGGAACTCTTCAACAGGCTCCAGGGAACCCGAATCTTCACCAAGCTGGACTTGCGGGGGGCCTATAATCTGATCCGTATCCGACAGGGGGATGAGTGGAAGACCGCCTTCAACACTCACGAGGGGCATTTCGAGTACTAGGTTATGCCTTTTGGTCTGTGCAATGCCCGGTGGTCTTCCAGAACTTCATCAACTTTGTGTTCCAAGATCTCCTCTATTCCTCCGTGATCGTTTATTTAGACGATATCTTGATTTTCTCCAAGTCACCTTAGGAACACGTCAGCCATGTGTGCATGGTGCTCCAGCACTTGAGGCAACACCGGCTGTTTGCTAAGTTGAGCAAGTGTGCTTTCCACCAGCCGGTGGTCCCGTTTCTTGGATACATCATCTCCGCCCAGGGTCTCCAAATGGATCCCAACAAGTTGTGGGCCATTCGGGACTGGCCTAAACACCAGGGCCTCAAGGCCTTGCAACGGTTTCTGGGGTTCGCAAACTATTATCGCCAGTTCATTTGGCACTATTCCCTGGTCACCGTGCCTTTGACTGCCCTCACCAGGAAAGTAGCGCCCCAGGCGCATGAGGCTTTCGCAGCCTTGAAGAAGGCGTTCCTCTCAGCTCCCATCCTACGGAGTCCCGATCCTAGCAAGCCATTTGTTGTGGAAGTGGATGCCTCCTCCTTGGGAGCCGGGGCCATCCTGTCCCAGGTTACCTCTTCTGGGAAGAGACTCCCGTGTTTTTTCTTTTCCCAGAAGTTCACTCCCGCAGAGCGGAATTACACTATAGGGGACCGGGAACTCCTAGCCCTAAAGCTTGCGCTCCAGGAATGGAGGTATCTACTGGGGGGCGCAGAACACATGTTTACCGTTATTACTGACCATAAAAATCTGCTATACCTACAAGAGGCTAAGAGATTGAATCCACGCCAGGCCCGCTGGTCGCTATTTTTTGCCAGATTCCAATTCCGCCTTGTGTTCCGGCCGGCCAAAAAAGAATATCCAAGCACATGTGCTCTCCAGAGCCTTTGAAGCACCGGAGGACCCCGAGGACTCTCATCCCATGTTGAATCCCGACTGTCTGTCAGCCATGCCGGCCTCCGTCGTTCCCATGAAGACCCTTGTGCCTCTCAGGGATAGAAGAAAAGTAATGCACTGGGCCCACTCTTCGGCTTTCGCTGGGTATTTTGGTTTCCACAAAACTCTGCACCTGATCTCCCGGCAGTACCAGTGCCTCGCATGGCTCAGGATGTGCTCCACTACGTTGCCTCTTGTCCCACCTGTGCCTGGACCAAACCAGTGGTAGGAAGACCATGGGGAGAACTCCAGCCTCTACCGGTCCCCAAGGGCCCCTGGGAGGAGCTCTCCATGGATTTCATCACGGACCTTCCTCGCTCCCAGGGGCATACGGTGATCCTGGTGGTGGTAGACCATCAGCAGCCACCTTGGCCACTCAGTTTATCCAGCACATCTTTCGACTCCACGGACTGCCGGTCAGAATCATTAGTGACCGAGGGTTTCAATTCACCTCTCGGTTCTGGAAAGCGTTGTGCGCTGCCTTGGGAGTCTCTACGCATTTCTCATCTGCTTACCACCCTCAAACCAATGGTATGGTGGAGAGGATAAATCAGACACTCAAGGGGTTCCTCCGAGCCTTCACTAATGACCGGCAGGACAATTGGTCACCACTCCTTCCGTGGGAGGAATTTGCTTACAACAATAGCCTGCATTTCGCCTCCCAGACGTCACCGTTCTTTTTGGTGTATGGTCAACACCCGCGACTTCCACCTCCAATTCCCACACAGCAAGCGCTTCCACAGTTACAGCAGGCTCTTTCGGATATGCGGGAGGTTTGACAAACGGTCCAGGAGCAACTTCAGCAGGTGGCCAACAAGTACAAGAGGTTTGCGGACCAGCGGCGGCGTCCCGCACCAGTTTTCCAACCCAGTCAAAGGGTCGGGTTAAACACCAATTACCTTAGACTTTGGCTGCCTTCAAGGAGGCTTGTGCCTCGGTTCATCGGGCCCTTCCCAGTCCAGTCTCATCTGGGCACGGTTACCTACCACCTACATCTGCCAAAGACCCTACGGGTACACAATGCATTCCATGTCTCCTTGTTAAAGCCGTTCCATGGATCCAAGTGGCACCCATGGGGAAAGAAGCCGGATGTTCTGGACTCAGAGCCAGACCCTGAATAAGAGGTCCAGGAGATTATCGACTCCAAGTGGCAGAGGGGAAGGCTGTTGTACCTATTGGCATGGAAACGTTTCGGGCCTGAGGACAATTCGTGGGAACCCGCGGCCAATGTTCACGCTCCAGAATTGGTGCAAGAATTTCACTCCCATTACCCACAGAAACCAGGACCGCGAAGAAGGAGGGGGGCTTCAGGGGGGATACTGTTACGTCCCTCAGCTTAGTAGCGCCGTTCCCGAGGCCACTCGCCGGAATGATGCTCCGGGGTGTGAGCGCCGGTCCTCAGGCCGTTGGGCAGCCATTTTGACTGGGGCCGCGGGTTGCCAGCCATTCTGGTACGCGGCCTTTCCGGTACCACTGCTCCATCGCCGGCCTTCCGGAAAGTGCTGCTCCAATCGCCGGCCGCGCTGGAAGCCTGCCACGATGGCCGGCCATTTGGGGCAGCGCCGCAGTGACAGAGAAGATGGTGCCAGCGTTCGCTAGCAGTCTTCGCTTCCGGATACTCGGAAGGCGCGGCTTCACCGTTCTATCTCCTGAGTGGCTGGGTGCAGCCGAACTCTGCCTCCTGGCTCCGGTCAGAGGATCCCACAGCCGCCACTCCTATGACGATCCCGGTAGTCCCCACCTGCCTCAGCTGACAGTTGAATCCCTGATTGCAAGGGCTATTTAAGGACAGTGTTCCTCTGCCTCTTTGCTTCGGCTTCTCGTCTCAGAGGACTTAAGCTTCCGTGCGTTGTCTCCAGACATCTCTTCTGATTGACCTGACTTGTTTGACCTCTGCTTGTTCCTGACACTCCTCGCTTGCTGACACCAAAGTTGGCCGTTCTGACCTATTATTCTGTAACAATGTGCACAACCTTTCGGAATGTGTTATAGAATAGTGGGCAGCCAGTTGCTTGCACAAATCCTAATTAATGTCAACTAACATCAATAAGGCACCCAAATCTGGGTGCCCTATAGTGAATCTTGGGGTAAGTGCTTAACACACTTTAGTAAAAGGGACCCTATCATGCTTAATTTCGAAAGAGAAGGACGCCCATCTTTCGACGCAAATCGGGAGATGGGAGTCCTTCTCGCAAGGCCGTCCAAATTGGCATAATCAAAAGCCGATTTTTTGACACCCTCGACTGCTTTCCATCGTGGGGATGACCAAAGTTCATGGGGGGGTGTCGGCAGGGTAGTGAAGGCAGGACTGTGGCGTAATTAGGAGATAGTTGTCCTCGGCCGGTAATAGAAAAAAGAAGGGCATCCCTGACGAGCACTTGGCCGACTTTACTTGGTCCATTTTTTTTCACAACCAAGCCTCAAGAAGGTGCCCCAACTGACCAGATGACCACCGGAGGGAATCGGGGATGACCTCCCTTTACTCCCCCAATGGTCACTAACCCCCTCCCACATAAAAAACAAGTTTAAAAATACTTTTTTTGCCAGCCTTTATGCCAGCCTCAAATGCCATACTCAGGTCCATCGCAGCAGTATACAGGTCCCTGGAGCAGTTGTAGTGGGTGCAGTGTACTTCAGGCAGGCAAACCTGAGGGGGGGGGGGGGGGGTTGTGGGGCTGAGCACCCAAGGTAAGGGAGCTATGCACCGGTTGGTGTCCTAGCATGTCAGGGGGACCAGTGCACTACAAATTCTGGCTCCTCCCACAATCAAAAGGCTTGGATTTGGACATTTTTGAGATAGACGTCTTTGGTTTCCATTATCGCCGAAAACCGAGGATGATCATCTCTAAGGTCGACCTAAATGTCATGAGTTGGGCGTCCCCGACTGTATTATCATTATTATTATTATTTGTAGCATTTGTATCCCACATTTTCCCACCAATTTGCAGGCTCAATGTGGCTTACATTTGCCGTAATGGTGGTTGCCATTTCCAGGTAACAGAATTCCAAATGGTATTGCGTTAAGGTGCATACATACATGGTAACATACATGGAACATAATATATATGGAGAACCTGAGGGGGGAGGGTTTGTGGGGCTCAAAACGAAAGATGGACGTCCATCTTATTTCAATAATATGCGTTGCCCCGCCCCTTCGCAGCACCGTCCTTAGAGTTGGGCGCCCTTAGAGATGGTCGTCCCCGTTCGAAAATGCCCCTCTTTGTGTCTTTATAAAATACTAGAGACAAAGCAGCAGAAACCGTGACTAGATTGAAGATATGGACATTTACATCTGCTCGGGTGCAGGCACAAATTTTGCAAGTAAAGTACACACATATGTGGGTGTTTTATAACATATGTGTAGAAATCATAACATTACCCATGCTCTGCCCAAAACCTGTCCCTGAACATACCTAGAATCAAGCAGTGTGAATGTACATACATTCTAATTACCAGATGTATTTTATTTACTTATTTAATTTATTTTTTCATCAAAAATAAAGAGAGCAGTTTCCAGCACTCAGAACAGGGAGAAAGCGGCCTCTGGAAAGCAGATACTGGTGGGTGACATCACTAACTGTATTGCTATCTGAATGTGTGCTGCCTTCTGAGCTCTTCACCTGCTTCAAGTCTTCTGCTCCTTTGTACATTGGGAGAGTAGTTTCCAGCACTCAGAACAAGGAGAAGGCGGCCTCTGTAAAGCAGATACTATATATCTGACAGTGCTGGGGCATATATCTGGTTTATGACAACTGACTGCTCCCAGTTAAGAAAGGTAGGCAAAGTGATGGGGTCAGAAAGCATACATCCAAGGGTACTTAGAGCAGTTCTGGCAGCTCTGCTGGCTGACCTTTTTAATGTTTATCTAAAGTCAGAAGTGGTCCCAGAGGACTGGAGAAGGCAGATGTGGTCCCTCTTCACAAATGCAGAAGTAAGAAAGAGGTTGGTAACTACAGGTGGTAAGTCTGACTTCTGTGGTGAGTAAATTAATGGAAAAGCTTTTAAAACAGAGAATAATGAAGTTTCTAGAATCCAATGGATTACATGACCTGAGGTAGAATGATTTCACTAGAGGCAGGTCTTGTCAGACAAATCTGATTAATTTCTTTGCCTAGGTGGATCAAGGGAGAGAGCTAGGTGCATTTAGATTTTAACAAAGCCTTTGATATGGTTCTGCATGGATGACTACTAAATAAACTGAGTGCCCTCGGTATGGGCCCTAATGTGACTGACTAGTTTAGGAACTGGTTGAGTGGAAAGCAACAGAGGGTAGTAGTAAATGGAGCTCACTTTGAGGAAAGAGATGTCAGTGGTGTGCTGCAAGGTTTGGTTCTTGGGCTGGTTCTTTTAAACACTTTAAAAAGATATTGCTGAAAGGCTGGCTGGTAAGATTTGCCTCTTTGTAGGTGATATCAAAATCTGCAAAAGGGTAGACACCCCTGATGGAGTGGATAATATGAAGAAGGACTTAGTGAAACATGAAGAATGGCCCGGAATTTGGCAGCTAAGATTTAATGCTAAAAAAATGCAGGGTCATGCATTTAGGATGCAAAAACCCAAGGAACAGTACGGTTTAGAAGGTGAAGAATTTTTGTACAAAAAAGAGGAACGGGACTTGGGTGTGATTGTATGTGATGATCGTAAGGTGACCAAACAGGTAGAAAAGGTGACAGTGAAAGCTAGAAGGGTACTTGGGTGCTAGGGAAAGAAATGGCCAGTAGGAAAAAGGAGGTGATGATGGCCCTGTATAAGATTCTTGTGACACTTCATTTAGAATATTGTATACAATGTTGGGGACACCTTCAAAAAACTATAGACAGGATGGAGTTGATCCAGAGGGTGGCTATCCTAAAATAGTCAGTGATCTTCATCATAAAGCATATGGGGACAGACTTAAAGATCTCAATATGTATAGTTTGGAAGAAAGGCAGGTGAGAGGCGCTATGGTAGATATGTTTAAATACCTCCGTGGCATAAATGCAAAGGAGGCAAACCTCCTTCAATTGAAAGGAAGCTCTGAAATGAAGTGACACAGGATGAAGGTGAAAGGGGACAGACTCAAAAGTAACCCGAGGAAATACTTTTTCATGGAACGGGTGGTGAATTCATGGAATTGCCTCTTGGTGGAGGTGGTGAAGGTGAAAACTGTATCTGAATTCAAGCAAGCTTGGGACCAGTACATAGGATCTCTAAGGGAAAGAAGGGACAGTAGTTGGCACAGATGGGCAGACTAGATAGGTGATATTGTCTTTGTCTACCTTCATTTTTCTATATTTCTATATAAATTAAATTGACCCTTCTCCTGAGTTTGTACAAAGTTTCTTCCAACAACTAAACTTTTTGAGTTAATTCATTAACGAGGAAATAGCAGTTTAGTTAAATTTGAAATAACCTTCCATATTTTTTCCAAGCTTATCGATTGTGGTTGAGACAAGAGATACATAGGAGCAGAAAAACCAGCCACTGCACTAGAGGTTCCTGCTGTCCTGATGTTCTAGCAAAATTCACTGTTGCTTCTGTTCCTCCTGAGCTCCCATTGCAAGGCAAGGTAGGAATGTTTAGCAATTGTGATGGAAAATATTAAGGATTGCTTTTCAGTCTTGCTTTGACCGATAATAGATTTTTAAAATCTTCTGTCTTTGACCAAAAGTGACTTTCCTTGTATATCTCAAAGAACAGGTTGGAATGTAAAGCACATCTCAAGAACAATGTATGAGATAAGGCACAAACAGAGTGGACACCCCGGAGGGAGTGGAAAACATGAGAAAGGACCTACGGAAGCTAGAGGAATGGTCCAAGGTTTGGCAATAAAAATTCAATGCGAAGAAATGCAAAGTGATGCACTTAGGGAATAGAAATCCACGGGAGACGTATGTGTTAGGCGGGGAGAGTCTGATAAGTACAGACGGGGAGAGGGATCTTGGGGTGATAGTATCTGAGGATTTGAAGGCGACGGAACAGTGTGACAAGGCGGTGGCCGTAGCTAGAAGGTTGTTAGGCTGTATAGAGAGAGGTGTGACCAGCAAAGAAAGGGGGTGTTGATGCCCCTGTATAAATCATTGGTGAGGCCCCACCTGGAGTATTGTGTTCAGTTTTGGAGGCCGTATCTTGCTAAGAATGTAAAAAGAATTGAAGCGGTGCAAAGAAAAGCTACGAGAATTGTATGGGATTTGCGTTACAAGATGTATGAGGAGAGACTTGCTGACCTGAACATGTATACTCTGGAGGAAAGGAGAAACAGGGGTGATATGATACAGACGTTCAAATATTTGAAAGGTATTAATCCGCAAACGAACCTTTTCCGGAGATGCGAAGGCGGTAGAACGAGAGGACATGAAATGAGATTGAAGGGGGGGCAGACTCAAGAAAAATGTCAGGAAGTATTTTTTCACGGAGAGAGTAGTGGATGCTTGGAATGCCCTCCCGCGGGAGGTGGTGGAAATGAAAACGGTAATGGAATTCAAACATGCGTGGGATAAACATAAAGGAATCCTGTTCAGAAGGAATGGATCCTAAGGAGCTTAGCCGAGATTGGGTGGCAGAGCCGGTGGCGGGAGGCGGGTATGGTGCTGGGCAGACTTATACGGTCCGTGCCAGAGCCGGTGGTGGGAGGCGGGACTGCTGGTTGGGAGGTGGGGATGGTGCTGGGCAGACTTATACGGTCTGTGCCCTGAAAGGGACAGGTACAAATCAAGGTAAGGTATACACAAAAAGTAGCACATATGAGTTTATCTTGTTGGGCAGACTGGATGGACCGTGCAGGTCTTTTTCTGCCGTCATCTACTATGTTACTATGTTACACTCAAGAACAATTTATAAAGCACTTCTCAAGAACAATGTATGAGATAAGGCACATTTCAAGAACAGGTTGGAATGTCTGACCAATTTACTTTAATTCTTTGAAGGAGTAAACAAACATGTGGACAAAGGGGAGCCGGTTGATATTGTATATCTGGATTTTCAAAAGGCGTTTGACAAGGTACCTCATGAAACGCTACAGAGGAAATTGGAGGGTCATGGGATAGGAGGAAAAGTCCTATTGTGGATTAAAAACTGGTTGAAGGATAGGAAACAGGGCGTGGGATTAAATGGGCAGTATTCACAATGGAGAAGGGTAGTTAGTGGGGTTCCTCAGGGGTCTGAGCTAGGACCGCTGCTTTTTAATATATTTATAAATGATTTAGAGATGGGAGTAACTAGCGAGGTAATTAAATTTGCTGATGACACAAAGTTATTCAAAGTTGTTTACTCGCGACAGGATTGTGAAAAATTACAGAAGGACCTTACGAGACTGGGAGACTGGGCGGCTAAATGGCAGATGACGTTTAATGTGAGCAAGTTCAAGGTGATGCATGTGGGAAAAAAGAACCCGAATTATAGCTACGTCATGCAAGATTCCACGTTAGGAGTTACGGACCAAGAAAGGGATCTGGGTGTCGTTGTCGATAATACACTGAAACCTTCTGCTCAGTGTGCTGCTGTGGCTCGGAAAGCGAATATATTGGGTATTATTAGGAAAGGTATGGAAAACAGGTGTGAGGATGTTATAATGCCGTTATATCACTCCATGGTGTGACCGCACCTTGAGTATTGTGTTCAATTCTGGTCGCCGCATCTCAAGAAAGATATAGTAGAATTGGAAAAGGTGCAGCGAAGGGCGACTAAAATGATAGCAGGGATGGGATGACTTCCCTATGAAGAAAGACTAAGGAGGCTACGGCTTTTCAGCTTGGAGAAGAGACAGCTGAGGGGAGACATGATAGAGGTATATAAAATAATGAGTGGAGTGGAACAGGTGGATGTAAAGCATCTGTTCACGCTTTCCAAAAATACTAGGACTAGGGAGCATGCGATGAAACTACAGTGTAGTAAATTTAAAACAAATCGGAGAAAACTTTTCTTCACCCAAAGCGTAATTAAACTCTGAAATTCATTGCCAGAGAACGTGGTGAAGGCGGTTAGCTTGGCAGAGTTTAAAAGGGGGTTAGACGGTTTCCTAAAGGACAAGTCCATAAACCGCTACTAAATGGACTTGGGAAAAATCCACAATTCCGGGAATAACATGTATAGAATGTTTGTACAGTATGTTTGGGAAGCTTGCCAGGTGCCCTTGGCCTGGATTGGGCGCTGTCATGGACAGGATGCTGGGCTCGATGGACCCTTGGTCTTTCCCAGTGTGGCATTACTTATGTACTTATGTCTCTGAAGCTAGCTTGTGCAGGAGGGAGGTGGGGTATGCTTGAGGTTCGGGAGATAAGCCACCTGGCCAGCGGTTTGTTTAGCTGAACTGAGAGCGTGTGACTGAATCCTCATGTACATTCCTGGATAAGTTTTAGCTTAATAAAAAGGGGGTTTGTTGCAGCAGAACTTTGAGGCTCATCTGTGGATGGATGCATCATGCAGAAAAGACTTGTTCCTGGTCATATGGAGACTTTGGGCTTTCGCTGCAACGGTTCTCCCAGCTGATGTGATAAGGGCCTGAATGATATAATTCCTGACCAGTGATGTTGTGAGTATATATATATATATATATATATATATATATATATATATATATATATATATATTATATAGATATATATACAGTGGGGGAATAAGTATTTGATCCCTTGCTGATTTTGTAAGTTTGCCCACTGACAAAGAATGAGCAGCCCATATTGAAGGGTAGGTTATTGGTAACAGTGAGAGATAGCACATCACAAATTAAATCCGGAAAATCACATTGTGGAAAGTATATGAATTTATTTGCATTCTGCAGAGGGAAATAAGTATTTGATCCCCCACCAACCAGTAAGAGATCTGGCCCCTACAGACCAGGTAGATGCTCCAAATCAACTCGTTACCTGCATGACAGACAGCTGTCGGCAATGGTCACCTGTATGAAAGACACCTGTCCACAGACTCAGTGAATCAGTCAGACTCTAACCTCTACAAAATGGCCAAGAGCAAGGAGCTGTCTAAGGATGTCAGGGACAAGATCATACACCTGCACAAGGCTGGAATGGGCTACAAAACCATCAGTAAGACGCTGGGAGAGAAGGAGACAACTGTTGGTGCCATAGTAAGAAAATGGAAGAAGTACAAAATGACTGTCAATCGACAAAGATCTGGGGCTCCACGCAAAATCTCACCTCGTGGGGTATCCTTGATCATGATACAAAAAGCGGAAACGGAAAGTTAACAAAATGAAAGTACATTTATGTATTGCTAAAGCAGGGCTGCCTTTTGACCCTGATTATTGGGATGGGGACATTTGGGATACCTCAACCTCAGAGTCAAGTGAGGATCCCAAAGATTTCATATCCCCTCCAAAAGTTATAGGGGTAAAAAAAGCGGACCCGATATAACGGGGGCGCATGATACAAGATGCCCAGGGAGTGTATCAAAGAAAGGATGTAGTGGAAAATTACACCCAAAATGAAGTTGCTGATTTGATAGAGAGATTTCAACAAAGATCGGGGGAAGCTTTGCTTGCCTGGGTTGTGTGTATTTATGAGTTGGGGGCAGCTGATATTAAGTTGGATATAATGGATTGTAAGAAATTTATTACATTGAGTAAGGAACCCTATATGCAGGCAGCTTTTGGGGATTTTCAGGGACGTCCCCCAGTAGATGGGAGACCCTATAATAATAATACCACTATGTTAGAATTAGTAGTGGAAGGGTGTAATCGCAAGTATCCTACAGAAGCAGATTGGCCTGGGAATGAGCATCCATGGAGATTGTGTGCAAAGAATAAAAGAGGAAGGGATAAAAACAGCAATTTTTGTAGGGCAGGCAGATACTTTTTTTCAGATAGCATTGTCTGTCAGTATCTGAAATAAATTGATTAAGACTGCTCCTCCTGCATATAAGCAGGTAATCATGACCTTGTTAATTAATGAAACAGGGAACCCCATTTGGGACGTGATGGAAAAAGTGCAGCAATTAGAAGACCTTGGGGAGTGGGGCCCAAAAATATCTGATCGGGGACAGAAGGGGGGGAAGGAAGGTGACGGGACTAATCGAGCCTCCAGAAAAGAAATGTTTATTGCCTTGTTGAAGGATGGGGTACCTCTAGAAAAATTGGATGGTATCCCCACATCCGAAATGTGGCAGATGTATAAAAAGCGGGGATTAAATGGGGGCAAGGTAATATGCAGTCAGTGAGCTCAGGCAAATTTCGACAGATCAGTTCCTCCTCCCCCCGAGGCCGGAACCCCTAGTGCTAGAGTTAGTGCTAGCGCGCCCCCACAAGAGGAAGAGGAATGGCAGGGGTATGAGGATTTGTATCCCTGGAAAGAAGTACAACATCTTTAAAAAGCAGGAAAATATGATTGACAGAATGGCCAGGCTTCTACCCACTTAGCGCGTTTAGACTTGCAGCCCCATGTAAATATAGAAATTTGTTGGAAAAATAGGTCCTGTCAAAACGTGCATGCTCTAGTGGATACTGGAGCTGAGGCCACTTTATTATATGGGAATCCACGTAAATTTAAGGGTCAGAGAGCTGTCATTACTGGGTTGGGAGGAAAACAAATTGAAGCTGCACAGACCTGGGTGGAATAAAAAATTGGAAATTTACCTAAAAGGGAATACAAAGTCATGATTGTACCTGTGCCTGAGTATATACTGGACATAGATATATTAAAGGGACTGTCATTAACGTTAGAAGATGGGAGGTATCAATTTGGAGTTAAACCGTATATCCAATCTCATCCCATTGCTGTTGGAAAAGTGAGAATGACCTCAATAGAGATTCCCACAGCCACAAGAGTTATTCATTTGAAACAATATAGGATACCAAGGGGACACCTTGAAATCAGTAAAACCATAAAAGAATTAATGGAGAAGGGGGTTATTAAAACCACTACCACAGATTGGAATTATCAGGTCTGGCCAGTCAGGAAAAGTGACGGCTCCTGGTGTATGACAGTAGATTATCGGGAACTAAACAAAGTTACACCCGCCTTAACTGCTGCAGTTCCAGATACCATTACTTTGATAGAGAAAATACAGACACATTCTGGCAGATGGTATGCTGTAATAGATTTGGCTAATGCCTTTTTCCCCATTCCAGTCAATGAAAAATATTGGGATCAATTCGCTTTCAATTGGCAGGGCAGGCAATATACATTCACCCAATTACCACAGGGCTGGATTCATAGTCCCACTATTTGCCACCGGACGGTGGCAGATCATTTAGATGAATTTCCTCTAGCAGATCATATGCAAATTGTACATTATATTGATGATATTATGATTCAAGGGAAAACCCAGGAAGATGTTCAAACTCATTTGGAGTCACTAATTGTACATTTAAAGGACAAGGGATGGGAAATAAATCCTGATAAGATAGAAGGGCCATCCCAAACAGTGACATTTATAGGCATTCAGTGGCATAATGGTCTGAGGGAAATTTTGCCAAAAGCTAAACAGAAAATTTTGGAATTTGTTCCTCCTAGTAATAAAGAGGAGGCACAATGTTTTATTGGATTATTTGGCTTTTGGAGACAACACATACCCCACCTGGGCCAAATTTTAGTGCCATTATATAGAGTGACTAGGAAAAAATATGATTTTGAGTGGGGAGAAAAAGAACAACAGGCTTTTGAAGCAGCACAGCAGGCAATACAAACTGCTTTAGATTTGTGGCCAGTGCAACCAGGAGAGGTAAAGCTAAGAGTCTCAGTAAATGAAGATTATGCTAATTGGAGCCTTTGGCAGAAACAAAAGACTCGGGTGCCATTAGGGTTTTGGAGTCACAAGTTACCAGATGCAGGAATTAAATATACTCCTTTTGAAAAACAACTATTAGCATGTTATTGGGCTCTGGTAGATACAGAGCAGTTAACTGTAGGACATGCAGTTGATCTGAGACCTGAAATATCAATCATGCAATTGATACATAGAGGGCCATAATCAAAACGCCGGCGAACTCAGAATTTGGCCGGCTTCATATAAGCGGGCGAAAACAGGCAGGAATAATCGAAAATAATATGGCCGGCCATAAACTTACTATTATCGCGATTGAGGCCGGCCAAATTTGATGCGGGCAAAGCATAGTAAAAACGCCTCCATGAAACATTCGATTTTCGCGGTTCAAACCGGCCAAATCAGGGCTGGCCAAAGTATACTAAGAGTACGGTACTTGAGAAATACGTTACTGTACTTGATATTTTTCATTGTTCCGTAAATTTTCCCTGTATCTGGATGTCCACAATTGCACTGTACTTGCGGAACATGCAGCTACGGGAATTATATTGTGTATGAAGTTCGCATTTGTGATAATGATCCATATATGAAAACTCCCATATAAGGGCAACTCCGCACGTAGGCCCTGCACAGGCATGACGGGAATGCGTCACAGACGACCATGCATCATAGCCATTGTATATGGCGAGACGTGCACGTGCTAACCTATCCATATATGGAATGGCGATCCATATATGGAGCCTTGCGTGTAAGGGCGGCCATCACGCATGGCCGGCCATATAAGGCGACGCACGTGTTCCCATTTTCACTTACAAATATGTCGATGCGAAGGGAGCCCAACTTCTCTGTTGCAGAGAACTTGCTCCTAGTTCACCTGTGTGTCAAGCACAGGCATGCGCTCTTCCCCTACCACCACCACCTGCCCCCCCCCCCCCCCTCCTTTAGCTACATATACAACAGCTCCCTCAGTAGTGTAAGCACAAACTGGAGTCTGCATTCAAGGGTAATCAATGATATGTGTACATGCACATTCATTAATATAATGTAGGTAGTAGAAATTAAAACCACTGCCACATCCCTACAATACTGCACACAAACGGTTCACATCCCCCCCCCCCCCCCCCCCCCCCCCCCCAGTGTTCTGAATCTCTTCTACTTGATTTACAAATGAATTTGTGTGCTGAAGGCAAGAAGGCCCATCCCCTGACTCCTGGTGTACAAACTTATATCTTGCAGAAGATTTGGCATCAGGAGGGACTTAGAGTCCCTCCGGCGGAAGTACCGCCGCATCCGCCTACAGAGCCCTCACATGATTAGGGCGGCGAGACGGCGCCTCAGGGATCAACGTAAGTATTATAAACAGGGCACCTGTACTCCTTTGTAAATGTATTTCATACTGCAAATGTCCTGTACAATATCAGTTTCCATGTGACTAATAAGCAACTAGTTAAGTCATAACACCTCTATCCCAGATCAAGGCCTGAGGTATGGCTGCAACTTCCAACTAACCTCCTGTGAGATGAATGAGATGGCATGCCTCATTTCTGTATCCCTCTTTCTGGGGTGGATACTGTTTCATGGTATTCCTGCTTGAGGTCCTACTCTTAGTGGATGCCATTGCCTCATATTAAACTTATGTGTCCCCCCCTCCCCCCAAAAAACAAAATAATTCAACAGAAACCCAAAATAGCCAACCATAGTCACAAATTATAATGCAAACATGCTGCTGAGCAATGAGTGTGGTCTGCCTGTGTACTCAGTCACACCAGCATTCACGGTTCCCTGTCATCTCATCTCATGCATCTCACACCCCATCCCCCGCCTCAGGCGAGCCAGCTCCTGCACTATGTAAGCTATGTTGGATGTGCTGATCTCAACCACAATCCTGTTGCATACACAGAGCACCAGCGGCAGGAGGAGGCGGCCCAGGAGGAGGAGGAGGAGGGCGGCCAGGAGGAGGAGGAGGAGATGGCCCAGGAGGAGGAGGAGACGGCGGAGGAGGAGGAGGAAGAGGAGGAGGAGATGGCCCAGGAGGAGGAGGAGGAGCAGGCAGCCCAGGAGGAGGAGGAGGCGGCAGCCCAGGAGGAGGAGGCCCAGCAGGAGGAGGCCTGGCCAGACATGCCTCCCCTTGAGGGGGATCATGAAGGGCCCACACCCCCTGCCCTTTCCACCCCATCCCCACTCCCACCCCCATCCCTAGCCGCAGCCCCATCACCATCCCCACCCCCATCCCTAGCTGCAGCCCCATCCCCACCCCCACCCCATCCCCAGCCGCATCCCCATCACCACCCTCACCCCATCCCCTGACCCAGCACTGCGCCTCCTGCAGCAACTGGTGGATGGGGTAAACCAATTGCTGCAGGAGGTGACAGCAATGAGGCAGCAGATGGGGGCAATGTGGCAGGCTAATGAGCAGCACCATAGGGCAGTGACGCTGCTCCTGGTGCTGCTCATTAGCCTGCTGTACACGGCCATTCAGCCAGGAAGACGTGGCCGTCAATAAAGGACATTTGGGGGAAGGGGGAACTTGTAAATAGTATTGGTTTGGATTATTTGAATATAAGTTGCATATTTTTGATATAACAGGATGTGTGTGTCTCTCTCTTTCTGCACTACATATTATCAAATGCTGGGGTTCATATGAGAGAAGGCAGCAATATGGATTGCATGACAGGTGAACTGTGACAGAGAAACTTGGGTACATATGTGTGATGTGTGGCCATACAGAAGGCCACCTGTTCCATCCAAACTGCATGGCTGTATGGTAAGGGGGGAGGCTGGGTGGGAATTTGTGGTGAGGAACATAAATGCCCATCCAGCCTCTTCCCCCCCCCCCCCCCCTGTACCATAGAGCTGCACACCACAGAGTTGTGTAGCACTAGTGAACTGCCAAGTAGAAACTTGGAGATACCTATAGGTAGCCCTATAGAAATGCTAAATAGTAGTAGTAGTAGTAGCCCCTAGACAAGTTTTGCTCTTTGATCACCAGACACCCTCACCCACAATCAAACCACAATGGTAGGGCCACAAAGATGTTACAAGGAGCTGGGCCATCTTTTGACATTGAGCAATGCTATATAGTGCTCAACAGAAAAGGGAAACCAATGTTAAAAGCATTAGATGGATGTTTGATTCTTCACAATTGCAATACAATACCACAGGTACAGAAGGGCCTAGGCTAGAGGATTTAAATGTATATTGTTGTAGTGATTGTGAGTTTGTTCACAGCTTCTTGAGTCCCAGGAGGGTTGTAAGTTTGCACCTGAGGCAATGGAGTGTTAAGTGACTTGGCCAAGATCACAAGGAGCAGCAGTTGGATTTGAACTGGCAATCTCTGTATTACAAGACTGGTGCTGTAACCACTAGGCCACTCCAGCCAACAGGCTGTAGCCACCTGCACATAATTTGGAGTAGGAATTGTAACCATGACTTAAGGGCTCAGTAGCCACGTACCTGTGGCCACCTTGAAAATAGTTTGCAGGCTGGAATGTAGGAATGTTGTGGTTCCATAATTATGGACAATTGTAGGACTGTGTTTAATAATGTGGAAAAGACATTCAGGGCATATTAATTCATTTGTTTATTTAATTAAAGCATTTATATCCCACATGTTCCCACTGGATGCAAGAATACTGTATTATTGATATACTAAAACAATGCAAGCAGTAAATTAACTTTGCAATAATATACAGCAGTGGCATAGTAAACAACATATATGGTAACTGATTTGTTATATATTGTTATGTATGTATGCATTCTCCCCCCCCCCCCCACCCCCACCCCCACCCCCACCCCCAACAACCCTGAGAATGGGTGGGCACTTCATAACAGGGGACTGGGGTTCACCACATAAAGAAGGATGGAACCTAGCAGGGAGACACATGAGGGGCAAAGCAGGACACAAACTACCAGCTATGGATACCCGTGAACCTGGTGAAAATAGAGGTACGATTTGAGTGCAGTGAAGACAGAGAGAGAATGGGGAACCCTTGACCATGAGGGATGCACACATCCATTCTCAGGGCCTCTTTCCCTCCCTTCCCCCAACCCCACCCCACCCCACCCCACAGCCACCCACAACTCAGTGTGTCCAAAAGAGAACAAGACATCTGTACAATGAATTGAGTTGAACAAATCATGGCTCTCAGAGTTCACTGTATTACAGTCCACTGCTGTCTCTTGCAATCCTCTTGACCAGCTGTCCTGCAAGATGCAAGAAGTGTTTGTTTAGCAACTATATAGCAGAAAGGGAAGAGGTGGCTGAGAGGTATGAGCTTACCTTGAACTTGTGGTGCAAGAATCTGTTGGCTCCAAGGGACCAGAGGCTGGAGCTCCTGGAGGGTACAGAATGGAGAGTTGGTCCCATATAGAAAATGCAGAGTATATGCTAAGCTACCAGCTAACACCCAGTGTGAAACAAAGTCCACACATCAGTTTTCTTTGAAAATGTGCCCACAACCTCCCCCCCCCCCCTTTCAAACACTGGCCACAAACTCACCCCCCCTAAAGAACCAAAAACAACAAACAGCTATACAAAAGTATACAGTGGCCAAAAGAAGGTGTAATATAAGTGAAGCAAAAACGCTTTGAAATACCACCCCATAATATAAACAAAACCTCTAAAGTGCAGCACACAGAAAGCCCTTTTAAAGAGGGTCGAATAAAGGAAATGTAAGCTCCCAAATGGGAACAGCAGCTGGTGAGTTCATGACCCTTCATCAAAATGAGCAGAGCGAAAACACAGTGCAGGTGAAAGCACCCGTACTTATCAATAATCAAAAGTACGGCGGCCATTTGGTTTGCTAATTATCGAAAATAGGCTGGCCATCTGGGGAAATCAGCTGCGGCCGGTTAGGGCTTTTGACGATAATCAAAATTACGCTGGCTATGTGAGACCCGCCCATATCATTCTCCGATCGCCGGCCATAACAGCGTATGTAAGCGGCATTCTCAGCATTTTTGAACCTTCTGCATTGCAGTGCTACAATGGGACCCAAGCTACACCAATCCGCAAGGGTAATTTTACTGATGCAGAAAACCTGCTGGTGGAAGAAATTGACAGGAGGCACATGCATCTGTTCGCTCCCACGGGCCAGAGGCTAGCTGCAACCACAAAGCAGCGGGAGTGGGAAGCAGTCAGGGACAGGCTGAATGCGGTCTTCCACTGTGGCCGGGATGTGGAAGACTGCAAGCGAAAGTGGCGTCGGCTGAGGCAAGATGTCCGCAGGAAAGCTGGTGCCAACCCCCCAGCAGATGACACTGCTAACCTCACCCCCATTGAACACATCATTCATGGGCTCTTGCCCCAGGAGGGGATCCATGACATTGGGTCCCTGGACACATCAGCACAGGCTGAGGGCTCAGGTAGGTTCACCATTAGGGAGCTGGGGGATGTGTTCTGCTGTACTAAACTCTGTTTCACACAAGTCGGGGACAGTGTGGTGCTCCTCAGCAGTAGGGAAAGGGGGAAAAGAACAGCCTGCAATACATATCAGTATTCATTACAAGCCATGACAGAGGGGGAGGAGGGGGGAGCAGGAGGGGGAGGGGGAGGGTTTCCAGCAATGTATATAATAGATGTAAATATATTTATAATATAATATATATACAATGTAAATAACATACATACACTGTGTGTAGCTTTGCACTGTTTCACATCTTTGGCTGCCTTCCCCATCACCAAACTCTGCATATCTCCTTGCCACACCTCTGTGCTATAGCCACTGTGTCCTCTGCACTCCTTCCACAGTTCTATGTCTACCCACCTGCCTGTGTGGCTATCTTGCACATCAGTCTCTGCAGTACACTGCACTCCTTGTCTCCAGCTCTGTACAATGGCTTCTGTGGCTTGCCTGCCAATCCCATTCCTCACCATCTCTTTGCTGGATCTTTGCCGGTGGGGCTATGTATATGAATGCTGAAAAACAAATGCAGATTATTTTGACCAACACACTTCTTCCCCTTTTGCTATGCAGGTGATGACAGCCAGTGGGAGGAAGAAGCTGGCCCTAGTGGCCAACAGCCCCACCACACACAGCAGCAAACCAATAGGTCTGCACAACAACCCACACAGGACCATGGTTTGGAACCACACGACCCAACAGCAGCAGCACTGGCTATCCCTCCACCACCCGCAGACTGTGCTGATGGTGGCAGCGAAGAAGAAACCGAAGATGCAGAAGGGGGGGCACCTGCTCAGCAGAGGCCAGGCAGCCAGAGGAGGCAGCTACTGCACCTGGTCACACAATTGCTGGGCCACAATGTGCAGATGGAAGAGTACCGGCGCCAGAAATTGGAGCTGCACCGGCAAGCACTCCAGGTGCACCGGGAATCGCTCCAGGTGCAACGGGAAGCGCTCCAGGTGCACCGGGAAGTGCTCCAGGTGCAAGGGGAAGCGGTAGAGGCCCAACGTGCTGTGACCCAGCAGCTCCAACGGCTGCAGCACAGCATTGAGGGCCTACACCGTGACCTCAGAGCACCTACTCCAGCTGTGCAGCAGCCACCACCACAACAACTGGCATCTACCTCTTCCAATGCACATGAATCACCTGCAAAGAAGTGGAGCTTGAGATCCTCACGTTCCCCAGCCACTGGTCCAGCAGCCACCACACCAGCTCCCATTCTGGGTCCTGTGCCAAGGTTGCAGGCCAAGGGACAAAGCTCAAAGTGGCCAGACTTCACCAGGGCAGCTGAGGCAGCGGGCTGCCTTGTGCACACTGACACAGAGGAGGAGAGTGGGAGCTCATCATCAGAGGAGCACTCTCAACAGAGTTCCCATGCAGCACCAGCTGCAAAGGAACACGTAGGGAGGGGTAGGAGGGGACAGGGGAGGGGGCGGGGAAAGTGATGGGACATGCTAGGGGGTGAGGGGTGGAGGGAGGGGTATATGCACAGAGTGGGTGTTGGTGGTGAGGGGGGGGGGTGTTGGTGTGTAAATACTGTGTGATATCAATAAATGTACACTTACGTGTCAATGAGTCTTTGCCTGGCTCTGACCCCCAGCTGGTATGCACTCTGCTCTGCTCTGTGGGTGGGAGGTGGAGGGGGCTCCTCATCCTGTTCCTCTGGGGCCTGCTGCTCTGGTGGCTGTACCTCTTCTGGGAGGGCCTGTCCTCGGCGCTTTGCCAAATTATGTAGCATGCAGCAGGCCAGGAATATCTTTGCCACCTTTTGGGGACTGTAGAGGAGCTCCCCTCCAGAACGGTCCAGGCATCGGAACCTGTTCTTTAGTAGTCCAAAGGTGCACTCTATGATGACACGGGTGGTCCGATGCCTACTGTTGTAGTTCTCCTCTGACCTTCTTTGTGGGTGCATTATGGGGGTCATGAGCCACGTCCTCTGTGGGTAGCCTCTATCACCTTTGGGAAGAAGCAGAATGAGAAGGATGAGTGTGTGTTATTTGGAGCAGGTACCTTGTGGTAGTGGGGTGGTGGTGGTGGTGGTGGTGGTGGGCGGGGGGGGGGGGGGGGGTTATAGTGGGTTGAGCAGGAGGTATCGTTTGGCCAGATCCATGCTGCACTTACCTAGTAGCCATCCACCAGTGAACTCCCCTCACTCAAACCTCTGGAAGATGCCTGAGTGCTGCAGGATATAAGCATCATGAGTGGACCCTGGGTATCGGGCACACACATCTATGATCTCCCCCTGGGCATCACACACCACTTGCATGTTCATGGAGTGAAATGCTTTGCGGTTTCTGTAGGTGGCCTCTCGTGCCCGGGGGGGGGGAGGGTCTCAGTGCGACATGTGAGCAGTCTATCACACCTATGATTGAGGGGAAGTGAGCTACAGCGTAGAAGGCAGCCATGTTGTTGTGCAGGGCCTGGGGGGTGGTGGGGAAGGTGATGCACTCAGAGGTGTGGGTAAGGAAGGCAACAAGGAACTGGGTGTGGCAGTTAGAAATGGAAGGCTGGGTGAGACCCGTGTTGACAGCTAGGACAGACTGGAAACTCCCAGTGGCCAGAAAAGAGAGAGAAACAGTGATCTTTAGGTGCACAGGGATGGGGTTGTTCCTACGGGTCCCGGCCTGCAGGAGGGGTTGGAGCTGGTCACAAAGGTACTGAATGGCAGCTCTATCAAACCGGAACCTAGTGAGGTACTGCAGGTCAGTGAGGTCTAGGAAAGTGCTACGGGGCCTGAACACTCTGGGGCGTGCGTACCTCCTGCGGTGCCTCCCCTCTTCTTCCAACATGCAAGCCACCTGTGCATTTAGTGCCTCCATTTCCCCACACTACAGGTGCAATACACCAGTGAAAGACAGCAGGAACAAACAGAAGCTGCCACTCACTCTCACACCAGCCACAAACACCCACTACAATCTCTCCTGCCACACCCTCTAGCCACTCACTCTCCAAGCAGCAAACGACAGTCTTCACACACAGCTGCAGCAGTACACAGGACAAAGACAGAAACAGAGACTACAAACAGGTAAGGGAATGAATTATGAACATGGAGACACTGACAGGAGAGGGAGAGGGGATGGGGGAGATAGAGGAAGGAGTAGGGGTGTCTGGGTTTGGGGAGTAGAAGGGGTAAAGCTGAAAAGGTAAACCACAAATGAGGCAGGTGAGGGTGAAAACATTGGGACACAGACAAAGGTAACAGGTACTCAACACACTCTCAGCTTTCTCTGCAAACACCAATTCAGCTCTCCCAACAACGATTTTGCCACGCTCCAACTCCACACAATCGCTAATGGGTCTAAAGACAATTCCCCCCTTATTCTGGTCGCTTTTATTTGTGCTCTAACTAGTGCTGCCCCTATTACCGGCCATGTGAAACTCATTCGCAATCCGTTATACGTTGCAGCCGGCCATCTCATTACACCGCCCCTAACACACCCCGTATGTCCCCAGCCATAGATGGCCGGTGTAAAGTTTACGCCGGCGTACCAGCCTGCAATCGATTATTTGATTTGGCCGGCATTCTGTAACAGAGCTGGCTATGTCCGTTTTATGTCGCTATTTTGCCGGCGAAAAGTTTCGATTATAAGCAGGATAGTTCCCCAAAAACTCATCGGATAGGGCATGTACAAGAAGCCAGTATAATTAAATGGAAATGGTATATTCAAGAAAGAACAAAATCAGGGATTGGGGGAATTCCCTTGTTGCATGAAAAAGTGGCAACACTTCACATGACAAACTGGGCTAGAACCCTTGGAACGGGTGGAGAGCCCAGTTAGGTGGGGAAAAGCCTATGATCAATTAACTAATGAAGAGCAGCAGCATGCTTGGTTTACTGATGGTTCTGCTAAATATATTGGAGGAAACAGAATGTGGAAAGCAGTAGCTTATAATCCAAAAATAAAATGTTCACTAGAATGTAGTGGGTAAGGAGCAAGTAGTCAATATGCAGAGTTGTATACAGCCTATATGGCTTTGAAAACTGAAAATCTAGGACAATGTTATATTTATACTGATTCATGGTCTGTGGCAAATGGATTAGCCATGTGGTTACCTACCTGGTACAAGAACAACTGGAAAATTAATACCAAAAATTTATGGGGTAGAGAATTATGGCAAGACATTTGGAATTTTGTACAGACTACTAACGTTAGTTTTTCATGTACATGCTTATTGCAAGGGTGATACCCTAGAACAGTGATGGCGAACCTTTTAGAGACCGAGTGCCCAAACAGCAACCCAAAACCGAATTATTTATCACAAAGTGCCGGTACTCATTATGGGCGGGGTCACCACATATGACTCTACCCCTATGATAGCCACACCCCTTACACCAGCCATGGCGCATATAAACAGACATCATTGAAAATATTATACTAGTGTAAGAGAAAAAAATAACATGATTTTCTTCCATTATAAATCATTTCTGTAAGCTGTTACAGCTCCAGTATACCCAGTGCAAAATAAGACAGCAGATGTAAATTCTCCAATTCGACATATTCCAAACACTAAAATGAAAATAAAATGATTTTTCCTACCTTTGTTGTCTGGTGATTTTGTTTTTCTATCCATATTGGTTCTAGTCGCTGATTCTGCTGCTCTCTATCTGTTCTCTTAACTCCGTTTCCAGGGCTTCCTTTCCATTGATTTCTTTACTTTCCTCCTTTCTTCTTCATTTCTTGCCCTCCATCCATGTCAAGCAACCATCCTCTCCCCTCCAGCCACAAATGTCCAGCAGCCCTCCTCTCCCCCCTGCCCTCCTTCCCAGCACCCGGCAGCACGCAGCAGCAGGCCTCCCTCCCACCCAGCACCCACCATCAGGCTTCCCTCCCACCCAGCACACAGCAGCAGGTCTCCCTCCCACCCAGCACCCACCATCAGGTCTCCCTCCCACCCAGCACCCACCAACAGGCTTCCCTCCCACCCAGCACGCAGCAGCAGCAGGCCTCTCTCCCACCCAGCATGCAGCAGCAGGCCTCCCTCCCACCCAGCACCCACCATCAGGTCTCCCTCCCACCCAGCACGCAGCAGCAGGCCTCCCTCCCACCCAGCACGCAGCAGCAGCAGGCCTCCCTCCCACCCAGCACCCACCATCAGGCCTCCCTCCCACCCAGCATGCAGCAGCAGCCCTCCCTCCCACCTAGCACCCACCATCAGGCTTCCCTCCCACCCAGCACGCAGCAGCAGCAGCAGGCCTCTCTCCCACCCAGCACGCAGCAGCAGCAGCAGGCCTCCCTCCCACCCAGCACCCACCATCAGGCCTCCCTCCCACCCAGCACCCACCATCAGGCCTCCCTCCCACCCAGCATGCAGTAGCAGCAGCCCTCCCTCCCACCCAGCACCCACCATCAGGTCTCCCTCCCACCCAGCAGCACACAGACAGCACCAGGCCGGCCTTCCGCCCTCCCTCCAACCCAACGAGCATCAGGCCGCCCGCCCGTCCATCCTCCCTCCCTCCCAGCACCAGGAACCCCCCTCCTCCTAAAATTTAAAAAGCGTACCTCCTCGGAGTCAGGGTTAAGGTTAAGGCGGCGTGCGTCGGCAGCGGCAGTGAAGTGCCTGTGCTTCGCTCGACGCGCCTTCGGCCTTCCCTGTCTCTCAAGCTCTGAAGGCGCATCGAGCGAAGCACAGGCACTTCGCTGCCGCTGCCGACGTACGCCGCCTTTACCCCGACTCCGAGGAGGTACGCTTTTTAAATTTTAGGAGGAGGGGGGTTCCTGGTGCTGGGAGGGAGGGAGGACAGGCGGGAGGGTGGGCTGTTGCTCTTTGGGTTGGAGGGAGGGCCGAACTGGGAGGGAGAGTGGGCGGACCAGCGATGGCAACGGTGCGCATGCCAAGGGAGAGGGCTCTGCGTGCCCTCTCTGGCACGCGTGCCATAGGTTCGCCATCACTGCCCTAGAACATCTTTTCAACACAGTGGCTGATGAACAAAGCAAAATCACACCTCTCGAGGTGGAAACTCTGGAAGAACCAGATAATTGCTCAGGTTTGGTGAAATGGGCGCACCAGAAATGTGGACATTTGGGGAAAAAGGCCACTTACAGGTGGGCAACAGATTGTGGTATTAGTTTAATTATGGATGTTATTAGAACTGTCATTGCAAAATGTCCAGTCTGTCAACATTAGACTAAGCGATCTGTTCACCACGTGACTAAGGGGCTATTACAAAGGGGAAAGTTACCTAGACAGATCTGGCAAATGGATTTTATAGGACCTTTACCCAATTCACAGGGATGTCAATATGTATGTACCACAGAGATACTTATTCTGGATATTTAGTTGCATATCCTTGCAGGCGGGCTACCCAAACTAATACCATCAAAACTTTAGAATTGATATCCCTTTACTATGGTATTCCCCTCCAAATTCAGACAATGGTTCCCATTTTAGGGGTCAAGTAGTACAACAATATGCTTCAGACCATAATATATATTGGATTTTTCATATCCCCTATTATCCATAGGAAGCAGGTTTAATTGAACGAATGGTCTGTTGAAACAACAAATACGTAAAATAGGGGGATCACTAAAAGAACTGGAAAATAAATTTAGTAGACACCTTAAGGATACTTAACAATCAGCCTATTAGGGAGGCAGAAACACCCCTAATGCGAATGGTTACTCCTAACCTACAAGTCCTGACTACCAAACATGACCAACTAGGATATTGGGAAATTATAGCAGGAGTTATGATGCCCTACAGAGCCACTCCAGGAGCCGCAGGGCTGGATTTATATACTCTACAAATGGTTAAATTGTTACAAAGAGATATTCAAATAATAAATACAGGAATAGGAGTGGCTATTCCAACTGGATATTTTGGGTTAATAGTCCCCCACTCAAGCCTGGCAGTGAAAGGAATAAAGTTTTTGGGAGGGGTAATTGATACAGACTATCAAGGATAAATAAAGGTTTTACTTAATAACCAAGGTCCACATGATGTGTTACTTCAGGCTAATGATAGAATTGCTCAATTATTGATCTTACCTGTGTTACAATTGGGTATTGTGAAGATGGATCCGCCCACCACTTTTTCCATACAAGGGGATAAAGGATTTGGATCCCCTAATTTGTCTGCAGGTGCAAAGGTGACACCCAGCTTTATCTCTCCACACCTGTCATCACCGCGGAAACCTAGGCCAAAGTATCAGCCTGCTTATCCGACATTGCTGCCTGGATGTCCAACCGCCACCTGAAACTGAACATGGCCAAGACCCAGCTTATTGTCTTCCCACCCAAACCCACTTCTCCTCTCCCTCCACTCTCTATCTCAGTTGATAACACCCTCATCGTCCCCGTCTCATCTGCCCGCAACCTCGGAGTCATCTTCGACTACTCCCTCTCCTTCTCTGCGCATATCCAGCAGATAGCCAAGATCTGTCGCTTCTTCCTCTACAACATCAGCAAAATTCACCCTTTCCTCTCTGAGCACATCACCCGAACTCTCATTCACTCTCTCATTACCTCTCGCCTTGACTACTGCAACCTACTCCTCACTGGCCTCCCACTTTGCCATCTATCCCCCCTTCAGTCCGTTCAGAACTCTGCTGCATGTCTTATCTTCCACCTGGACCGATATACTCACACCACCCCTCTCCTCAAATCACTTCACTGGCTTCCGATCAGGTACCGCATACAGTTCAAGCTTCTCCTTCTAACCTACAAATGTACTCGATCTACAGCCCCTCCCTATCTCTCTACCCTCATCTCCCCTTACGTTCCTACCCATAACCTCCGCTCTCAAGACAAATCCCTCCTTTCAGTACCCTTCTCCACCACTGCCAACTCCAGGCTTCGCCCTTTCTGCCTCGCCTCACCCCATGCTTGGAATAAACTCCCTGAGCCCATACGCCAGGCCCCCTCCCTGCCCATCTTCAAATCCTTGCTCAAAGCCCACCTCTTCAATGTCGCCTTTGGCACCTAACCACTATACCTCTATTTAAGAATTCTAGACTGCCCCAACTTGACTTTAGATTGTAAGCTCCTTTGAGCAGGGACTGTCCTTTTTGTTTAAACTGTACAGCACTGTGTAACCCTAGTAGCACTCTAGAAATGTTAAGTAGTAGTAGTAGGTTACCCAAGAAAATGGGCCCCCACAGCCTGCTGAAATTATTGCCCAAGGGGCAGATAATACTGTCTTGATCCTTCGATCTGGGCGAGAAAAATGGACGTATGTTCCAGCAAATAAATGTTATCTTAGAGAGTAACTAATCTGTTGACATGTTTCATTCATAAATCCTTGTAAGAGTCAGTATAATTCTCCTTCTTATGGTACCTTTGGGTATTGCCATTACCCCGGGTGGATGACTACATCTTACCACTGAAAAACAAGGCAAGTTGATTTGGCAATGGAAGAATCAGAGTGAAATCTGAAAACAAGACAATTACACATGCACGGCTTATCGAGCATGCTCTGTGGTAACTATGGTTTTCACAGGAACAAAGATACGATTATGGAAAGGAGTTCAGCCATATGAATGAGCTTATGTTCAACCGCAAGATAAACAATTACTTTCTGCTCGGGTTACTAATAACACCCAGATCTGGTGTTGTCGATTTAATATGACTTGCACAGCTAAGTTTTGCTCAAACCAGAGACAGACAATACAACAATGCTGTCCTAAAATTGCAAGCTTTGTGGACATTTATACTACTAATGTATCATTAGCAAATGTCTATACGCTTTTTTGTGTAAATGCTACATCTATCAAGAACCGTACTTGGTGGGTTGATTATGTTACTATCAGGCTTATTTTCGAACGTGATCGCCGGCCATCTTCCGACATAAATTGGGAGATGGCTGGCGATCTCTCAAAAGCGGCCAAATTGGTATAACCGAAAGCGACTTTTTTGACAGCATCGCCGCTTTCCCGTCGTCTCGCCAGTGAAAGTTCAAGGGGGCGTGTCGGCAGTGTAGCAAAGGTGGGACATGGGCAGGCATGGGCGTGGCTACCAGATGGCCGGCTTTCGCGGATAATGGAAAACAAAAAACCGGCGTTCATCAGTATTTCGCCAGGTTTACTTGGTCCTTTTATTTTCACGACCAAGCCACAAAAAGGTGCCCCAACTGACCAGATGACCACCGGAAGGAATTGGGGATGACCTCCCCGTACTCCCCCAGTGGTCACCAACCCCCTCCCACACTAAAAAACACAATTATAAACATATTTTGCCAGCCTCTATGCCAGCCTCAAATGCCGTACCCACCTCCATGACAGCAGAATGTGTTCTATCCTCTGACAGCTTTTCCTTGGTTGTGATGTGGCTCTCGGGTAAGTGTGACACCTTTTCTGTTAGGTGCACTGCAGAGTCACATCAGCAATGCATTGTGGTGGGTGTAGGGTACTGGGCTCTACTCCCATGGTGCTTTTCCTCCTGCTAACTGGGTCAGAGTGTGTCCAGTTTTGTTTCCGGTAGTCCATGAGGTAGTGGCCATTTTTGTAAGCCAGTTTTAGATCCCTTTCATGTGTTACCCACGTTAGAGAACTTAGTTATTACCTTGAATGTTGCTGAAAGAGGGCATTGTACACCATTCTGCCAGCTCTGACCTACTGCTAATCTCAGTACCAGGGAGACTCTTTGCCAGTGGGGCACAACCTCTGATCTGCAGTTAACTGTGAGTAAATGTGCTTATTCAAATAAAGGACTTTTTCAAAGAGATTAGTATTCAGGTGTCAACTGGTGTGCCAAGGTTATACAGCAGCAACAAGTCCTAGAGGCCTGCATGTATACAGGTCCCTGGAGCACTTTCAGTGGGTACTGCAGTGCACTTAAGGCAGGCGGACTCAGGCCCATCCCCCCTACCTGTAACACTTGTGCTGGTAAATGGGAGCCCTCCAAAACCCACTGTACCCACATGTAGTTGCCCCCTTCACCCCTAAGAGCTACGGTAGTGTTGTACATTTGTGGGTAGTGGGTTTTGGGGGGGTTGGGGGGCTCAAAGTAAGGGAGCTATGCATGTGGGAGCTTTTTCTGAAGTCCACCGCACTGACCCCTAGGGTGCCCAGTTGGTGTCCTGGCATGTCAGGGGGACCAGTGCACTAAAAATGCTGGCTCCTCCCACGACCAAATGCCTTGGATTTCGCCAGGTTCGGGATGGCTGGCATTTTTTTCCATTATCGCTGAAAAACAAAACCGGCAATCTCAAACCCGGCGAACTCTGGCATTTGGCCGGCCTAAACCATATTATCAAAAAAAAAGATGGCTGGCCATTTTTTTCGATAATACGGTTCTGGTCAGCTGTTGCGCTGCCGCCAAAATAGATCGCCGGCGACGTTCGATTATGCCCCTCCACGACTCATATTCAGGGGTACACACTAACAACCTAGTCCGTGTACCTTCTACTTGTATAAATACTGCTATAAATCATCAGAAGAATGTTATTCATTTCAATATTACTTTTCCTCAACTGCCCAAATGTACAGTTAAATGAGCTTGGTATGACACATTATTGGGAGCTTTTGGTGCAAGTGCAGGAGTAATAAATGCTATTGATTCTGAGACTTTAGCTTATAAAGCTAAGCATATTGGAACTGATATTAATCAGCTTATTACTTTGCAAGCTCAGTGGGTGCCAACGGTGTTTGAACCACAACAGATGACTTTACAATATGATAAAAGTTTTCTAAACCTTTTCAATTATACTCAAATAGCCCAGTTACAAGTAGATGTCAATATAACATATTTTATGAATTGGACTACATGCACATTGCAGCATTTATTTGCCCTTATACAAAGGAATAAGGCTCAGGATGATTTAATGACTAATTTTGTATATTTGTGAAGGCGAATCTTTCACCGATGGATTCCTTCCACAAATTGGGTTTTAATAATTCCAAATACTGTAGTATGTACTGACCTCTTTTGTTCTGGGCAAATTGTACATTTTAATGTAACTGAGCAACGTGTCTTGTGTAAATTTTTAATTCTGCCCATTGTTTTTGTTAATGAATTTTGGTTACCACATTTTTCTGGAAATTATATTGGAACAGATAATTTATTTATTTTATTTATTGGTTACATTTGTACCCCACATTTTCCCACCTATTTGCAGGCTCAATGTGGCTTACATAGTACCGTCAAAGGCGTTTGCCCAGTCGGATGATAACAGATACAAGGTTGTGTAGTGATCGAATGAGGTATATGTGGAGGGTCGACGGGATGAAGATTGTGTGTTGTCCAGTATGATCATTAGTCATGCTGTGTTGCTGGGTGAAGAGGTTTACGTAGGATCATTGGGGTAAGTCTTTTTGAAGAGATTAGTTTTTAGTGATTTCCTGAAGTTCAAGTGGTCATGGATTGTTTTCACAGCTTTTGGGAGGCCATTCCATAGTTGTGCACTTATGTAGGAGAATCCAGATGCGTAGGTTGTTTTGTATTTCAGTCCTTTTCTTTCAGTTGTTATTTCAGTTGTTTTGTATAATATTACTTATAGCTTAGAATTTTGCCAACATACCATTAATGGGGCTATTTGTGGACAACAGTCTCCTTTATATGAACCGTGTTTATTACAGCATTCCATTAATGTTTGCCCTTGGACTATACTCCCTGCTAATTTTAGTATGTTCATTGAAATTAGTGCTCAATACATTTGTTTAGTCTCTTATGATGTCAATGTTATTATTTAATGCTATGCTCTACCTTACATTTTGCATATTCGATAGGTATTAATTATCTCTTTTATTTCTAATTTTCTTGATACCTAAAGTACCTTAATTGTAACATTACTTTGTTCTTCTCATACCGTTTATGACGATTGTCATTGCGGAATAATGTAAGCCACATTGAGCCTGCAAAGAGGTGAGAAAATGTGGGACAAAATGCAATAAATAAATAAATGTAACCCATTTATATAATCTATCTCATCCTTTTTCTGGTTGTTTTACCAACATCACTCATTTATGGTGGCATGGACAATTATATACAGTACCTTTGTACCGGATATGGAGCAACAATTGACCCTATATTGGTATCCACAAGTATTGAATATAGCCAACATTTCATTAAGTTTACTGCCTTTGAGAGATGCTATACAAAAAAACTGAACTTTTACAACAATATTTGCAGAAGCACAATAAAACTTTGCTTCAACACCAGATTGATACAGCTCTCACTGGAGATACACTTGTGGACATTTCTTCATGCTTGCAAAAAGCTACTGCCCATAATTGGTGGGACATTTTCTCTGGATTCACCTTTAGCTACCAAAGCATTAAATGTGCTATTTCATCCTATCTTAATCATATTTTGTATAATCATTATTTTGACTATATGGAATTGTTATCTTACTCATTATATGCGGAAAATATCTCATAGTTATTCTATTATACCATTATCGTAAAATTGAAAAGCAAAGAAGCGAATGTGATGGAAAATATTAAGGCTTGCTTTTCAGTCTTGCTTTGACCGATAATACATTTTTAAAATCTTCTGTCTTTGACCAAAAGTGACTTTCCTTGTATATCTCAAAGAACAGGCTGGAATGTAAAGCACATCTCAAGAACAGTGTATGAGATAAGGCACATCTCAAGAACAATGTATGAGATAAGGCACATCTCAGGTTGGAATGTCTCTGAAGCCAGTTTGTGCAGGAGGGAGGCGGGGCATGCTTGAGGTTCGGGAGATAAGCCACCTGGCCAGTGGTTTGTTTAGCTGAACTGAAAGTGTGTGACTGAATCCTCATGTACATTCCTGGATAAGTTTTAGCTTAATAAAAAGGGGGCTTGTTGCAGCAGAGCTTTGAGGCTCATCTGTGGATGGATGCATCGTGCAGAAAAGACTTGTTCCTGGTCATATGGAGACTTCACCCTTTCGCTGCAACAGTCCTCCCAGCTGATGAGAAAGGGGCCTGAATGATATAATTCCTGACCAGTGATGTTGTGAGTAATATATATATATATATATATTGTCAGCAAGCACCTCTCCGTGCTGTCCGCTCTCGACCTGCACCTCTCCGTGCTGTCTGTCTTCACCCACACAATTGGGGCTAATCCACCTCCTAAAAGGAACTGCTTCTGCTCACTTGCAAAAAAGTAATTATTCACAGTACCAAATTTATCCTGCAGAGTACTTTATTACACCACGGTACCAGTGGGAAAAACGGTATGTTCACTGTACCGCAGCTGCTGGTCTCCGTGCACTTTGCTGCACTTTTCAAACACACCAAACACACAACAGTTCAGTCTTAGAATTAGCTAAAGACTTGGGAAAACCTGTGATTCAGTCTATTCCTCCGCTCCTCTCTGCTACTGCCTAGGAGTTAGAGGCATTTTCACCACCCTCGCTTGTCAGACACCAACACTCTGACAACCTCCCACAAATGTTCAGACTGACCTCCTTCAGGTAATTAATCCCCACAGTTCCATGAAGCCAGACCGCATCTAGGCATTGTCACTGAGCGGCCCCACATCTCTGGCTTCCCTCTGCAGTCTCTTCCTTTGCCATCTCCCTTTGTCCTGAGCAAAAGAACTCCATTTGCTCCACCTCAGCCTCCTTCATGACATTTTCACTTTTCTCTCCTAATTCAATCTCCTCCCACTCCATGGAGTCTTCCCCCACCCTCTCTCCCAGGTGCTGCTCCTCCACCTGATTATCCTCCATCTCCCAATCACCTCCTGACTTTACTACCGGCTGGGAGTTGTAGTGCTGTTTCTCTTGTTCCCTCCTCCCTTGCAAGTGCTGCTGGGTTCTGTAGTTCTCTTCCCTTCTTGCAAGTCTCCTACCCCCTTTTCCCGTCAGAGAGTGCTCTTCCTTTCTTGGCTTACTGTCCCTGTCAGCTCTTCTCTGCTTTCCCTCTACATCCTCCTTACAATATATATATATATATATATATATATATATATATATATATATATATATATATATATATCTTATTTTACTTTCCTATAGCTTTCCTTTAGTAATGTACTCAATTAGTGTGTGTATTTCTTAATCATTGTATAGTTGGAACAATAATGACTTATACGCTCTCCAATTAAAGTGCAAATAAAGACTTTTATTTACCCAATACAAATCTAAAAGAATGTGTAGTATTTTATTTTCTAAGCAGTCTGTGGTGATTAAAGTGACCAGGCTGCAATACCAGAGCAATACAGCAATACCCCTTCACCTTCACTTAGGTCAACGCTTGGAAGCCCCTACCATTACAACACCATCTGGGCAAAGGGCAGAGACCATCAGAACAGGGAACTATGCACCTGCAGCTGAGGAAGTATTGCTCTGTAGTGATGTTCTGGAATTTTCTGGGCTTTTCTTTTAGGTCTGCTTATTTCTGTGTGTTTCTGTGAGTTTCTACTGATAGTTGCAAGACAGGAATTTCTGGCTGACCACAAACTAACAAGACCATTGCCATGACATCCCAACCAGCTGTGTTGTTACAAACAAACTGACAAGACCCCCCAACTGCCCCCAACATCCCAACTCTTTGCTACAAATATAAGTTACTGAGCAAAGGTGTGGCAAGGACACTAAGGCCCTATCACAGGACTCCTATGTACTTGCAGGATTGCTGATTGGGTGATATATGAGGTGGTCCTTTGTGATGGGAAGGGTATATTAATAACTACTCATCTAAAGAGACTCTGAAATAGTCCGACTGGCAAGAAAAGTTTTGTATCCTTGCCCACAGCCTATTTCCCGAGAGGGGTGCCCCCCCCTCCATAAGAACTAACTCTTTACAGCCAATAATCTTTCATTCATTCATTCTTTCTTCCTTTCTTTCTCTTCTCTCTCTTTCTATTCTGTGACCTTTGCATGACAGTGAGGAATAAACTTTCCTTCCTCCTTTTTCTCTTTTTCTTTAAATAATTAGTCTGATTACTTATAATTACCAGAGCTACTGATGTTAGATTTTGTAAGTTTGCTATTATTTTCCACAACTTGCTACTGATATCTGACTGATATATTACCTTGGCGAGAAGGGGGTGATAGTTTCATATCCTCAGTTAATTTCCTTTCTGAATTTTTTAGGGCATTGTTAATTCTCTGCACTTGATCAATACCTAAAATAAAATGTCTTCTGCTTGTGTTTTCCCTTTCCTTTCTGTTGAGAATTTTTGAAGTAAACAGACCCAGCATTATTAGTAGGATTCCCTATTGTAGATTGTCTTCTGAGCTTAATTGAAAAACTCCTCCACTACCCCCCTCACACACCCTACCCCAATATTTTGGATAACAGAGCAGGGGAAGTAGTTTATTTGAGTTTCTGTTGTGCAAGAGACTTTTAAGAACTCTCTATACAAAAATGTTTACATGGGATTTGTTTTATAGCAGCATCATATGTTTTCTCTGCAATGGCTGAGATGTTATTGCTGTGATAATAAAAAAAAGGCCGGGGAGAGATCAAAAACCATAAAGTGATTTATTTGAAGTTTTCCAATGAAAGAACAGAGTTACAGAAATAGTGAATGAAGCCAGAGGAAAGAAAACCAGGGGGTGTTTAGTGTGAATAGTGAAACTAGATCAATAACAGTTCCTACTCTTTAATTTAAAAAAAAAAAGAAGAAGAGTATCTTCTGTGACACATAACATTTGAGGTTACATATTTATGATAATGTGTGATGAAAAAAAAACCATTTTAAACGTGTTTGTAAATTAGTATATTAAAAATAAAAGCATTGTCCTGTGTCCCCTTTTTGAAAACTGACAAATATTTTCAAGCTGCCTCAAAACTTCCACAGAAATAGTGTCCATTCCTTTTATTGATTCTTCAGGCTCTTTTTCCATTCGTTTGGAAGGATTTGATATTTTCTCAGACACCAGTATTCAAGGATTATGCTTTCTGTGATGTACCATTTCTGTGTATCTACTGATGCCTTTTGTCGCCGAACGGTACTGCTGATAGTGTCCTGTAGAGGGCAGCACACAGTTTGAAGTGTGGTAACTATAAGATCCTTTCAGGGTATCTACTTCACAATTTCTGCTCCTGCTAATTACTGGTAAGCATTCAATTACTTGTTTAGGCTTTCCGTGTTTTCTGCCCAAGCAAGGAAAAGAGAGCTTCTCATTCCCTCTCTTTTAGGGTGGACCTAGAAGTCCTACTGCAAACAAACGTCAAAACCCGACTGGTACTTTATGATATTCAAAATAAAAATCAAAGACATTTCTATTTGAGCATAATTTAAACTTCATAAAAGCGCATTTCTATTCTGCTGTCCATGTTGTGTTATAAAGCGCGGTTTAGTAAGGTAAAATGCATAAATTGAATTTGCATAAACAAATCTGTAGGCACAGTACGTAAAAAAACAATCGTCGGAATGTGCAAATGTATTTGACAACAAGGTGCGCTAAAGTTTACATGTACAAGGGAAGTTTGATAAAAGGTAATTAAAAAAATAATAATGTTCAGCATGACAAAAAGCGAACTGTGGACAACCTTAATGCATAATCAGGTAATAAAAATATTGAAGAAAAAAAATTAAAAATAATGCTTAACGGGGGTTAGTAACATTTACCATGAATTTGGAGATTATAGATGGGCTGCTTTTGGGGGGGTTTTAAACAAAAAACAATAATAATTCTTTCGATTAAAGTAGTGTTTATATTTATTGGTCACTTAGCAGATACATAAGGGAAAAAGAATCATCAAAATCAGCTTGGTCTTCTCACAAATCCACCGACATTTGTAAGGAAAGTTATTCGAAATTTCACTAATTCTCTCCTCGTATTATGAAAGAAATAAACTAGAATCCTTGGCATGCAGAAGTTTGCCACTTGTAACCAGGGGTGTGCTGGTAAATTTTTAACAACAGGCTTTTTCTCCGGATGTACCCAGCTCTGCAGTTGGAAGGGCCAGGGGTGGCCGGGGAGGGGGGAGCAACACTTGCCTCTCTCTCCTCCCTCCCTTCGTGCGGGCAAGCTAGGCATACCTTTGCTGGCAGCCACCACTCCCAATGTCTTGCTCTGAGCAGCATGCTGGAACTTCTCTCACATGCTCGAGAAGTCTCAGCCTGCTGCCCAGAGCTGGAAACAAGGAGCGGGGAGCAGCAGTAGTCTATTTACTTGGCTCAGCATCCCCACCAGCAAAGTAAAAGAGAATTCAGCAGGGGGCCCATGCCCACATTTTGGGAGCCAGTTGTTAAAGTAGCCATGGAGGGCCTTACTTTAACAACCGGCTCCCAAAATTCTTAAAAACTTAACAACCGGCTCTTGGGAGCCTGTGAGAGCCTGCTCCAGCACACCACTGCTTGTAACCCATAAATGTAGCTAAAACAACTGATGGGAGGAAATAGGATTGCCAATATAATACAAGTAGCGCACCTTTCTATTCTAAAATGTGTTTTTAAAAAAACCCCTACAACAACACAAGAAATTACATTTCTAAGACACCCCCCCTTCAGAAAGATAGTGAATGAGTAATCAAAAGTGGCAACAGTGCAAAACGTGAGGCATAAGTTAAAGACAGAAAAGCAGAATAGCCCTGAAATAAAGATAAGCAATTCAATCGATGGGTGGAAAAGGGGTGGTCGCTGACGGACGAAGGACTGCTTCATTTTGCCTCCAAGATCAAAGACACATTTTCGTTCTAAGCACATGATCCTCTTTCTACAACTTGTGCTTTGTACTTAAATGAATCTTACATGCAGGTTTTATCCAAAATGTTGTGACTTTTCCAATCAAAAAAAAAATTAAACAAAAAGCAGATTGGTGTCTTCACACTTCCAAGTTGAAAGTAAATGGTCAGTATTCACAATGGAGAAGGGTAGTTAGTGGGGTTCCTCAGGGGTCTGTGCTAGGACCTGCTTTTTAATATATTTATAAATGATTTAGAGATGGGAGTAACTAGCGAGGTAATTAAATTTGCTGATGACACAAAGTTATTCAAAGTTGTTAAATCGCGACAGGATTGTGAAAAATTACAAGAGGACCTTACGAGACTGGGAGGCTGGGCGGCTAAATGGCAGATGACGTTTAATGTGAGCAAGTGCAAGGTGATGCATGTGGGAAAAAAGAACCCGAATTATAGCTACGTCATGCAAGGTTCCACATTAGGAGTTACAGACCAAGAAAGGGATCTGGGTGTCGTCGTCGATATTACGCTGAAACCTTCTGCTCAGTGTGCTGCTGCAACTAGGAAAGCGAATAGAATGTTGGGTATTATTAGGAAAGGTATGGAAAACAGGTGTGCCGTTGTATCGCTCCATGGTGCGACCGCACCTTGAGTATTGTGTTCAATTCTGGTCGCTGCATCTCAAGAAAGATATAGTAGAATTGGAAAAGGTGCAGCGAAGGGCGACTAAAATGATAGCAGGGATGGGACGACTTCCCTATGAAGAAAGATTAAGGAGGCTAGGGCTATTCAGCTTGGAGAAGAGACGGCTGAGGGGAGACATGATAGAGGTATATAAAATAATGAGTGGAGTGGAACAGGTGGATGTGAAGCGTCTGTTCACGCTTTCCAAAAATACTAGGACTAGGGGGCATGTGATGAAACTACAGTGTAGTAAATTTAAAACAAATCGGAGAAAATGTTTCTTCACCCAACGTATAATTAAACTCTGGAATTCGTTGCCAGAGAAAGTGGTGAAGGCGGTTAGCTTAGCAGAGTTTAAAAAGGGGTTGGACGGTTTCCTAAAGGACAAGTCCATAAACCGCTACTAAATGGACTTGGGAAAAATCCACAATTCCGGGAATAACAT